>NC_133656.1:133119205-133724597 GCF_009905375.1 Apium graveolens
AGTAATAGATTCTGCATCTGTAGAGTTGAAGTCATCTAAATACACATTCCCTTTTCTAACTCCAGTTAGAACCACTTTATTGTCCTTCTTACTTGTGACAATACAGGCTTCAGAATTGAAGGAAACAGTATTCCCTCTGTCACACAGTTGACTGATGCTCAATAAGTTATGTTTGAGACCATCAACCAATGCAACTTCATCAATGATGACATTTTCTTTTGAAATCAAGCCATATCCCATAGTGAATCCTTTGTTGTCATCTCCAAAGGTTATGCTAGGGCCAACTCTCTCCTTAAACTCTGTGAGCAGGGTGAAATCTCATGTCATGTGTCTTGAACAGCCACTGTCCAAGTACCATAGATTCCTTCTTTTTCCCTGCACACAACAAAATCAATCAAGTTAATTTTGGTACCCAAGTTTCCTTGGGTCCAGCCTTGTTAGTCTTTTTCCTAGACTTCATTCCTCCTGCATCTTTTGACTTAGGTAACTTTGGGTCAACCTTGATCTCAAATGTGGTTGGTTGAAGTGTAGGGTTAGTCACAGAATCATTTAGCACATTTGATTGAATTTGATAAGGCATAGATTGTGCAAACATGTTATTTCACATAGGCATATTGTATGGCATTTGAGGCATACTAAATGCAGTAAAATAAGGATTAATAATATATGGCATGTTTGCAAAATGTGCATGGGGATTCTGATGAGACATAACAGGCATAGCATGCAGAGGTGACATAGACATGTTAGGCATGGAGGGATTTGAAGGCATGGGAGCATTTTTAACAGATTTGCAATTATCAGATAGGTGATTAACACTTTTACAATGCACACAGCTTTTTCTAGGAGCATACCTATCAGGTGTGTAATTGTTATGTTTATTAATCCCTACCTTCCCATTTCTTTTAGATTTTCTTTTAGTTTCCTTCTTATCCTCAACCAACTTAAGCCTATTTTTCAGCTGATCTAATGTCATGTGTCCTATATTCACCTTACTGGTATCTTTGGATGTGCTAGCTCCTTCTTTGACAAAGTTCTTGAGAGTTGAACCATCCTTCTTATTGAGATTTTTATTTTTGAAATTACTTGCCTGTTTTAATTAATGAGCCTTCAACGAATGCTCCTTTTCTTCCTTCAACGGATAACTTTCATCATGCGTTGATTCCACATCCGTTGACAACCCATCAATTAATTCCAACTCCTTTTTGTTTTTCTTCTAGGCATCCTCACAGATTGATTTAATTCCCTGAACCTTGGCAATCTGAACACTAACATCCCTAGATGTTTTCCAGGCCTTGATTACCTCTTGCTCACTTTCTAACTGTTTAGAAAGAATTTCTACTTTCTTAACAGCTTCTTCTAGTTCACTCTCAACAGTCAAGCATTTAAGTTTAATCTTTTCAAGCTCAATTACCTGATCCTCTAACACAGCATTCCTATCACTTAAAAACACATTATTCTCTTTGATCCTAGTGTTTTCTTTAGCTAGTGATTTAAGGGAAACACGCAAATGATATAATTCATTGGACATATCATTTATGGCTTCATTGCATTCATTTTTAGAAAGCTGAGAGAGATCAGTAGTAATTACCTGGTTGCTTGATGAACTAGTTTCATTTTCATCAGAATTAGCCATCAGGGCTAGGTTGACATATTCTATATCATCATCTTCATTGACTCCATCTGCTGCCCAATCATCTTGAGTGAGAAAAGCTCTTTCCTTTTGTTTGAGCAAATCAAAATACTTCTTTTTGTAATCAACTTGCTCAAATTTCTTATTATCAGAGGTTGGCTTCCTACACTCACTTGCAAAGTATCAACTAATGCCACAGTTATAACATTTGAACTTGGATTTGTCCATCATGTTTTTGTTTGGCTTAGTGAATTTTGTATTTTTCCTGAACTTCATCTTTACAAACCTCCTGGACAGAAAAGCCAGATGTTCATCAACATCATCAGAGTCATCCTAACTGGAATTGTTTTCATCCTCAGCTACTTGCTCTTTACCCTTGCTTGATTCTGATTTGCTTGTGCCAATTTTGAGACTTGGCATTGTCTTCTCCTCATTCCTGGCTCCAACCTTCTCACTGTCAGCTACAAGTGCAACTGATCCTCCTTTTCTCTTTCCCTTTTCCAACAGCTCATCTTGCTCCATCTCAAGTTCATATGTCTTCAAAATTCCATATAATCTTTCAAGTGTGAAGTCCTTATAATCTTGAGAATTTCTTAGAGAAACAGTCATAGGCTTCCATTCCTTTGGTAGAGACCTTAGAAATTTTAAATTGGAGTCCTTGACTTGGTACATTCTGCCATACAGCTTCAATCCATTCAACAGTTTCTGAAATATGTTGAAGGTATCATTCAATGATTCTCCTTCTTCAAAATAAAAATATTCATACTATTGAATGAGAAGCTGCATTTTGTTTTCTCTAACTTGCTCAGTGCCTTCACAGATAAGCTGCACAGTATCCCAAATTTCCTTAGCAGTTTGGCTGTTAATGACATTGTCAAACATATCTTGATCTAGGCCATTAAACAGAATGTTCATGGTTTTCTTGTCCTTGTGAACCTCTTCAATATCTTCAACAGTCCATTCTGCATTTGGCTTGGGAATAGACTGTCCAACAGCAACTATTGCAGTAGCAGTTGTGGCCACCTTATGAGGGATGTGAGGACCATTTTCAATGCAGTTGATGTAGCTTTCATCTTGAGAGAGAAGATGTAAATGCATCTTCACTTTCCAGTGATGATAGTTATCTCTTTCCAAGATTGGAATCTTTACACCAATATCCTTCTTACTCATGATGTTAGCAGAATAGATCTTTAAACTCTTTGTAAGTTAAGAGCTTGCTCTGATACCAATTGTTATTCCCAGTGGACTAACAATGAGATTTACAGAATGGGGGTTGAATGTAAATCTCAAAACTTTTTGAAGTTTTGAGTAGTTTCTAAGGCTAAGTGTTTTAGTGAGCAAATGTGTGTGAATGGCTTGAAGCTAATACAGACAGATATATATTCAAACACAAATGTAAAGAACACAAAGAACTTAAAAACTTTTCTGGTGGATTTGTTGTTCCACCAGAGATGTGTTATTTCAGAAAATCTGTGATTCAAAGAATTAAATCACAACTGCTTCCTAGTACAAACTAGATGATTTTCTCTTTGGATTTTTCTAAACAGTTCTGGAAAAAATTCATATCTAATTACTAGCTGCTACTTGGTTTATATATCACCAAGTTTACAAGTGAAGACAAAACTGTAAAATACAATTAAAAGGCTCTTCACATGTTTCTTCTTCATTTCTCTATCCAATGCAATTTAGGCTTAGCTGTTAATCTTTGAATACTTCCTTGTTTGCACTAGAATGGAAATATTGCATTTCCTTGATTCCTCCTAGAGGCTTCCACATTCCAGTTTATCTCTGTCAACCCATGTGCCTCTGTCAGCTTATGAATTTCACTATCAACTGCTAATGAACTAAGCATCCGTTGAAGCTTTTATCCGTTGATGCCTTATCCGTTGAGGCTTTATCCGTTGAGGCTTTATCCGTTGATGCTTTAGCAGTTGAAGTCTTTATCCGTTGATGGATATTATCCATTGAAGCTTTAGAGACATCCGTTGAAGCTTTGTTTCTTATCCGTTGAAGGTCTTCAATATCAGTTGATACTTCTTCACTTATACAAAATTACAAGGCATGAAATATTTACAATTAGCCCTCCTATTTGCATGTCCACTAGTAGTCAACATGACTGATAATTTCCTACAACATCTAAGAATTACAACTTGAATCCAGAGAATGAAATGTGCTACAATACTAAACTTATTGCTAAGTAAAGCTACTCCTTTAACGGATAGCCAAGATGGTCTTATCCGTTGAGGCTACAAACACTAGATTTCTACTTAAGTATTTTATTTAACTTATCATCAAACTAATACACATATTCCTAACATTACTGGAATAACATGTTTGCAAATAGCATGCCTTTTCCTGTTAATCAAAATGTGCATGATAATTCTATTTTAATGACTGCATTCAAAGGTCCAACTCGGATGACTAAGGATGAATCTGATATCCCCAAGTCAAATGAGATCAAACCTAAGAAACAATAGAAGAAAGCTAACAAAGCAGGACCCAAGGAAACTTGGGTACCAAAATCAACTTGATTTAGTTTTGATGTGTGCAGGGAAATATAAAGAATCTGTGGTACTTGGGTAGTGGTTGTTCAAGACACATGACTGGAGATTCTATCCTGCTCACAGAGTTCAAGAAGAGAGCTAGCCCAAGTATCACTTTTGGAGATGACAGCAAGGATTATACTGTGGGATATGGTTTGATTTCTAAAGACAATGTCATCATTGAGGAGGTTGCCTTAGTGGATGATCTCAAGCACAATTTGTTGAGTATCAGCAAGCTTTGTGATAAAGGCAATTCAGTAACTTTCAATTCAGAAGCCTATGTTGTGACAAACAAAAGGAGCCACAAAGTGGTTCTCACTGGAGTGAGAAAAGGAAATGTGTACCTAGCTGACTTCAACTCATCAAATGCAGAATTTGTCACTTGTCTTCTCAGTAAAGCAAGTCAAGATGAAAGTTGGTTGTGGCACAAGAATTGTCTCATCTGAATTTCAAGACCATGAATGAGCTTATCAAGAAAGAACTGGTTAGAGGTATTCCTCAAATGGAGTTTACTAAGGATGGACTGTGTGATGCCTGCCAGAAAGGAAAGCAGATTAAAGCATCATTCAGGAAGAAGCTTGATTTAACAATTGAAGAACCTCTGAAATTACTACACATGGATTTGTTTGGACCAGTCAATGTGTTGTCCATCTTAAGGAAAAGATTTTGTCTGGTAATTGTAGATGATTTCCCAAAGTTCTCTTGGACATATTTCCTAAAGTCTAAAGATGAGGCTAGTGAAATCATCATCAATCACATAAGGCAAGTCAACAATCATCCTGATTTCAAAGTTAGAAGAATCAGGAGTGATAATGGAACCGAGTTCAAGAATTCTGTTATGAGAGCATTTTGTGAAAAGAATTGGATTATGTATGAGTTTTCAGCAGCAAGAACTCCATAACAAAATGGAGTAGTGGAAAGAAAGAATAGATCACTTATTGAAGTTGCAAGGACAATGCTTGAAGAATTAAAGTTACGAACATACTTCTGGGCTGAAGCTATAAATACTGCATACTACACTCAGAATATTTCTTTGGTTAATCAAGCAAAGTGTATGACACCCTACCAATTATTCAAGAACAAAAAGCCAACTCTAAATTTTCTTCATGTCTTTGGCTGCAAATGTTATATCTTGAGAAATCAAACTGATCAAAATGGGAAGTTTGATGCTAAAGCAGATGAAGGAATTTTTGTTGGATATGCTGTGGGAAAAGCATATAGTGTCTACAATCTTAGAACCAACATTGTTATGGAATCAATACATGTTGTGTTTGATGATAAAAAGATTGAAGGACTGTAAAATGAAGATTCTCATGAAAGTCTCAAATTTGATAATGTAGAGATGATTAGTGATGATAGTGATGATGAAAGTGATCAGGAAATAATGACAAAGGATATTACATAAAAATCTACTACTAATGAAGCAAAAAATTCAACATATATCGAGTTGCAAAATGCTTCATCCGTCGAGAGACAAAATACTTCACCCGTCGGGAGACAATCTGCTTTATCCGTCAGGAGACATCAGCTTCATCCATCGGAACTCAAAATACACCATCCGTTGGGTCATCAAGAGAAGCTGAAAGTCAGAATAGATCACTTACAGAAAGTTTCCCTTTTTCTAATCAAAGATCCATAACTCAGGGGGAGTTTCCAATAATCAAAACCCAGCTACACATCAAGACAATAATGAGGCCTCTTCATCTAGAGCTAATCTACCTCAACAAAGGAAATGGATAAAAGATCATCCCTTTGAGCTCATCATTGGTGATGTATCTTCTAGAGGTCAAATAAGGAGAACAATTCAAGAAGAATGTCTATATAGCAACTTCCTATATAAGGAAGAACCAAAGAAGGTAGAAGAAGTTTTGTTGGATCCTGATTGGATTTTAGCTATGCAGGAGGAGCTAAACCAATTTGAAAGGAATAAAGTATGGAAGCTGGTACCCAAGCCTAAAGAAAAGAATCCAATTGACACCAAATGGGTATTCAGAAATAAGATGGATGAAAATGGCATAGTGGTCAGGAACAAAGCTAGATTGGTTGCTAAGGGCTATTGCTAACAACAAGGAATATTTATTTTGATGAAACTTTTGCTCCTGTTGCAAGACTTGAAGCCATCAGAATTTTCTTAGCCTATGCAGCCCATGCCAATTTCAAGGTCTATCAAATGGATGTTAAGAGTGCTTTTTCTAAAATGGAGATTTGGAGGAGGAAGTCTATGTTAGTCAGTCTCCTGGTTTTGAAGATCTAAGTTTCCAAAATCATGTCTACTATCTTTTGAAAGCACTCTATGGACTGAAGCAAGAACCTAGAGCCTGGTATGACACTTTATCAAAGTTTCTTTTGGAAAATCACTTCACAAGAGGTACTGTGGATAAAACTTTATTCTTTAAAAATATTGATGGCTCTAGTATACTTGTTCAAATTTATTTAGATGATATTATATTTGGCTCTATTGATGAAAAAGTTTGCAAAAAGTTTTCCAAATTGATTCAAAGTAAGTATGAAATAAGCATGATGGGAGAACTAACTTACTTTCTTGGTTTACAAGTTAAGCAAGTTAGTGATGGAATATTCATTAGTCAAACTAAATATATTCATGATCTTTTAAAGAAGTTTGATCTAATGGATTGCACATCTGCAAAAACTCCCATGGCCACTGCAACTAAACTTGAATTAAACACTACTGAAAAGTCTGTGGATATTTCAAGCTATTGGGGCATTGTTGGTTCACTTCTGTACTTAACAGCTAGTAGGTCATATATAATATTTGCTACTTGTCTTTGTGCTAGTTTTCAGGCTGATCCTAGAGAATCTCACCTAGTGGCTATTAAGAAAATTTTCGGATATCTTAAGGGAACACCAAAACTTGGCATTTGGTTGGTACCCTAGAGATTCTGGTTTTGATCTAACTGGTTATTCAGATACAGATTATACAGGTTGTAAAATAGACAGAAAAAGTACAACAGGAACCTGTCAATTTCTAGGAAACAAGCTTGTGTCCTAGTTCAGTAAAAAGTAAAATTCAGTCTCTACTTCTACAGCTGAAGCTAAATATATTATTGCTGGCAGTTGCTGTGCACAGATTTTGTGGATGAAAAACCAATTGTTGGATTATGGTCTACAAGTGGATAGGATTTCTATTTTCTGTGATAACACAAGTGCAATTGCCATCACTGAAAATCCAGTACAGCATTCAAGAACAAAGCACATAGACATCAAGTACAACTTCATAGGGGAACATGTGATGAATGGTACTGTGGAACTGTATTTTGTTCCAAGTGAAAAATAGATTGCAGATATATTTACCAAGCCACTGGATGAATCCATATTTTCAAGGTTAGTAAGTGAATTAGGTATGCTAAATTTTTATTGAATCATTTTAGATATTTTGCAAGTTGTTATGCAGCCAGAAATTTAATTGATTTTTCTGTTTTGGGTGAAATTTTGGCTAAGTCAAAATTTACATCCCGACGGATGATCATTATCCATCGAGTTTGATCATCCGTCAGAATATAATTTGTCAATAAAATCAATTATTTTTCTGGAATATTTTATAACTCGACGAATAACAGATTTATCCACATCCGTCAAATTGTCTCAATTCTAATCGTTAATTCTCTGACAATATCTATCGAGTATACTTACAGTTTGTAAGCATGGCACGATGGATAAGTGATGGAATTTTTACAGTTTATTTATTTTTAAACGGCTATTTTGGGCAATTTTTATTGGTTACTTTATTTTACTTTATTATTTTTGATAGTTAATTTCTGAGATAGTTTAAAAGCAAATTAACTTTTATTCATTTCTTTTATCATTCTCAAGATTCAATTGCTCTAATTTCTTTCTTCTCAAAAGCAAACTCTCTCTCTGCAAATTTCAAATCTCAAACAATGGCACCTGTAGTGAAAATCATGTCTCAAACCGGTTATATCTATGAGAAAAACAACTTCTCGGCTTTGGTGAACAAAGAGATTTAACAGTCTGGTGACTATCACAAAATGATGGATTTTATAACACCCTCCAAATCCGGGGTATAGATTTGGGGCATTATTAACAACAACAACAAACTAAACCTGCACAAGCGGAATATAAATATAATAATTACCCTGAACTAATACTACTCAGGATCTTTTAAGGATCGAGTTGAAAATAAGAACCACTTACTACACTTTATTACAAACCCAAATAAAACAATCTGTCTTAAGAACTCTCTTTGTTACAAAACTTTATTCTATCTACATTCTCACCACACAACTTTTATTCAAACTAAACAAAACTTTTATTCAACCCAACAGTACTACTTATCCTGTTACACCTGATCTGGCAATTCAAAGCTCTCTTCGGGAATAGGAAGGAACAATCTTGGTATAAGAGGGTCCCGCTGCTTGACTCGCTTCTTGACTACGCGGGTCCTGATGGGTTTCATTCTCTACCTTAACTGTAAAACAATAGGAATAACAATAGAAGGGGATGAGCCAAAATTGCTCAACAAGCCTGCAATAATATATATATAAAGAGAGAGAAATAAGTGAACCAATAAGCTGCTGGTTTGATCAACCATCTGAGTCTGTATAGAATAATAATAATTTGCCAATACTGGAGAGTGCCAAATGAACAAGACTTGAAACAAGAACCAACATATGCACTATAACCTGCTGATCAGTCAGGATACAGCGCGGATCTATACCCAACTGCATAGACCCAACCAACATAAAGAGTACTCAGGCAACTATGGCCTATTAAATAATGGTCTGGGTAAAACCCATCCCGTATAGTAACCATCCAGTCCGAGGTATAGCATCCGGAATAATAGGAATGCTTTTGATATATCCCACACCAGGATATACCAGAGTATATGTAACAAGGGTAAAAGTATTGGAATATGAATAGGGATTCAATAAATTGGGAGAAATCAAGAATCGAAATGAAATTGAAACAAGCAGTAATAAATAGGTAACAGTGTATATGAACAATGATTATCAAAGGTAACTGATATAATAAAAGGAAATATAATTCACTATTCTGAATTTAGAATAGGGGAAAAACTTGCCTTGCGCGTACTTAACCTGGTTCAACTCACCGCCTTCTGTCCCTAGCTTGTTCTGCCTTGCTAACACTGAACCAATCATAGAAAGATAGTTATTTAGATAACTTACTATATACGTGTATCTCGAATTGATATCACGTAACCTTATCAGTCTACCCATGCGTTTCTATCTGACTCGCATATATACACACATAATTATATAACACATAAGATTCACATAATCGCGCAAAGCACATAGCACATAAAGCATATAATTAATTTTTAGACTTATCATTATTTTTAGAATCAATTTCAGACTCATATTTATAATAACTAACCCTATCTAATTTTATTACAATTTTTCGGGATTTATTCGACTCGATTCTACCCCTAATGGAGCCTATAAACAATTAATTATCACCAAACTACTCTCTTCCGGAAGAAATTATAACTTACAACTATGTTAATTGGATTCGTTTCATTTTTCTGAGTCTAGGGGTCTTCGTTTCGCTCAAATCGGACTAACGGTTTAATTATTATGAATTAAACAAGATTTAATTAATTAATAATTAATTATAAATAATTAATTATAATTAAATAATCCTTAATTATACTTTTAAATAATTAATTAATAATTATTGCATTTTAAAATAATTAATCCCTAATTATTAAGATTTATTACTATTTATTACACTTATTTATAAATTATTAATACTTACTCGATCAGATCGATTATTTACGAATAATCAATCGATTTAATTAACTGATACGCTATTTATCGAATAACTACTAACTGCTCGAATTATAAACCAACTCAATGATTAATCACTCGCATAAATACGAGCTACGCATTATTCTCGAATACTATCGAACTATTATGTTATTACTGTAACTTATACGATTCGTTAATCACTTAATTATCGGTATTTAATTATACGATACGAACAATTATTACGACATTCTTCGAATAACTAACGCTCGAATAATAATTCTCATTACCGAATCACTACTCGTATTACTACGAGTTAGTCGTAATATTAACTAATTAATCATATTATTTAATTATTTTTAATCCTTATTTATTAATTAATTACCTAATTATTAATTAATTACCTAATTATTAATTAAATAATATAACTAATAAATAATTAGATAAATAATTAATTAAATAATTAAATTCGAATTTATAATTTAATAAAATAATTTAGAAATTAAAAATACTATTTTTCAGAATTTAAAACTAATTTTTATCTAATTTTTAGAATTAATAAAAACAAATTTTGATTTTATAAAAATATAAGTAAATAACAGAAAATCAGAAACAGAAATCAGGAAATTGGTTTAGGGTTTAGAGGATTGAAATCGGGTCGTTTCCGGGTTGCAAACCGGGTCGTCCCCAACCCAATCGGGTCGGGAAGAACAAACCGGCGCTACCCAGAAACTCGACGCCGACGACGTTTCCCGGTGAATCAACCACGACGAAACTCAGTTTTTCAGGCACGATTCTTCTGCAACTTCACTCCAAACACTTCCCTGGCAACTCCTCAGCCGTTCTCCGCCTTCCTTCGTCGATATCATCATCGAAAAATGAAGAACACCGCCATGGCGGCGGTTCTCCGACGAGCACGCAAACCACAACCAAAATCTACGAAACCTGTACGAATCGATAAGAAACTCGACGATCTACTCATCTCCAACATCAATAACATCAAACAACAACTAGAAATTCAAACCCGAATTCGAAATTAAAACCCGAAAAAATGAAATTAAAATCACTTAATCAAACACTAAAAATAGTTGCATAATCAGAAACTACGATTCTTGGGCTTCAAAACGAATACTTACATGAACGATTTGGACTCCGGAATCACGATCAAAAGTAGCTTTGATTCTGCTGCCCTATTCTTCACCAAACCCTAATCCCCTTTTTCTTTTTATTTTTCTGATTTTTTTAATTGCAATTAACTGAATTAATTAATGATAAATCAGGTATTTATATTTATGAAAATAATACCCCTAAATAAAATTAAGGGTCTAATTACACTCCTAATAAAAATATTTGGCCCCAATTTTTATAATTTTGGGTATTAATATTGAATTTTTAAATATCCAATAAATATAAAATAAATGCTAAAAATTCCCAAAAATTGTGAATATTATAAAAATACAAAGAAAATTGATATAGGATAATTTCATGATCATATAAAAATAAAAATGTGATTTTTGTGGGGTTCTTGGTACCCGAAGGGGTCCGGAAAAGTCGTTTTTCGCGAAAAAGGTAAATTTGTAAAACGTATAGGGGTTCAGAATAGCGATATGGTATAGGGCATTTTAACAAAATAGGGCCAATGATTTTGTTTGAAATACGGGCTTTTAAAACATAGTTTTGAGCTGTACGAGTTTTGATATAAAATATATAACTGACGATAAAACGCTCAATAAATATCCAAAACACGTTTGGATCAAAACAGACAACACGTAACACATAGCAGTTAGGGTTTAATGACTTAACACATTTAATCACATAATAATACATATAATTTATCTTTATTATGATATAATACAAGCGTAATTTCTCGGTCGTTACATTTACCCCCCTTAACAGGATTTTGTCCTCAGAATCATACTATGCAAATAACTGAGGATACTTTTCTAACATTTCACTCTCGTGCTTCCAGGTTGATTCTTCAACCACTGGGTTTCTCCACAAGACTCTCACTAATGACACAGACTTATTTCTTAATACCCTCTCCTGCCGATCTAGAATTCTTATCGGCTGCTCTACATAGGGCAAATCTGCCTGAAGTTCTACTGGTTCATATTCTATTACATGTCTTGTATCATGATTGTACTTCTTAAGCATAGATACATGAAATACGTTGTGAATGTGCTGCATATTAGGTGGTAAAGCTAACTCATACACAACCTTCCCAACTTTCTTCAAAATTTCAAATGGTCCGACATAGCGAGGTTTCAATTTCCCTTTATTGCCAAATCTAGTTAATCCCTTCCATGGTGATACCTTTAGCAATGCATGCTCTCCTTCCTGGTAGTCCATATCCATTCTAGATAGATCTGCATATTTACGCTGTCAATTATGCGCCGCTTTAAGTCGCTTGCGAATCAGTTCTACTTTTTCCTTGGTCTGTTGAATCAGTTCTGGACCTAGAATTTTACGTTCTCCTACTTTATCCCAACAGGTAGGTGATCTACATTTTCTTCCATATAGAGCTTCATAAGGTGGCATCCCAATACCTGCTTGATAACTGTTATTGTAAGAAAACTCCACTAGCGGTAAGTGCTCATCCCAATTGCCTTCAAAATCTATTGCGCATACACGTAGCATATCTTCGATTGTTTGAATTGTCCTTTCGCTTTGACCGTCTGTTTGTGGATGATAGGCTGTACTCATGTTCAACTTTGTTCCTAGACATTCTTGGAATTGTCTCCAAAATCTTGAATTGAAACGAGGATCTCAATCCGATACAATCGATACTGGTACTCCATGACGCATTATAATTTCCTTGAGATATAAGTGCACTAACTTGTCCAGTGAAAATCTTTTGTTAATTGGAAGAAAATGTGCTGATTTCGTCAATCGGTCAACGATAACCCAAATTACATCGTGATTTGCTTTCGTCCTTGGAAGTCCCACTACGAAATCCATAGCTAAGTGCTCCCATTTCCATTCGGGAATGTCTAGTGGCTGTACTAGTCCACTCGGGCGTTGATGTTCAGCTTTCACTCTTTGGCACGTGTAACACTTGCTGACCCATTCCGCTATTTCTTTATTCTTATTCGGCCACCAAAAATTTTCCTTCAGGTCTCTGTACATCTTCGTGCTTTCGGGATGGATTGAATATCTTGAATTATGAGCATCTTGCAAAATTTCTGTTTTCAGTTCCGGTACTTTAGGTATCCAAATCCTTGAAGCAACACGAAAAATTCCTTTAGCATCCTTCTGACTAGTAATCTCTTCTCCTGTTAAATTGTCGATATCCTGGTCCATTACTTCTTCGTGACACTTTCTTATTTTCTCCAATAGTTCTGGCTGAAAAGTCATAGCGTAAATCATTTCGGTAGAACTTTCTGGTACATGCACTTCAATTTCCAATCTATCAAATTCCTTGATTAAGTCCTCTGAAGACGTTAACAAGTTCAATCGTTCCTTTTGACTTAACGCATCTGCTACTACATTGGCCTTGCCTAGATGATAATTGATTGATACGTCGTAATCCTTAATTAACTCTAGCCAACGTCGCTGTCGCATGTTAAGTTCCTTCTGGGTGAAAATATACTTCAAGCTTTTATGGTCCGTGTAAATCTCACATCTTTCACCGTACAGATAATGTCTCCAAAGCTTCAGCATGAACACAATAGCTGCTAGTTCAAGGTCGTACGTCGGATATTTCTGTTCATGCGGCTTTAGTTGTCTAGAAGCATATGCGATCACATTTCCATGTTGCATTAAAACACATCCTAGCCCGCGATACGAAGTGTCGCTGTAAATGACGAAATTTCCTTGATCATCAGGTAATACAAGCACATGTGCGGTTACTAGTCGATTCTTCAATTCTTGGAAACTGGCTTCACATTTCTCGTTCAATTCGAACTTTTCATTCTTTCGTGTCAACTTCGTCAATGGTGTGGCTATCTTTGCAAAATCTTTAACGAATCTTCTGTAATAACCGGCTAATCCCAAGAAACTTCTGACTTCAGTTGGCTTCTTTGGTCTTTCCCAATTTAACACAGCTTCAATCTTTGCTGGATCGACTTGGATTCCTTCTCTACTGATGATATGCCCTAGAAACTGCACTTCCTTCAACCAAAATTCACATTTTTAAAATTTTGCATAAAGCTGCTCCTTTCATAATATCTTCAGTGTCATTCTTAAGTGCGCTGCATGTTCTTCTTTCGTCTTTGAATAAATCAAGATGTCATCAATAAATACAATGATAAACTTATCCAGATACTTCTTGAATACTCGATTCATCAAGTCCATAAATGCTACAGGTGTATTTGTCAATCCAAAAGCCATCACAAGAAATTCATAGTGTCCGTATCTCGTTCTGAACGCTGTCTTTGGAATGTCTTCTGCCTTAATCTTTAACTGATGATAGCCTGATCGTAAGTCGATTTTCGAAAACCATGCTGCTCCTTTTAGTTGATCAAATAAATCATCGATGCGAGGTAAGGGATATTTATTCTTGATAGTTAACTTGTTCAGCTCACGATAATCAATACACAGTCGCATACTACCATCCTTCTTCTTCACGAACAATACTTGTGCGCCCCATGGGGATACACTTGGCCTTATGATTCCTTTGTCGAGAAGTTCTTGCAACTGCTTTGCCAATTCCTTCATTTCAACAGGTGTCATTCGATATGGAGCTTTTGAAATTGGTTAAGTCCCTGGCATCAAGTCAATAGTGAACTCGATTTCTCGATCCGGTGGAAGTCCTGGAAATTTGTCTGGAAAAACATCAAGAAACTCACAAACCACAGGAATATCTTCAATCTTCGGATTACCCTTGTCAGTATCCCGAACATAGGCTAAGTAAGCTTGACATCCTTGGCGTAGCAATCTTCTCGTTTGCATCATTGTTAGGAATTTCTGCTTTTGTTTCTCACCTTTAAATATTACCGTTTCATTTTCTTCAGTTTGCAATTTTACTTTCTTATTCGCACAATCAATCTGAGCATTATTACTAGCTAGCCAATCCATTCCTAAAATAACATCAAACTCTCCTAGCCTGAAAGGTATCAAATCAACTGAAAAATGACATCTCCCTATCTCAATATCACAATTTGAGCATACTCGATCTACTGTAACCTGATCATCATTTGCTAATATAACTAACACTTCATCTAACCACTGAACCTCACAGTCTATCTTAAAGATAAAATCTTCAGAAATAAAAGATCCAGTAGCTCCTGAATCAATCAATACTAGAGCATTTACGGAATTTATAGGGAGTGTACCTGCAACCACATTCGGACTCTGTACTGCTTCCTTCATTGACATGTTGAAAGTCCTTGCCCTGGGCTGATTTTGTAGTGGTAGTGGAGGTGGAGGTAATGCTAAAACTCTTGGAATACTAGCGGTCATTGCAACTCTTCTGCAGTCTTTGGCAATATGTCATTTTCTTCCACACTGGAAACAAGTGACTTCTGCTCTTCCCATCGGACATTCTCCAGAATAGTGTCCCCTTTGCTTGCACTTGAAACACGTGACATTTGGCTTGTTGCAAATTCCCGTATGCTTTTTACCACACGTTTTGCAATCAGGTATAGGCGGTCGAATAAGCCTTTGCTGAGTTGGGGCAGGAAGTCGATTACCCGTCCTCTGGTTGTTTTGTTCTGGTCTCCTGAAGTTCGCCTTTCCCCGAGCTTGAAATCTCGGCCTTTTGTTGAAGCGATTCTGAAAATTTCCTGGTCCTTTCTCTTTCTGAGCTGCTTCACTTTCACCTTCAATAATCATGGTCTTCTGAACAACAGCCGTATAAGTCGTCAGTTCAAACACAGCTACTCTGCTACGAATCCATGGTTTCAGTCCTTGCTGGAATCTCTTGGCCCGCTTCTCATCTGTATCCACTTGCTCAGGAACAAATCTAGCCAATTCAGTGAACTTGGTCTCGTAATCCGCCACTGATAAGTTATCTTGCTTCAGCTCCGGAAACTTGATCTCCATCTGGTTCTTCATAAAGTGAGGAAAATATTTCTCCAAGAAAAGATCAGTGAATCTATCCCAGGTCACCACACCTTCTCCTTCCAAAGCTTTCTTCGATTCCCACCAGTAATTGGCTTCGCCTTTTAGAAAGTAGCTTGCAAAATCCGTCTTATGTTCTTCCTCAACTTTCACTAACGAAAAAGCTTTTTTTATCTCCTTCAGCCAAGCTCTCGCCTTTGTAGGATCTGTGGAACCAGTAAATTCTGGAGGCTTTACCTACTGAAATTGCTTGAAAGTGACCGTACGTTCTGCTGGTGGTACTTGATATCCTGGATGAACGGTTTGTTGTAACATCTGTTGCTGGAACTGCTGTTGTTGCTGCTGCATTTGTTGTTGCATCATCAACATCTGCTGTTGCATGAGATTAAACATCTGATCCATCTGGTTATTATTATTTTGGCCCTCGGTATTTCCATTTGATGAGTCGGGTCGTGCTTTTCTTTTAGGTGTCATCTTTCTGGTAATAAAACAATGGGTTCTTTTTAATAACAGTATATTAAACAGGTGTTATGGAATGAAAATAATCTTTATAATATTAAAACAGTGTTAAAACAGTTGATATGGGAAAATAAAATAGTTTATTAAATAGCCAAATAAATAAAACAGTATGATGTGTAAATAAATCCCTTTTTAAAATATTTTAAAATCTTTTTGAAAACATAAAGGGTACAACATGATCGTAAATAAAACAACATCTGTAAATATGCAACGGTAAAATAATGAAAATAAATGTAAATGCTTAAATGACTGGAAATAAAACAAAGAAAACGTGCAAAAGACCATCTCATATATATATAGGTAGAACACCAGCTGCAGGTGTCAGTGCTTGATACAAAAGCCTATGATATATCGGTCACACTGCTACTACTATCAGTCAAAGTTAGTAGCTACATTCATACAAACTAGTCATACAATACTATGTTGCATCTATCTAAAAAAAAATACATGATACAACACTCCTCTATCTGCTAATCTCAGAATCCTGGTGGCACGTGACTCAACTCCTCCTGCAACGCCTCAAGCACTGCCTCGGTAAATCCCAATGTTCTCCGATATGTGGCCTCTGCACTAAGATCTAGCTGTCTCAAATCCATAAGCTGCTGAGAACTAACCCGGTGAATATGACGTAACCTCTCCCTCAGTATGTAATCTGATCATAATGCTCGGACGGGACCATCTGCCTACGTCTCAAACAATCCAAGAATCTCTCTGCACTGGTTCTGCCATCGAATCCTCTCCTCTCTCTCCGCCTGAAAGCGCTGATAAGTCACTGTATGATGCTCACGAAGATCCGTGCTAGAACCTCGAGAAGGTAACGGCCCATCTACCACTATCTCATCCATGAACTCTGGCTGTGGAAACTGATAAACTCCAGGAACAGGGGCATAAATAGCTAATGGGGCAGGGAATAAGACAGGCTGCTCCATAGGTGCATACACTGGTGGCTCTGCCTCTGGCTCCATCTGTGGAATATCTGGAATCTCAGGCTGCAGTACTGGAATCTGCGGCTCTAGGTCATCCCACTGTGGAAGATCAATCATATCAGGAACATCAAACATCGGTAACTCGAAAGGTGAAAAGTCAGGCATCTCCGGCTCAAAATAAGGAAAATAATCAACAAAGTCTGGTACCTCTGGTGGAGGTGGTATCTCTGGCACTGGTCCAGGTGGCAATGGTGGAGGTGGTGGCAATGGAGGAAACATCTGTACTGATACTGGGGCTAAAACTGGTGCTGCTAATGGGTCTGACTCAGTCCTCTCCGACGAAGAAGCCATCTAATATACATAATAATAATAACACAAAAACAAATCAAACCACATTCCTAAAATCATAACTTCTAATCACATAAACAGACAATCCTAACACTCTTACTTCTATCCTATCTAATTTTCCTATCTTATCTTAATCCTAACGTTCTTGTTTTCAAGGGTCAATCCTAAGCTCTGATGCCAACTATAACACCCTCCAAATTCGGGGTATAGATTTGGGGCATTATTAACAACAACAACAAATTAAACCTGCACAAGCGGAATATAAATATAATAATTACCCCGAACTAATACTACTCATGATCTTTTAAGGATCGAGTTGAAAATAAGAACCACTTACTACACTTTATTACAAACCCAAATAAAACAATATGTCTTAAGAACTCTATTCATTACAAAACTTTATTCTATCTACATTCTCACCACACAACTTTTATTCAAACTACACAAAACTTTTATTCAACCCAACAGTACTACTTATCCTGTTACACCAGATCTGGCAATTCAAAGCTCTCTTCGGGAATAGGAAGGAACACTCTTGGTATAAGAGGGTCCCGCTGCTTGACTCGCTTCTTGACTACGCGGGTCCTGATGGGTTTCATTCTCTACCTTAACTGTAAAATAATAGGAATAACAATAGAAGGGGATGAGCCAAAATTGCACAACAAGCCTGAAACAATATATATATAAAGAGAGAGAAATAAGTGAACCAATAAGCTGCTGGTTTGATCAACCATCTGAGTCTGTATAGAATAATAATAATTTTCCAATACTGGCGAGTGCCAAATGAACAAGACTGGAAACAAGAACCAACATATGCACTATAACCTGTTGATCAGTCAGGATATAGCGCGGATCTATACCCAACTGCATAGACCCAACCAACATAAAGAGTACTCAGACAACTATGGCCTATTAAATAATGGTCAGGGTAAAACCCAGCCCGTATAGTAACCATTCAGTCCGAGGTATAGCATCCGGAACAATCGGAATGCTTTTGATATATCCCAACACGAGGATATACCAGAGTATATATAACAAGGGTAAAAGTATTGGAATATGAATAGGGATTCAATAAATTAGGAGAAATCAAGAATCGAAATGAAATTGAAACAAGCAGTAATAAATGGGTAACAGTGTATATGAACAATGATTATCAAAGGTAACTGATATGATAAAAGGAAATATAATTCATTATTCTGAATTTAGAATAGGGGAAAAACTTGTCTTGCGCGTACTTAACCTGATTCAACTCACCGCCTTCTGTCCCTAGCTTGTTCTGCCTTGCTAACACTGAACCAATCATAGAAAGATAGTCATTTAGATAACTTACTATATACGTGTATCTCGAATTGATATCACGCTTATCAGTCTACCCATGCGTTTCTATCTGACTCGCATATATACACATATAATTATATAGCACATAAGATTCACATAATCACGTAAAGCACATAAAGCATATAATTAATTTTTAGACTTATCATTATTTTTAGAATCAATTTTAGACTCATATTTATAATAACTAACCCTATCTAATTTTATTACAATTTTTCGGAATTTATTCGACTCGATTCTACCCCTAATGGAGCCTATAAACAATTAATTATCACCAAACTACTCTCTTTCGGAAGAAATTATAACTTACAACTATTTTTATTGGATTCGTTTCATTTTTCTGAGTCAAGGGGTCTTCGTTTCGCTCAAATCGGACTAACGGTTTAATTATTATGAATTAAACAAGATTTAATTAATTAATAATTAATTATAATTAATTAATTATAATTAAATAATCCTTAATTACACTTTTAAAAAATTAATTAATAATTACTGCATTTTAAAATAATTAATCCCTAATTATTAGGATTTATTACTATTTATTACACTTATTTATCAATTATTAATACTTACTCGATCAGATCGATTATTTACGAATAATCAATCGATTTAATTAACTAATACGTTATTTATCGAATAACTACTAACTGCTCGAATTATAAACCAACTCAACGATTAATCACTCGCATAAATACGAGCTACGCACTATTCTCGAATACTATCGAACTATTATGTTATTACTGTAACTTATACGATTCGTTAATCACTTAATTATCGGTATTTAATTATACGATAAGAACAATTATTACTACATTTTTCGAATAACTAACGCTCGAATAATAATTCTTATTACCGAATCACTACTCGTATTACTACGAGTTACTTGTAATATTAACTAATTAATTATATTATTTAATTATTTTTAATTCTTATTTATTAATTAATTACCTAATTATTAATTAATTACCTAATTATTAATTAATTATATAACTAATAAATAATTAATTAAACAATTAAATTCGAATTTATAATTTAATAAAATAATTTAGAAATTAAAAATACTATTTTTCAGAATTTGAAACTAATTTTTATCTAATTTTTAGAATTAATAAAAACAAATTTTGATTTTATAAAAATATAAGTAAATAACAGAAAATCAGAAACAGAAATCAGGAAATTGGTTTAGGGTTTAGAGGATTGAAATCGGGTCGTTTCCGGGTTGCAAACGGGGTCGTCCCCAACTCAATCGGGTCGGGAAGAACAAACCGGCCGCTGCCCAGAAACCCGACGCCGGCGACGTTTCCCGGCGAATCAACCACGACGAAACTCAGTTTTTCAGGCACGATTCTTCTGCAACTTCACTCCAAACACTTCCCTGGCAACTCCTCAGCCGTTCTCCGCCTTCCTTCGTCGATATCATCACCGAAAAACGAAGAACACCACCATGGCGGCGGTTCTCCGACGAGCATGCAAACCACAACCAAAATCTACGGAACCTGTACGAATCGATAAGAAACTCGACGATCTACTCATCTCCAACATCAATAACATCAAACAACAACTAGAAATTCAAACCCGAATTCGAAATTAAAACCCGAAAAAATGAAATTAAAATCACTTAATCAAACACTAAAAATAGTTGCATAGTCAAAAAACTACGATTCTTGGGCTTCAAAACGAATACTTACATGAACGATTTGGACTCCGGAATCACGATCAAAAGTAGCTTTGATTCTGCTGCCCTGTTCTTCACCAAACCCTAATCCCCTTTTTCTTTTTATTTTTTTGATTTTTTTTAATTGCAATTAACTGAATTAATTAATGATAAATCAGGTATTTATATTTATGAAAATAATAAAATTAAGGGTCTAATTACACTCCTAATAAAAATATTTGGCCCCAATTTTTATAATTTTTGGGTATTAATATTGAATTTTTAAATATCCAATAAATAAAAAATAAATGCTAAAAATTCCCAAAAATTGTGAATATTACAAAAATACAAAGAAAATTGATATAGGATAATTTCATGATCATATAAAAATAAAAATGTGATTTTTGTGGGGTTTTTGGTACCCGAAGGGGTCCGGAAAAGTCGTTTTTCACGAAAAAGGTAAATTTGTAAAACGTCTAGGGGTTCAGAATAGCGATATGGTATAGGGCATTTTTAACAAAATAGGGCCTATGATTTTTTTTTGAAATACGGGCTTTTAAAACATAGTTTTGAGCTGTACGGATTTTGATATAAAATATATAACTGACGATAAAACGCTCAATAAATATCCAAAACACGTTTGGATCAAAACAAACAACACGTAACACATAGCAGTTAGGGTTTAATGACTTAAAACATTTAATCACATAATAATACACATAATTTATCTTTATTATGATATAATACAAGCGTAATTTCTCGGTCGTTATAGATTTTGTGAAGAACTGCAAACTCAACTATGCCATGCTGGAATCACCCACCATTTACTTTGAGGTTGTTGAAGAGATATGGACAACTACAGTGTACCACTCGACAGACAAGACCATCACATTCACTCTGAAAGGTAAGCAGTTTTGCATAAATAGTGATGTTGTTAAAGCATGCTTCAAGATTCCTGATAATACTGTAACTGCTCCACACATAGACACTGACATTGTTAATATGCTTAATTCCATGGGTTATGCACTCACTACTTCTAAATTAAGTGAAATTAGGAGGTTGGGTCTTAGGAAAGAATGAAGTTACCGGTGTGATGTAGTAACTAAGGTGTTTTCTGGTAAAATTAGTAACTTTGACTCTATAAACATCTCTATGCTTAACATGCTTTACATGCTAGTTACTGATTAGTATTTCAATTTCAGTGACTTGATTTTGTTTGAGTTAGGCTTTAAGTTAGGAGAGATCAACAAGAGAGGTAGAAGTGTCTATTATGCTAGATTTTTTATGATGCTTGCTAACCACCTTGTTGAGTAAATTGTAATTGAAAACCCAACCAACAAGCTGAATTGTTGGGTTCAAGAAAGAAGGATCATTGCAGATCTAAACAGAGCAAACCATCACAAAGAGGCTCCCTTATTCTACTTTCCAGTAAGGGAGGGACCTCAGGTAAGTGAGGTAATTTCTTCTGTCTCCACTCTTCCAACCTCACAAATTTCTTTGCTTTCCAGTGTAGCTATGAAAACTGTGTCAATGACCCAACAGTTGCCTACCCAAGCTACCAAACCAACAAAAGTTCCTAAATCCAAATCTAAGAAAACCCCCTCTGATTTCTTTCAAAAGAAATCAGTTGTAAAATCCACCTAACCTAAATAGGGGAGTGTGAAGGTGGGAAAGAAAGGTGAGGGACAGGGTGAAAATCAAAGAAGCCCTAAGAATAAGGATGGAGAGGTGAGTGTTTCCCAGCCTAGTCACACTCCAGTTTCTCAACAAACTACAGTGCTTAATAAAGATGTTAGCTCATAACTGGTTTCATCCTCCCAAAAGCATGTTACCATTGAAACAAGTTCTCAGCCAAGAGCACATGCCAAAAGGGTAAGGAACACAAGCTCACCCCAAACTTATACTAGAAAGAAGAAATCAAAAACCCTTGGGGATGTACAGGGTTCACACACTGTGCAAACTGGTGTAAAAGACCCAGTCACCACACCTTATCAAAGTCAGGTTGATGTGGCTCCAATAAACGTGGAGTCACAGCCAAAATCTCTTATAATTGAAGCACCTGATACACCAAACTCTCACATACTCATTGGATGTTGACATGATAAACACATCACTTCCAAATTCTTCATCTTTAACTCTCTTGGAGAAGCCAAAAATCCATGCAAGTGAGCATCATCTTCTAGATGATTTGTTGGCTCACTTGCCATTTCTTTCTGAGACTATTGAGACATATGTGCCAAAATTTTCATCAAACTGCACAGAGTCTACAATAGTCTCCACTCCAAACTCAATTATTTCTATTATCCCGATGGATATCTATCATCCGTCGAGTAGTGATTGTATCCCGAAGGATAAGCTTAACAGCAGTCATCCGTCAGATAGTCAAACTGCTAACCCGATGGATATTCCTCATCCGTCGGGTGTCTCTGCACAGCTTCAAATTTCATCTATTCTTACAAGTGCAGAAGACTTTGTAGTAGTGCAATCACTCCTAGGACTGAGGGAATGGAGTGAATTGAGTGAGATTCTGGGTTGCTCCCAGGAAAAAGGAGAGGAAACGAGTGATCTAATGCAGATCATTTCTTCAAGACTGGCAAAAGTGAGTGAGAGGAGTCCCACCTTAGATGGTGAAGGTGAAGGTGTGAGGGTGGGTATACAAGGTTTGACCTTGATTCAAGAAAATAGAGATAATGAGAGAAATGCAGGTACAGGAGATATAAGGGTGGATGTCATTGCAAGTGAGTTAATGAATGTCCAGGATGCAAACAGGGAGGGACTATTTCAGCAAAGTCAAGCTGTTATAGATTCTACCTCCTTGGATGTTGAGACATTTACTCACCCTATTCCAGCATATCAACTTCTAGCTGGACAGGGCAATGACAATGCGGAAAGGATTCTCAATTTGGTGTACACTATACAGTCTATGCAAAGAGCAAAGGATGCAATCACAGCTCTTCCCTCTACAGCTGCTGATACTGACTATGAGACTGGTGGTTCAGAAGATTTCTTTGATGGTGAGGATGCAGAAAGTGAAGAAGAGCCATTGGATATAGGGGGAGAAGTAGGCCCTAGTTCCATATTAGGCATTCCATCATGGGCCTTCTCCAAGAAATATGATGAACACCATTTCAAGTCCACACTCATCCAACTTATCAGTCAAACACACTCTGCTCTTCAATCAACAATAAATGCCAGCACCAAGAAGCTTCTACAAGCACACCTTGCTTCTCTTCAATTACAACA
Source organism: Apium graveolens (assembly GCF_009905375.1). Lineage (NCBI taxonomy): Eukaryota > Viridiplantae > Streptophyta > Magnoliopsida > Apiales > Apiaceae > Apium > Apium graveolens. Next base: position 133,143,148 of record NC_133656.1, read on the forward strand.
AATCCAAGGTCTCCAACACAATCAGGATATCACTTCTATCAAAACAAAGATCACTCAAGTGAAGAAGGATATAGCTGATAGATTAGATGCAAAACTTCCAGAAGCTACAATGCTTGATATCAAAAGACAACTCAGGAAGAATTCTGATCTTGCCAAAAAGATAGATTCATTGGATACCAAAATGACAACAATGGAACCCTCTCTAATAGTAATTCATCTACACCAAGCACAACAAACAAACTTGCTTCAAAGTCTAGTGGCAACACAAACCTCCTCTTTTATTCAACTTGCTGATAACAAAAAGAGGGAGAAAGAAACCTCTTCTAAGGGGGAGAAAGAAAGTTCAATTGTCTTATTCAGTCAAGGGGAATCAAGAAGTTAGGGGGCAAAAAGTGCTCAATATTCAAGTAAGTAAAGCAATTGTGCCAATAATTATTTTCATAAAGACACCTGCTAAAGATATCATATATCTAATCAAAGAAGCAGCAGCCAATTTGAGAGCAGCTGAGAAAACGCAATTGAGTCCAATCAATTGGAAGAAAATTGATGAGAACCTCCAGAAGATATTTGGTCCAACACAGAAGCCAGACAAAGTCTTCAATCATCACTCTAAAGCCATGAAAATCTCTGTGAATGATATAAGCATGAACTATCTGGAAATGGGTCAAACTTCCTGTATCAAATCTCCAAAAAAAAAGATCTCATAATGAAGGCCAAATGGAAATATCCTAAGTTTTCAGACAAGAATCCTATGGATACAGTGTTTGAGACACCAAAGCCAGATAAAAAGAAACTGTTGTCAAGATCTATTGCATTCTACAAGGATCCAGCTGATTCAGCATTGAAAAGAAGAATTGCCAAAATTTACAGAAATGGTAAGGAGATTTGTATGGTGGTTGGACACCCACTGTTTGTGGAAGCTAAGAAGGAAGAGAAAGAAAGAATCAGGCTAGAAAAGAAGCAAGTTGCTTTGGATGCTAAAAAGCAAAAGCAAAAGAAAGAACAAGCTGTTATCTTGGCCAAGCTTCAAGCTGTAAAAACCACAACAGAACCTCATGTACAACCAAATATAATCACTGAACCTAAGCAACTGAAAATGCAAGAAGAATCACAGCAGAAAAGAAGATTTAGACACAAACTTCATTCCAAGAGGAAAGTGAATTTTAATGATGAGGAATTGGAAGACCAATTTCCCAAAAAGCCTACAACTATAACTCAGACATCAAAACCCACAGTGGTATTTGAAAATTTCAAAGTGGTTGATCCAACAAGAAATATTCATGGTGAACCAATTGTTCCCAAGGATGAGCCAGTAGATTGGGATAGTTTACCAATTCCTGAGCTAAATTTGCCCATCTTCAAGACGAAGAAGACAAAGACTAGAGCTAGCAAGAAAGTGAAGCCTGTATCTCTCAAATCCAAAGCTCTAACCAAATCCCAACCCACAGTCAATAAGAGAGATCTCATGTACATTTGTGATGTCAAGGAATTTTCAGACTTGAATCTCTACTTGGATGAACTGGAAGAAGTAAGAGGAATTGATGCTTACAGACATCTTCCTGAAAGACTGGTATTTAAATACAAGGGAGGGAAGGAGATGCCATGGCCTTTTCACAGGATTCTTCAAGAAAGCCAATCTGTTCTGATTAAAGTCTACTCATCCTTCAAAAAGAACTTTGGGTACAATGTGACTGCAAGAAGAATAGTTCTAAAGAGGATTGAGGAACTAAGGAGTATTAGAGCCAAAGATGCACTTTCAAAAATTCTATATATTCCCTTTACAGGAAAGAGAGTACATATAAGGCCCTATTGGCTGATGGAGTTCATGGATGACAAAGGTGTTAGAAGATTCTTCAAATTGGAGGACCAATTGATTAACTCTAGCAATGAGACTCTTTTAGAAGTGCAGGAAATGCTAAATCTCTCAGAAGCCGATGAACTTGAATTCCTCAGACAACTTCAGAATCAAATTGAAGAAAACAACAGAAGGCTTGGGAAGAAATCCAGACAATCAAGGAAATAGATCTATCTGCTCAGACTAGAGGAGTATCTTGTAACAATTGTGAGCAATTTCTTTGTGTACTTTGCATTATTCAACTTTCAGCAATTTGTAGCACTTATTAGTTTTATCTACTATTTTTCGAACTGTATCTTTAGGATGTTTTGTTATCATCAAGTTTCTCTTAATTTATGGCTACAATTCCAGTAGACATAAATTGGGGGAGATTGTTAGGAATATGTTGTGTACTTGATGATAAGCCAAAAAAAATACCTTAGTAGATTTAACTTAGTGAATTTTTGTAGCACCCGACGGATGATCAATTATAGTCCCGACGGATGATTCAATATAGTCCTGACGGATGAATAATTGATATCCATCGTGTGAGTAGCTTATGTAACAATAAGTAATGTAGCACATTTCTGCAAATAATTTGTATAGATTCTGTAGTAGCTTATGAATCATGTAGACTGCTAGTAGATGTGCAGAATAGGTTGATTAAATGTAAATATAAGATGTCTTGACAAGTGATAAATGGCTACTCGACGGATGATCAACAAAGCTACCCGACGGATGATCAACAAGGCTACCCGACGGATAACAAGCATGTACCCGACGGATAACAAGCATGTACCCGACGGATGATCAATTCAAATATCTGTTGACAGTGACAACACAGTCACATGCGTCGAGTGTTTGCAAAAGGAATGTGGCAGCTTGTTTAGAAGGGTTTTGAGAACAAAGAAGCATTACTATTTCCATGCAAGTTATGAAGATTTTTAAAGATGCTGGAATAGAGTAGTGAAGCAGCATGGAGTTAGACTTGATAGGTTTTGTTTTATTATCTTGTCTTATTCTATGTAAATTTGGTGATATATAAACCAAGTGTAGCAATTAGAACAACAACAACAAATAGACTAAGCAAAACACATTTTCAGAGAAAGATTTGTAAGCTGTATCATGTAGCATTTCTCTGCAAGTTTAGTTGTTCACTTGTAAAGCAGCTGTGAGCTATTCAAGCCTCACAGGGTTCTCTTCATATATATATATATATATATATATATATATATATATATATATATATGTTGTACTTTAGTTAATCCTATGATTCATATCGATTCAGATCAGATTTATTTTTAATGTAATTTTTTATCATTACTTTATGAATATAAAGTGATTTAATATTTAATTGAATAATAATTAAATTTTGTATTTTCGTTAGTTTAAGAAAAAATTTAGTTAATAACTAAATTCGCTTTTTATGAGCAAGTAGGTCATATCATTTGCCCAATTGTAACTTCTTTATTTTAATATTTAAAGTATTTTGGAAAGACCCAGATAATATATAAAATTCGAAACATATCTTTAAGTTAGTACATCTCTTGATTTTTTTATTGACCCCTTTTTTGTTTATATATATATATATATATATATCTGGTGGATACATTCAAATCCACCAGAAAATTTTAAAGACTTGAGTTTTTATTATTTTATATTTGATTAACTTAACTCTGTATTCCGCACTTTGCAAATCAAACAGTTAGATATAAATTGAGTTAGAACCATTTTTTATAAATCTAAAAAATAAGTCAAAATTTCATTCAACCCCCAGTACTTGTTGTATTATTAGGGAATAAAAAATTTCATTCCAATTTCCAACTATAAGGGGTCAACAAACAAATTCGGTACCGATAATCTCATATTGTCTATCACCATGACTCAAAATTACACCGACTAATTTTAGAAAATTTTTATTTTTAAAGCAAAATTTTAAAAGCTAAAATTTATCGGTGCTCGTATAGTTGCCAACTTGATAATTAAACTATTTATCTTAAGAAGAAGAAACATGGTTGCATGGATTTCTATGTGTAGTTTGTCCTTGATTTCTAGTTGGCGGCATCAGTGTAACACTAAATTTCGAGTCTTTTCAAATTAACTGACATGCTGGCATCAATTTCTTTTAGGTGCATTTAAATGACTGCTTGTTGATTCGCATCTTAAACTCAAAGATTTGCTCTACACTAAAAACAAACAGCAATAATTATCCGGAAAATCTGTAGTAGCATTGAGGTACAGCTGGAGCAGAGATGTATTCTCGTAAGTTGTAATTGATTCACGTGGAGTCCCATACCATGTTTGCAGATGCAGGGTTATCTCTTAACATAATCTATACGTGCTTCTTCGATGGTTTCAACACGTAGCATATTAGCACATGCTTCCCTGTGCTGCTGTCTACAGAAATCTTGTCTCTATGTAGTCACATCACAAGCTCTGCTTTTCTTGTTAATATTAGTTGCACTCAGTTTCCAGCACTTTCTGGTCCTTTCCAATCTATAGTCCACAATTTCTATATATAGCTAAATCCTGTTCATGTACAGTAAACAACACCAAATATTCAATAACCATGAGTAACAAGATACAAGAAACCAAGTTCGGAGAAGAATCAAATTCTTCGACAGGGCCCGTTAACATGAGGTGTCGTGGTAGTGACCCAATTACTATTGGGGATGCTCTGGAGATCAGTGCCTTGACAGCCGGTAACAAACCGATCGAACAAAGTGATGCTGCTGCGATACGAGCAGCGGAGATTCGAGCTAGTGGTTATACTCAAATTGCAGGTGTAGCGGCTGCTGCTGAGCTCGCGGCAGAGGAGAATGGCCAGACTGAGCATGTTGAGGATAAAATTAAGCTCGGTGACCTTCTCAAGGTAAGTAGTAACTGCTCTTGTTATTATTATTATTATTATTTTCTTGCGAGGTTGATCTAAACTATTACCAAAGTCTTTTTCGTTAGCGATGTTAATATTTTCGTAGGATGCGTCGAGCATGCTGGAGGAGGACAAGGCGGTGACAATGGAAGATGCAGAAGGGGTGAGTGGAGCAGAGGTTGAAAACAATCCAGACAGGATCACTTATCCCGGTGGCGTTTCGGCTTCGATGCATTCTGCTGCTAAGATCAACCAAGATCCACAATCCAATCCAATTGTGAATGAATAACACCGTGTGTATACGTACACACGATCAGTTATGTTGCCATGTACCCTGTAGGGTTTTTAAATTTTCTTCTTCCTATCTTTTCGATATGTACCCGCAGTGTGTTTGTGTTGTTTTTGCATGCTAGTCTAGTCTCTATCAGAGTTGTACCCCCAGCTGATGGTTTTTTTGCATGCTAGTGAAAGTCTCTCATTCTGTTTCTAATGGAATTTGTGGTTATTTATGTTATTCCCATTTCTACTCAATTATAAAATCGATTATTATATTATAATAGACGAAATATTAAAAAAATTGATAATCAATTGATGGTACCTGCTAGAATTATTGAATTATCCTTAGTTATTTATTTTTATTTTATTGAACAAATTGAGATTAAAATTTGTAACTCAAATCTATACTATATTATAATAGACGAAATATTAAAAGTTTGGTAGTTGGTCGGTCAGTACTTGAAATTACTTAATTATCCTTATTCAATTATTTAATTCTAATTACTAGGTCGATCAATTCCAATTCTAATTGATTTTAAAGTCAACTTCCTCTATTATTTTACTAATTTCAATTCTATTTTATATTCAACTCTATATCATTATAATTTATATTAATTTCAACTTCTTCTATCATTTTAAATTTTAATTCATATCGAGTTTTATATTATTCTAATCTATTATTTCGGGCTAAATTGAATTTAAGCAGATTAAGTATAATTTTTAAGATTTAGTAGATATATAATGTGACTCGGGTTAAGATAAAATAATAATACTATCAATTCCCTAAAAAATTATACTAATGAACTTTTATAAATAAAATAATATATTTTATTTATACAAGATAAAAAAAATACAAAAAAGAATCATTAAAGTAGTGGGCAGCACCCGCCGTATTTCACCGTATTCTCTTTCGAGAGTCGACCGTCTTAACTTCACCTAACCCTAGCCGCCCTATCTTCTTTTTTACCCTTTCTATTCATCTCTATCTCCATATTCATCTTCATCTTAACCTTTTATTCATTTTTTCTTTAATAAAATCGAGATTTGTTTTATAAAACTCGAAAAATCCATTATAATTCTTCATTTTAGTTTTCAGATCTATTAAAAGGTAAGAGCTTGGATTTTATAATAAAATTCAATTTTTGGATTCAAAATCTCTGTTCTAACAACATATTACAATTTGGTGTTATTCCGAGATTTTTGAATTTTGAGTTTTTTTCGTATTATTCTGTTTAAGTTATTATTTGTGTGTTTTATTGTCTAGCTTTATGCGATGTGTCTCGTTTTGTGCGATGGGGTGGTTGTGTTGAAAATGAATTGGATGGTGTATTGGGAGATCCGGATATCTCGCATCAACGACACTTTCGGCAGGTTTATAACTGGTGTCTGTCAGGTAGATAGCTGGGGTGCGTTTGGAACGGTGGTGAAAATCACATGTGTTCACCTCTCACAAAAAATATTTGTTCATAACATGAGGCCTCTAAACTCAGTTGTTGCAACTGAGTCCTCTGAACATTGCAATATCAATCGAATTAATGTGAGGGTCAATTGTGAACTTACTGTTTTCGGGGAGATGCGTGCTGGATTGTCCGGGAAACCATCACCTTCATTTTTAATTTTCAGAATATTTGTATTCAGTTTGTTAAATAATCTGGAAAGAAAACGGCTAATTATTTAGCTCTATTTATTTTTCAACCTAGTTGCATGATCAATTGGGGGTTTGTCCAGATTGAATCTCTTTCAAATCATTAATGAAATCTGCTTTAAATATGACAAAAAAGAATAAAAAAAATACATTATACATTTGATTCAGACTAACACAAAACTAAAATAAAAATACAATTCGACCAACAAAAATAAAATCATAAATACTAATTATTCAATCTAAAACAAAATTATCTTATGGATCCAGACTTTAAAAAAATAATAAAAAAAATATTTAGTTTGATTTGGTCGGTGTATTGGGTATTGGGCTAAAAAAATAATCTAAACCATTGATCCGAGATAAATCAAATTAATATTACACTAAGTATAGTTCGTATCCTATTGATGTGAACTAAAAAATCAAATTTTAGTTGAAACATAATTTTTTTAAAATACACATAAAATTATCAATAAAACTATATCGTTCAATCAGTAATATTGTCTTTTTCAAATATATTTTATAGAGTTATAGTTAATCAATTAAGTAATCACAATGCTAAAATAATTATTTTTTTAAGGTCCAACATAATGGAGACAATATATTTTTTTATCCTCAATAAAATAATAATTTCATTATAATAATATTTTCCCCCTTACCAATATTATTACTTTAAATAACTTTAAATATTCTAAAAAGTTATGAACATATACGTCTACTAATATAATTATCATGAAGTCATATCATTTAAAATTTTAAATGAACAAAATTAAGAATTGAATTCAATATATTTTTAAGAATATACATATACAATTTTCTAACCTGTTCGGTCAGGATATTTTGTTTTCAATATAGTGAAAGTAAATTTGAATGGCTCTTGGTCCAGCATTGCCCAATCATTTATTAATTTAATATTTTTCTCTAATAAAAATTTACATAGCCTGAAGAAGGTATTAAATAAAATAATATAAAAAAGAGGAGATTGATTTTTGATCACCTGCCAAAAAGGTATCACATGACAACTATCCAAAAATTTCATGCGCATTGCTTCACTTGCACCAAACTACTTTACAAAGAAATGTTTCAGCACAAATCATCAACTATTTTAACCTTTCAAAACACAAACGTATATATCTATTTCCGCTTTTATAAAATTAAAGTGAATTATCGAAAATTATTCTTAAGAGCTAACATCTAAGCATAGTGCAAGAGAAATAATTATTTAGAGATTTAAGTTACAGCAGAATTACTAATTAAAGTTAGTATATTATATGTACACATCCCTTTGCACAAGATCAAAGTGTACCACACCTTTATTATTAATGTATACTTTTCTCGTAAAGACATCATCTTTTTTCTTGTACTTATTCATATATATCAATTGTATATACATTGCTTTATCTTCTTTTTCCAAGGTATATATATTGTTTTATCTTTTTCTTCACGGTTAACATTTTTCACCATGGGAAAGAATGGCTTCTCGTGAGCAATCATCATGACAACAAACTATATACAAGCATAGGTAATAGAGAATAATTTACTCAAACACTTAAGTAAAAAGACCATGCTTAACGTTAATATTGATATTTAAAAAATCAGCAGAAATTTACACAAATGAGAAAGACCAAAAAAATGAAATATCATACTTAACAATAATTAATACTGATATGTAAAAAAATCAGCAGGAATTTACACAAATGAGAATGTAAAAAAAACTGTTAATGTAAAATTTTGGCAATATCATGCCTTTATATAAGACAATTGATAAGTATTCGATAAGTCAAAAGTTACAAAAGTCTTTTCATCACTCCTTGATAAATACTCTCTCTGTATCATAATAGTTTTCCTATTTTGACTTTTGTCACTGTTCACGTTAAACGATTGATTATTAATTTACGGTTAATCTATAAGATCAAATATAGTCATGAGTGATTTTGTTGTATTCGTGTTTACAAGTATTTTAATACAGTAAAATTTTTATATTTAATACTAATACAAAATTAAAGATATTAACAATCAAAAACGTGTATTGACAAACCGACACAAATGAGAAAAGTATTTAGGGATAGAGAGAGTAATAAATAGATACATATAATATTTAAATGTCATGCAAAAAGCTTTTGCCAGATTAAGTAATTACTTAATTAATTGGTGCATACTAGGTAGTAACTCACCCACGGGTCACAACTATCAAATAAAAACCTAACTGCCTGTTTAGGTCCGGGGGCAGCGTCTTCCCCTCCTATGTCATGAAACTCAAATAAAAAAACATGTTAAATTCACATACGTATACTTATATGCAAACCACGCGCACCACAGGATTATCAATATTTGATAAGTTATAACAAATAGTCAATCATCATCAATCGTTACAACAGTGGAATTTATTTTGTTAGCATGTAAATTTTGTGCAACCTAAAGGCATAATTAGGAATGACATTAGGAAGTGTAATTGATGATTTAACTCAAACAATGATTTAAGTTACTTAAACAACCATGTTGACTTTTGATCAACAGAAACTTAACATAACATAAGGCACATATAAATAAACTCTATACTTTAAATAGGCCATGTAATCCTAATCATAACCAGACAGGTACATTTACCCATTCTAAATTAATATTTACACATGAATCATGAATATAATGCAAGAGGATCACCCTGACTTGCTAGCCGTCAATACGAAAATAGAACTGTCACCTTAATTTTTCTGAAAATTGTAGTTGATCTTCAAACCTCATATTCACCGCACTTGAAAAGTTTGTTGTTATATATAATATTCCTAGTATGAGCATGATGATCCAGCCGCTAACTTGGTCCTAAAAATTGTATGCTTACAAGAAATATAAACGAAATGACTATTGGTAAGCTGCTTTTAGGTAGCATATGAAATTATGCAAACCTCCGATAATATGTTAGGAACATGGGGAGAAAAATGAGATTTTTCTTTACTTATATATTGTTTAGTGAAAGTAAATAGTAAGAAGTCAAAAGTGAGTAGTTAATGGACAAGCCTTTTGAATTCATGGATATCATTATTATCACGACTGTTCAGTTTTCTCCCATATATTTTTCATGCCATTTGTTCTTCAAAATAACATGTAAAGCATAATGTAATGTAACATGTAATCGAGGATTTATAACTCAAAATAAAAACAGAAACAAATAAACATTATTAAACTGTGAAGCACAGGAACCCTTCAGATGAAGACAGGGTAAACACAAAGAAACAAATGATGTGATTGATTCATTAAGTCCTCCTAAAGATCATGGGAAGAAGTTCATTACTATGTTCAAGCAGCCATGAAGAATAAGAAATCAAGGGGCTTTAAGTATCAGTTGCATGTATTGACTTCAAATGTTACAGATCAAGGGTTCAGTGAAAGAAGTAATGGATAAACATCAGTATGTATCAACTCAGAATCACAAGACAAATTGAATCAGGATCCTCTCAGTACTAGTTGTTTGTGAACCAGACTAGTGCATCAAACATCAGCATTCAAGGAAGTATTTTGATTCAATTAACAGAAGAAAAATGATTGATACATTGAAGAATGGTTTGACTAAGAGCCAAAAATATTCTAAGTAAAAGACAGCTCTCTCTACTTGTCGCCACAGGAGATGTAACCACAGAGAAATGACACCAAGGCACCCTTGTCGCCATAGGAGATGTAACCACAGAGATATTGCTCTAAGGCAATTCTGTCGCCACATAAGCTCTTGTCGCCACATTAGGAAGTGTAATTGATGACTTAGAAATTTTTCTAAGTCCAATACTCTATGTCGCCACAGAGAATATGACTTAGAAATTTTTCTAAGTCCAATACTCTGTGTCGCCACAGACTGTGTCGCCACATAGAATATGACTTAGAAATTTTTCTAAGTCCAATACTCTGTGTCGCCACAGACTGTGTCGCCACAGAGAATATGACTTAGAAATTTTTCTAAGTCCAATACTCTGTGTCACCACAGACTGTGTCACCATAGAGAATATGACTTAGAAATTTTTCTAAGTCCAATCTCTCTGTGTCGCCACATAGAGTGGTCGCCACAGAGAGGGGTCACAACACAGCCTTTGGTAAATATAAGTGTTTTGCTGCAAACATATACACACAGTTCGTGATTTTTATACACAACAAAACACATCGCAGGAGAGGAAAGATTTTTTTTTCAATCAAAACCCTAGAAAAGTGCTGCCAAATTTCAAAACTTTTATTATTTTTGAAAGACCAGATCATTGGGAGTATTTTGATCCCAAAATCAATCAGTTTCACCGAGTATAATTGTAGATCAAACTACTTGATTTTTGACTGGTTAAGGCCTTGTTTGGTTAATCCTAAAATAACTAAAGTGTATTTAATAAGAGTATATTTATTTCTTTTAATTATTCGAAGAGCACAATTCAATTTGTTTTAAATCTAAATTTTATTCTCATTTTAATTAAATGGCGAATAATATTCAGATTCCAAAAATAAATTTTGTTTCTATTATTGAACGTGATCCCGTGAAAATGATACATTTTGAAACTTGGACCCGTTTTTTAAACGAACACTCAATTGTGCGCTTCGCATTAACGACTAATGTGAAATTGAATGTTGAGCTTCTCAGGCATGTACACACAATAGCTATAAACTCTTCAGAAGATGAAAAATTAGCTTTTTCTTTTGACATTGATGATGATACCATCAGAATTACAGAGGATGATTTCAATGAACATCTTCAGTTACCTCGATATAACTTTAATGACACTCCAGAAGATTAGGAACTAGTCAGCTTCTTCAGAGCAATAAGGAGCACAATGACAGCGAATGATGATTTATCAAGGCACTTCTACAAAAGTCATCTTCTGAAGGAATGAAATCTATTCTTCAATATACTGTCTCATTGCTTGTCTCCCAAGACATCTGAATTTCATGGACTCGCTATCTTCAATCAAGTTGTTGGAGTAGATGTCGCGAATAATCTTCGCATCAACTTTGGGAGGTTATTCATGGAGCACATTTTGGAGAACCAATCAAATCATCAGAACTTTATCCTATATGCAAGGTTTCTTCAGATAGTGCTAAATGGAAAACTGTCAGAAGCCCAAAAGATATTCACTCAAAGTGACTTAATACAAGATCCTCATGTCTTGTCTCAACTGGTAGTAACAAAGCTACACAAGAAAAGGAACTATCCAAACTCCAAGGTTGATTTCCTAACAGACCACATGATAGATGCCTTTGGCACTATTAATGCTCAATATGAAGAAAAAGAAGAAGCTGAAGATGCATCTATAGCTGCAGATGAACCTCAAGCTGAAAATGACCCACAGGAAAATATTGATCATGAACCTGAAGAAGATGTGAATGTAGAAGTAGATCAATCTATTTCTGAGCATGGTGACCAAGCAGAGGCTGGAGTTGAACAAGAACAAGAAGCTGAACCTGAAGATTCCTCTCAACCTCAACCTGAAGCTGCTAGTCCACCACATCAAGTTGCTGAGTCTACTCACTCTAATACCTCTGTCTATAGACCAGTCTTCTCATGTATGGGTACTTCTGCTATGAGTCATACTTTTGAAGCATGCTCTGATTTCATTAGCATAGATCAATTACACCTTGATTCTCAGCACACACAGATACTTGTTAAACAAGTCGATAGGCTAGGGAGTAAATTTGGCATGCCACAAATTCATAACCACCCTCTAGAGCCAAATCAAACACCGTCATCTCTCCTAGCTCAAACCCTGGAGTATAAGGACCGTATATAAATAGAGGAAGAAAATGCACTAGATGCAGCAAATAAGGAAGGTACTTTGAGTGAACCCGCAGCTCTGTCTCCTATGAAGCAAAGTAGTGAACATCCTGAGATAACTGCAAACCTTCAGGTATCTTCTCAAAAGGATTCCCTGGCTAAAAAGGCAACTACACAGTTACTAGATCAATCTTCTCAACAAGGTAGATCTATTGAAATTCGCCCTTCAGCCACGGCATCTTGTAACGAGTCAAACACCTATCCAATATCCAAGCTCTTGAAGCTTTAAATGAGTCAATTATAAGAGTACTATTTGGTGAGGAAGTATTGACGGTAACAGGGAATTCAACAAATTTACAGTTAGAATACCCAGAAATGTCTGCGATCGAGTAAAGGATCAACTACCTTCACAGGTGTTAGGAGAGAGTGTTGTAATCGCTGCCAAATCTAGCACAACACTTACCTCCCCAGGACTAATAAACCTGGATGCATCTACGAATAGTAGATCCGACGTAGGTGCGGATCGGAAACCCATTGACGATGAACCAGATTTAACTGGTGAGCCTAAGGGGAATGTATCTTCACAGATACAAGGGGAAGCTGGGGATCAGATGCCAGATATGAAGGCCCCAGTGCTCCCCCCAGAGATTCAAACTCTGGACGAATCATCTCCTGATGATAGGCAACTTGTCTCAGACAAGGATGGGGAATTGTGAACTCCCATTGCACCAATGCTGACCTCCTTAAGGATGGATCCAGTGTCTTCTGCAGGTACACTTGTAACTCGGAGCTTTGAAAGGAGTGAACTTGTGAGAACGAGTGAAACACATGACCATAAACCGAGTGATAGAGTAATGAGTGATACACTGCGAGAAGCCTGTGAGACACCTACCATCCAAACTACACATATAGATCTATCAAACTACGTCACTAAAGATTATCTCAAAGAGCAACTAGCATTCAAAGACAGCTATCTCAAGGAACAGCTGGCTCTTAAAGATCAACACTTTCAGACAGAACTATCTCTCATAGATCATCAGATCGCCAGTCTTTCCAATCAACTTGAACATCAACAAGCATCATTCGCCAGTTTACGGGAATTCGTTGAGCGATCTCTCTCTCATACAGTAAAAGGAAAAGCATCTGCCAACACTGAGCCAAAGATCTTAGTTAGCAAGCAAGCGTCGATCCTGGTCTCATCTGAAGCAGCTCTTGCCAGTACTGGGACAAAGACCTCAGTCAGCAAGCAACTGCCTGCTTCTCTTGAGATCCCTGTCTCGACCTTACATGCTCAATCAATACCAGCTCTGAAAGATAACCCAACTGAGGGGGAGAAAAGGGTAGTAGAACAAGAAAAAGTGGACACTGCTGTTAATCTACTTCAAGATTCCTTTCAGACCACTGGTACTTATGATGAATTTGAAGTAGAGATGAAGGAAGAGCTAGATGAGAGAAGTGATGAAAGGGTGCTCCTAAAGGAAAGATTCTCTAAGGAAAGCGAAAAAATCTCAGGGGGAGCAATCAGGGCATCTAAGCCGAATCATTACAACTCAGAGAAATCTGTTGTCTCAGATATATGCTCCAAGACCCTTATTTTAGAAGAACTAAAAGAAGGTGAAATAGATGAAAGTGATGTTCCGATAGGGTGTGAGCCAAGATTTGAAAAAGTGGCTACGGAAGAAAGAATGATCATCACAGAGGATGAAGAATTTGAAGACGAAGATATTTTCTCACACGACTGTCTATCCTATGAAATCACAGAGAAAATCAATCGCTCTTATCTGGAAATTCAAGAAAAAATAGAAAGATCCAGAGCAAGAATTCAAAGAGTTATTCAAAGAAAAAGGAACATAGAGGAGAGAGAAGCATATCTTCGAGCTAACAGGAAAGGAAGTATATGGGAAGAAATAAAGAAGAAAATGGATAAACCAGAAACATATCACTATTCAGACCCTGGAAACCTTAATCTGTTGAGAACTGTGGAGCACTACAGAGAGACATATGTAAACATCCATGAGTTCTATGATCAGTTCAACAAAGTAATTACTGGAACTACTATGAACATTCTGAAGAATGGATGGAAGATCACTATCAATCACAGAGATGGTCTACAGATGAAAGTGTCTACTAGTGTACTGAAGAAGTTGAACATTGTTGAACTGTTTGTCTTAGCCTCAAAGATCCCATGGTTGAAATCGAATGAAGATGAATACTTCAGAGACAGACTTTGGAGAATGATGATGGATGTATCTCCTCAAGCATTTATGTATCCATTCGTGATCAAACTTGTTGCGGGTGGTAGATTGCAGAATATCACCATGTCTGACCAACACCTAAGAACCATTCGGTATCTACAACTTACCTTTCTAGAAAGTCAACTAAGGAGCAAAAGAGCTAAACTGACAGCTCTAGGTGTCAAGAGATCTGAAGCAGATGTCAAAGCTGCTGAAGTTCTATACGCTTATAGGCTCAATGACAAGATGATCACAGACACGGAGAAGGATATGAGGGCAATCACAAGAGAATATCATGAGATGGTGTTCATTAATGGAGAATCAGAAATTAATCTTCTCAAAGACACTGAACCCATAATAAGCATTGACAGTGAAGGAGAGTTAGTCTTTAGAATCAAAGACTTTAGGACAAGTGAATCAAGCCCAATTCAGCAAGCCTTGAGGGATGTCAAACTATCTACTTGTAAAGATGACAAGGTTTCTCTGATCCCTATCATAAAGATTCTTGATGAAGTAATGGAAGAAGAGTCGATCAATGACACTAGAAGAGTAAGAGGACATCCAAAAAGGATAACAGTCTTCGTAATGTCCAGAAAATCCTCTCTATTGTTTGATCTGGTTCCTAAATGTTCTAAAGTCAAGTATCTTGAGATAATGCTTCATGAGCTAAACAATCCACCTCCAGTCAATGTATTTGAAATAGAAGCACGTGATTGTGTTCAAGTTAGATTGAATGAGCTGAAGGAATCTCCTCCTAAGAAGAAAGTCTCTAAGAGAAAATCCGTTCAGCCTCAAGAAGAAGAAGGAAGCAGGAAGCAGAAGAAGACAAAGACAAAGAAGACATAGAGTATATGTTCAGGCTAGAGGAACACTTCTTTGTAATTTGTATCTTAAGAAATCTGGAAATGAATATGTAATCCAGAATGTATTTAATATCTTTATCTGTTTTACAGTTCATACTTTTTCTTATTATCAGTTGAGTTATCCTTAAGGATTTGCTTGTCGAACTCTAACAATCAAATAGGGGGAGATTGTAAAACATAATGTAATGTAACATGTAATCGAGGATTTATAACTCAACATGAAAACAGAAACAGATAAACATTATTAAATTGTAAAGCACATGAACCCTTCAGATGAAGACAGGATAAACATAAAGAACCAAATGATGTGATTGATTCATTAAGTCCTCTTACAGATCATGGGAAGAAGTTCATTACTATGTTCAAGCAGCCATGAAGAATAAGACATCAAGGGGCTTTAAGTATCAGTTGCATGTATTGACTTCAAATGTTACAGATCAAGGGTTCAGTGAAAAAAGCAATGGATAAACATCAGTATGTATCAACTCAGAATCACAAGACAAATTGAATCAGGATCCTCTCAGTACTAGTTGTTTGTAAACCAGACCAGTGCACCAAACATCTGCATTGAAGGAAGTATTTTGATTCAATTAACATAAGAAAAATGATTGATACATTGAAGAATGGTTTGACTAAGAGCCAAAAATATTCTAAGTAAAAGACAACACTCTCTACCTGTCGCCACAGGAGATGTAACCACAGAGATATTGCTCTAAGGCAACTCTGTCGCCACAAAGGTGTTGGAACAATTGCTCAAGGCAACTGTCGCCATAGAGGCTGTCTCCACAGAAGAGCAACTGTCGCCATAGAAGCTTGTCACCACAGAGGTTGTCACCACAGAGAATTACAAGACAACTCTGTCGCCACAGAGAATACACAGAGAAAGCTTGTCGCCATAGAGATGTCGCCACAGATGTGTTGTTCACTGATTCAATGTGCAGCAAAGTTAAATAATTTGTGTGGACAATAATTGGCCAACTGTCTATTTAATTTTGAAAGATTACAAAGCAGCAACTGAATGTAATTCAATTCAGTTGGTTATCTTCTTCAGTAAACAGAATGTTATGCTGCTGAATTTATTGTAGCTAATCAATACTTTGATTAGATTGTAGCAACCTCAAGGTTTATATTAATAAAACAATATATTCCTCGAATTGTTTTGTGTTGTTTTTGATTCCGTACTTTTAATGAAGAACTTGAAACGAATCAAAAAAGATTGTAGGTATCGCATTCAGCCCCCCTTCTACGATACCTTGGGACTAACATAACATGTAGCCTAAAAAATTAAGAAAAATAAAATAAAAAGTTTGAAGCATGACAGGTCAGACTTCCAAGAATCTCCAGTGATTTTCTTTTATATAGATATATAGATTAAAAATAGGGGTATTTTAGTATTTTTAATAAGACTTTTTAATCTCATGAATTTTATCACAATATTTTTCTATTATATTTAGAAGAGATCTGAAATTCAGAAGGTAGATTAGGATTTGATTGTTTTCATAATAATTTTATAATGTATATACTTTTTTCTAAATACTTTAGAATACTTACATTTTCAAACAAATCGAAGATAATTAAACATCTAAGGAGAAATTTCTTCAAAATAATGGTTGGCGTGTGTGTTTTGCTTTTGGAAATCAAAGGTTTGACTGTGAATGGTAGTAAGAAATAATAGAGCCGAGCTACAATGTTTTCTACTTGCGGGTTTTTATTTGTTTATTAATGTTCGATTTCCCATAAAATTTATCTTAGAATAAACATTATAAAAGATCAGATGAATTAATTAAAATTTTAAATAAATAGTTGGTCGTGTAAAATTGGATGGAAAGTTTTTTTTTTATATACAAATATAGAAAAATCGTCAACTTTGATATTAAAATCTATATAATATTATTATAAGCCAAACATATTTTCATTTATATTTTCATTTAGTTGGTTCATTAACACATTCCTAAAAAATACGTTAATAACTTTCTCAAAATTATGTTAACAACTTTCAAAATAAAATTTAAATAAATATAATTTAAATTATATAATCATGTATAATTAATATTCAATGTATATAATACAACTATAAATTCTATAAATTTTTATTCAACTTCATTTTTAATCGCACGTATCTTCTTTCTTACCTCTTTTATAGGAAACCAAAAACTTTCAAAATTAATTTTAATAATTCAAATTATAATATAACAAAATAATTAATAAATCAAGAAAAAAATTTAAAAAATAGTATTAGCATAAATAATACCAAATTCAAAATTAATTTTAATAATTCAAATTATAATATAACAAAATAATTAATAAATCAAGAAAAAAATTTAAAAAATAGTATTAGCATAAATAATACCAAATCATTGGCGTACACCAATATTATTCAAGACTCCCAATTTTCTATAGACGGTGAAGCCACTTTTTAAAAATTTTAACTATCTAAATTTTGTTCAATAATATAATACATATAAAATAATATATAAATATTTTAACTTTATTAATCTTAATAATATATTTTAATTACTTTTATAATTTATTTTTATAAAATAATAAAATTTTAAATATTATTATCAATACATGTTACTATAAATTGCTTACATTATCATGAAAGAATCGTATAACCCGTATGATGTATACTAGCATATAAAAATATAAATTCGAGCTCGAACGTCATCTTATCCGACACGCGCCCAGGTTTATGACCTACGTGTTAATAAAATTGTGAGACATGTGGCTCGTTGTAACCCTTTTCAAGTTTCGTGTTCCCTGTATTAAACACGTGGTACTAGTTATACAAGTTATGTCCCATCCCAATCATCTTTTATATGTAACTTGATTGATTGATGATATTTATCTATTCATCCACATAAATATCTACATTCTACACAATTTCTACAGTTGTCCTTATCTTTTTAGTTGAACAAACATGAGTCGGGAGCAGTCCACTAGAGGTGAAGAACAAGAACAGCCGATTAAATACGGTGACGTTTTCGAAGTATCAGATGAACTAGGTTCCTTGCCTATCAAACCAAAGGATGCAGCTGCCATGCAAGCTGCCGAGAGTTTAGCGCTTGGAGGAACGGCCAAGGGCGGTCCTGCCGCGGTTATGCAATCCGCTGCTGATATCAATGAGCAGCACGGCGTCGTTGGTCACGACGATGTGAGCAGCGTAGCTAAAAATGAAGGTGTAACGGTATCAATTGGTCAAAGAGACGGTCGCCGCATCATCACCGAGTCAGTTGGCGGAGAGGTAAAATATAATTTTGTTACGATTTTTAGGTGATAAATTGTGTTTGTATAGAATTTGATTGCTTTTATAGGTAGTGGGACAATATGTACAACCAGAAAATTGTAAAAAGGCAGCAGGTGGTGAGGCAATAACTATAGGGGAGGCGCTGGAGTCGGCTGCTATGTCAGCAGGGTTCAAAACGGTGGATCAAAGTGATGCAGCCGCTATACAGGCGGCGGAAAGTAGAGCAAGCGGTGGTGCTATCAAACCTGGCGGAGTAGCGGCGGCAGCTCAATCAGCTGCTGATCTTAATGCCCGCACCATGAATCTTGAGGACAAGGCTAGACTCGGCGATGTTCTCTCGGTAAGAAATTACGCATGTGGGGATGCTAATCTATTCTCATAGGAATAGATATGTTCCAATTTTACGCTCACACATATTAATTCATTTACGTCTCGGTACCTGAATTTTATTTGGAAGCCAAATAAAATGTCCTGATAAACAAAAGAATTTCGTTGAAATCTGAAATCCGACACATTACAATTATTAAATAAGAAAATTTAAAATGACAAATCATGAAATCGATGATTTGACATGAATTATATATGTTCTCAAACATACTCTATTTAGATTTGTGTATAGATGACAAATGCACCAATCATGTCAGCGAACTTTTTTTTTTATGAAAAGTTTAGTTGGCCAGGATGCGACGGCGAAGATAAAACATGATAAGATAGTGACAAAGGAAGATGCGGAGGGGATAGCAGGTGCAGAACTCAGGAACAATCCGGCGATGGCTACGCACCCCGGTGGTGTTTCGGATTCCATGGCAGCCGCGGCAAAGCTTAACCGAGACACCTAGCTAGTTCAAAATTTCAGCCAATTTAGTTTGCATGTGTGTAAGTGTATGTGTTTACCATTGCAAGTTCCATTACAGCCCAGGACTGATATTTGTATTGAATAAAGCCCAAATTTATCAGATTTAGATGACAACCACTGGCATGTTCCACTTTTCCGATATATTTTCATCCATTTTCATTTTTAACTGAATCCCAATACAGCTGTTAGTTGTTACGATTCGTTATAATACAACAAAATAAGAAAATACATTTACTCAGAATTCACATTCAAATAGGATGAAATTTATTATGCACCGCTTGAAACAGAGTCTTTACATATCACCGATTTGGTCGGTATTTGTCAGTCTAATTTAACTTATCGATTTTTTTTTTTGCATGTTAAAGGTTAATTTTATAAATTCATATATATGATAAGGTCACATTAATTCACCCATTTTATATTTTATACATGATTGATGTAACACACGCGTGCATACATATCATCATTTTATTCTGGAAAGCACAATCTCTTGATGCATAGCCCAAAAATCAAATTCGAAAAATTAGGTTTTGATTAATGTGACAAAAAATATGTAAAATGTCTATCCAGGAATCCGGTTTAGTAGAAAATGTTTCTCCGGATTATATCAAAGATGATAAAAAAAATGGATGTTTTTAGAAGCACAACCACAAAAAGCAATGGTGGTTTTATATTTCGGACAGGGTAAATGAATCTCCGAGTAATAGTTTATCATTAGTTGCCAGAAAATCAGATCATTTCTCCAAATTCATGGATAAGACTTATGCGAGGAATTGGAATGCAAGATTCAACATTTTCATGGCATCTGCTTTGGCAAGAACGGTCATCCAATTTACCTAGATATTGTATCATTTCCTTTTTATTCTATGTATGTTATTATATTTGGTTACATTTTTTAATACTTTATTATTCTTCTCATTGATCGGTCCCCTTTTATGAGGAATTATCTTCAAGTTATTTTTTTTTTATTTCTTAGTTTGTTTTATTATTATAAATGTAATCTCGCTTTTTTTTATTAATTAGTTTCATTATGAAACTGACATCGTTTATGGATAAATCTAATGTGAAACAAGTTATCGGCTTATAGTATACTGTATATATGAATAATGTATAAACATTTTTTTCTTTTTTTTCGCCTCAAGCTCTCAAAAGACCAGCCCTTATATCACATTCATGCTTTTAAAATTAAATATATGTTTAGTTTGGTTGTAATGGTAACAATAACGTAATAGTAACACTATCTCCTTTAAAACCCCAAGAAAAACATGATACTGCTCATCAATATTGCAATGCTACATGCGCATGACACGTAATTAGGCATATTTTGTCATAAATTTGTAACCTACTCCCTCCACACCGATATGCATTTCTCATTTTGACTTATGACATTATTTCTGTTAAGTGATTTACTATTAATTTACGTCTAATTTATAAGATAAAATATAGTAATAAGTGATCTTGTTAAATTCGTATTTATGACTATTTTGATACAATAGAATTTTTATAGTTAATATTAATACTAAATTAATATTAACAATTAAAAATATGTATTAACAAATATATCCAATACAAATAGAAAACGTTTGTTGACAGAGAGAAGAGGGAGTACCAATTGCCAACCTTGTTTGTTTTCCTTCCTTTTCATCAGATGTATATGTACGAATACTGCGGACTACATTTTTCAAATCACACTCATCTTAAAAAGCTATTTAAGTCTCTAACGTATGATTTAAGTTATCATCTTCCGTTCCTAAAAACGTTTAATATTTGTCTGGTACACGTTTGTCAATGAATTCTTTTAATTGTTAATACATTTAATTTCGTATTGATATTAAATATAAAATTTTATTCTATTAAAGTACTCATAAATATAAATTCAATAAAATCACTCATAACTATATTTGATCTTATAGATTAGACATAAATTAATAGTCAATTACTTATTATAAATAATATCAAAAGTTAAAATAGGAAATGTATAACGTAACGGAGGGAGGGAGTAGTAAAATAGATACCTAGTTTTATTGATACACCAAGACAAATGTGGTACTAGTGTCAAATGTATACCCCTGTAGGCCTGTATTCGTACAGTTTTTAAGTTATTACTCCCTCTATTCCTAAACGTTTCCCATTTATGTTGTACACATTTGTCAATGTATACTTTTGATCGTTAATATCTTTAATTTCATAGTAGTATTAAATATAAAAATTTTACTGTATTAAAGTATTCAAAAATACAAATCCAACCAGATCACTGATGACTATATTTATTTTTATAGATTAGATGTAAATTAGTAGTCAATCGCTTACCATAAACAGTATAAAAAGTCAAAATGGGAAACGTATTAAAGGATGGAGGAAGTATGATAAAATCAACATGCCAGATAACTCTTTCTCTGAATAACACGATAAAATATTTAGGTGATTAGTTTAGAACCGAAAAATAAAATCTTAGTGGTGGGCGAATCAGTCACAAATTCGGTATTAAATTCTCTCCCTAGTTGTAAGTAGGCCTGAGCAAAACCGAACTGAAACCGAAAAATCGAATCGAATCGTGTTAATTCGGTTCGATTCGGTCCTAATTTTTTCAGAAATTCGGTCTATTCGGTCCATACCGAATAGACCGAAGTAAAATTCGGTTCGGTTCGGTTCTTATAAAAAATATTTTGGTCCGGACCGAATATACCAAATCATAAATACTATAATTTCATATTATATACATTTTACTTATATCTTTAAAATTATAATCATAATTTTTAATTATATTTATAAACTATTAGAACTCTACATGTCACATTACTTTATTTATATTTTAAAATTTATAATTTGTGATTTAATTTCTAATGCAATTTTCTTTTTGAAAAAAACTTCGGTCTGTTCGGTTCAAAACCAGACCGAACCGAATTATTTCGGTTCGATCCGGTCCATAATATAACTTCGGTTCGGTTCTGTCCAAGAAAAAATGACTATCCGGTTTTTCGGTCTATTCGGTTTGGTCCGGTTTCCGACCGAATGCTCACCCCTAGTTGTAAGGACATTTTTAATTTTCACATATAACTTTTGTTCGATCAAATTAATTAAAATTTAACTGAAATTTATAATTGAATAAAATTAAAATTTTATATCATTGAAAAATACATTCAATCTACACTATAAAAAAGGGTTAAATTTGATCAAATTTTTCGGTCATATTTAATTAAATATGACCGAACTGCATCGGTCATTAATAGGCTGGTCAAATTTAGCTAAATCGTCAAATTTAGTTAAATTTGACCGCCTAAATATGACCCTTCAAATTTGACTAATTAAATTTGAACGACTAAAATTGACTTCAAACGGTCATTTTTATATTTTAACTTTTGACTTCAAAACTTTCGTAAATAATTGAATTTCCCACCTCTTGTTACAAAATACCACGGCTAGCGGTCAAATTTATAAATTTGACTGTTAGATATAATTGATGATATTAGCAGAAACTATCAGAAATTCATATCAGGACTTATATAGCATTTACGGAAGAGTGACATCATCAGTACTTATATCAGTACTTGATGATCAGTAAATGATGTCATCAGAACTTGTTACTTCAGTAGATATTCTAAGGGAAGAAGGAAAGCAGAAAATCAAGGCGGTGAATGACTTTATCTCAGAAGTATTGTAATAGGTTTCCTTGTTATTGATAGAATAGGATTCCTTATACATTGTGTAGCTGTGCCCTATATAAAGTACATATTAGGTTCATGCTATAAGCATTGCGAACATTGTCATATCTTCCGCATATCCTTTCGAGAGAGTACGTTTGTAATCAGTTTTTATCTATTAATATAAAAACTATTGATTATGTTGAAACTTTGTCGAATTGATTGCATTAACTGTATTCACCCCCGCCCCCGCTACAGTTGATTACGGGCCTAACAATTGGTATCAGAGCTTGCTATTAACGTACAAACAATTTAAGATCTGGAAATCAATCAAAAATATCAGACAAAGAAGAAGAAACACAGAATCCAAAACCACCACCCCCAGCCACATCACAGATTAGCAGTAACATGAGTAGGTATGAAGCAATCAAGGTGCCAATCCTGAAGATACATGAATATCCAATCTGAAAAGTCAGGATGGCCATGTGTTTGGAAGTAACAGATCCTGAATATCTAAACAGGATTTATGATGGTCCTCATAAACCAATGAAGGTAGTTGTTTCTGTTGCAGGAGAACCAGAGAAGATGATTGGCAAAGACAGGAAGGACTACACTTGCTAGGTAATAAATACAACAAAGAGGAGGGGTGAATGTGTTTTGGATTATTTTAACATTTTTGAATTGTTATGGATGTGGTGAACAAAGTAATCTAACTTGTAGAGATAAAGTATTTTAATCAGAAATAATAAAATATGCACATGAACACACTATCTTCAAAACTCACTTAATTTTATATTAAAATCAAGTATGTCTTGTTACAAATTTCTGGATCTTTGTTGATAAAGAACTCAGCTTCTTTCTTCAGAGAGTTACAAGATTTTTTTAGATCTATTTGTTACAACTAAAATAAAGCATCCAGTGTTTACTTTATAGAACAGTAAACACAGGTTTTACATAGCATGCAATAGCATGTACTAAATCCTACTTTAAGTTAACTAAAACTTTATATTTCTGGCTTAGTGTATCTTTGCAAATCGTGCATGTCTGTGACTTCTTTGTCAGTTAATCTTGGCCTTTGATCTTGTACCTTCAAGCTGCTTTTTGTAGACTTTTCAAATCAGTGATTGATTTATTTGTTTATTGATAATCTTGGATCTTTAACTGGTCTGCATTTTGTACTTTGAGTTTTACATCGAGATCTTCAGTTTGAACTATAAAGAACTAACATCTTGATAAGTATAATGACTTATCGAGATCTCTTAGTTCTCTACAAGTGTTTTGACTTATCGAGGTCTCTTAGTTCTCGAATGTGAACTTGACTTATCGAGATCTCTGAGTTCTCGAATATGAACTTGACTTGTCGAGGTCTCCAAGTCTTTGCATGTAGAATTAGCTTGTCGATATCTCTAATCTTCATATCTTTATTTTGGCGTATCGATATCTCTGAGTTCTCTAATACAGAAATGACTTGTCGATATCTCCAATCTTTATATCTTCATTTTTACTTGTCGATATCTCTGAGACTTCTCTATAAGCTATTTTTGACTTGTCGATAAGTCATTATGGGGTTCTCGAATGACTTCTCTATAAGACTTGATATGTGACTTGTAGATTTCTTGACTTAGAATATTTTTCTCAAAACAGATTTATTCAACTCCAAGCTTCTTCACAGTTTCTCTGAGGCATGATCTTCATGATCTTCTTTCAGAGTTTATTCTTAGGCTAGAGACTATTTACAGAAAAATACTCCAGTCTAATCTATTTACACTTTTACAGACTCAAGTAATATAATACAAAATACAAACATAGATTATCATACAACTTACTTAGGGCTGTCAATTTGACTTAGTCTTGTTATAGTACAGCCATGTCTTGCACAACAATCTCCCCCAATTTGTGAGAAGATTGCTTATCACAAATTCGTGCCTTGTAACAAGACTAACCCCAAGCTACAATGAACAATAAAACTTTACATACAAATTGACAGACATACAACATTTATACATACAGGGTTTCTTGAGTTTAACAGATACATTCATTAATCAGACTTCTCATCTCCTGTTTCTTTTCTAATGAGTTCCTTTAACTTTACAAGTATTTCCAGTTCCTCTATGATGGGTGTCCCACTTAGAGCTTCTACAAGTTTAAATTTATCAGCTAATGAATAACTGTCCAAGAAACCAACCCTTATTCTTGAGAACCTGCCAGCCTTGATGTTTAGAAATTGTCCATCCTTGATAATTCTGTTCATCCCCTTTGTCTTGAGATCTTCATATTTTTGTATATATATATGTCTATCTCCTCAATATACTTTCTTTTCCTCTCCTCACTTTCAGCCTTGTTTCTTGCTCTTTTTTCTTCCCTTTCTACCAACCATTCAGTCAAAACAGATCTTCATGCCTTAGTTGCAGTACTCTTATCCTTCAGTAGGCTTATCACTCTTTTGATCTCTGTGGGTGAAAATGTGTCCTTTAGTTTTTGCCAAGAAATGTGAAAGTTCCATCCTGATAGTAGATTCTTACTTCCCTTAATGTTACAACCCAAACTCTGACCATTTCTTTAGCTAATTGTTGAAAGTAGTCTTCATCTGAGATGCACCAGTTTAGAGGTAGAAAGTCACTTTGATTATAACAGTTCCAGATAGCCCTCTCAGTAACTTGTATCTTTTTGTTTTTCTCCCAACAGATTTGTAATGAAGTTTGGTTGGTGGCTTAACAGAAGGTAGGTTTTAGATTTTCTTTAGAGGTGTTTGGCATGAGGTGATTGGTATTTTCAGAAGGGTGTCAGCAGTTTGTTTGTACAAGAATGTTGGCTTTAAGGTTTGAGGTGGTTTCGTATTTGAGTTTGTTGGCTTAGAAGGTTGAGCTTGATTGATTTAGATTTTTAGGGTTCGTTGTTGTGGTTCTGAGGTGTCTTCCTTCTTCTTCCTGCTTTTTATCCTGCTTTTTATCTTTGCTGCCAGTTGCTCTAGAGGTTTGACTTGGATTTGAGCCAGAAGGAGTTTGATCATCTTGCTTCTGCTCATCATCATCCTTGTCATCCTTTAAGTTATATTGTAGGTTTGGCAATATGATATCAGCATTCACAAGGTATCTATCAAGAATTCTGATCATCTCTTCATCTTCAATTTTCTTATTCTTTTTTCATTTCAGATCAGATTGAAGAGTCATGATCAGCCTCATGTTTCCTCTTACACAGTTCTTGGGAACAGTGAAGAGTTTACATTTCTTAGTCTGAGAAAAGATGTAGGCCACACCTTTGCTTGGATAGAGATAGACTTCAGGAAAAGCATCTATCTGAGCCTTCTTGAGTTCATGTAACAATTGTGTGTCCTCTGGAATGACTGTGTGTACTTTGTCAATCACCACATCCAGCTCAGATGCTCTCAATTTTTGAATGTTGAAGAGAGATACTTGTAGACATCTGTCCCTTCCACAATCATTCATATTTTCTATGATCCTTTTCTCCAGAAAGTTATTAACTTTGACAAACACCACTCTTACAAAGTTAATGTTGTTGGCCAATGCTCTTTTGTAAGTGATGTAGTTATTGTGGAGAGACACCCTCAAGCCTGCTAGAAGTTCATTGAACTTGATCTTAACAGGGTCCTTCTGCGGCTTTTAGAAGTCTCTCATTTCCAACATCTTTAGAGATTTGAGATTTTGAAGAGCTTTGACCAGTATGAGTAGCTGATGTCAATTTGCTAGGCTAATTTGATTTACCAACATCCCTGGATTGTTGAATCCTAACTTCTATCTCCCCCTTAGTCTTGGGAACAGGCATGAGTAGGGGAGTTCGTATTTTTGGCCTCACAGTCTGAGGAAGTGCAGGCAATGTGTAATAACCCCAAAATTTTTCAACTTTTTGTAACCCTTGTGAATAGTGTTTTAGCTGAATGAGAAAACTTTTCACGCCACACTATGTAGGGGTTCTGTTATGGATATTCTGGGATATTATTAGTACTCTATGAAGTATATAAGTGTATGTAAAGATCGTCAGAATCCAATTCCGAACACTTTGGTTTTTCCCGGAAATCCACAAGATACGGAGAGAATTGAGTATAAGGTAACAGGATAAAAAGGATTTAAATTAAAGGATTATAATAGAGGATCATAAAAAGGAATATAATGTATTGAGAAAGGTTAAGGGAACCTAAGTAATAAGATCCCGGGTGTGATCCTTCAAACGATAAACGAGAACGAAAGTTAAGCGAACCGTATAACAGATCAGCGGTCATTAGGTAAACGATTAGGAAGTTAATCAAAGGGATTAGCGGGAAGGATGTCATCCAACCAATAGAAAGAGGACAAGGAAGGGAGGATGACATCATGAGGATGACATAAGCATGACATGGGAAGGAAGGAGGTGTGGTAGCTTTGTAACCACACAATTTCAAGGGCAAGAAAGTAATTGACTAAATCAAATACAAAACAAGTCAACCAAGCCAAGTAAAAATCATTCTCATCAAAAATCAAAAGCAACCAAGGCATGAGTTCTTCATTTGCTCTCGGCTTTTAGCTTTTTTAAAGGAATAAAATTTCAAAACTCAAGATCCAAGCCTCCTAAATTGGTAAGATAATTCCCTAATCATCTTCATGCTTAGTTAGGACTATATCATGAGTTTAAGCCATTAATTCTTTCTCAATCTTCTTCATTTAATCAAAGAAGAAGACAATGAATAGTGTTTTCAAGTTTTTTAACTTGAACTTTTCTTGGTTTTCTTGAAGATCCAAGCATTCTTAAGACTTCTCCTAGCTTCTTAAGGCATCCTAGCTCCACCCACCACTTCAAGGAAGGTATACCATCTCCAAACCCTAGATTCCTATATATTATAAGATGATTTTGATTAGTGGGTTGATATTGTAGCTTGTTGTTATGATTTAGAGTTTGGGATTTGGAATGGTAGTGAAATGGAATGGTAATTGTTGTGGTTTTGATTTAAAGGAACTTAAGTATGATTAAAGTTAAGTTTAAGCATAAGTATGAATGATTAAACTGAATTGGTTGGGGTTGTTATGATGTGATAAGGATGGATGTTGGTTGTATGTTGGATTTGAGGTTGGTTTGTGGTTGGTTTTGTATGGTTTAAAATTTGGAAATCGCGTAAACATAGCCGTCGTAACGTCCGATTTTCTTTGGACTGTTTTTGTGCATAGCATTAGGACCCGAGAACTCCCTGCTAGATTATGACCACTGCCATGATTAGATAGCTCATGTTACGAGCTTCGTTTTGATATGTAGTTCGTTCGATTCCGATGCACGGTTTAGGAGAAACGACCGTTTCAAGTAACGGCGTTTCGCGAACGAAACTTTTTCCCTCGCCTTACTTTGAAACATAGGTTAAAGACCAAAAAGGGTTAATTAATGTATGAAACATTTATGGTAAGTGTGTTAGGCAGTTGGTAAGATATTCGCGAAGGAATCGCTTTAAAACTCGTAAAGGTTAAATTATTAAAAATGGTGGAGCCGAGGGTACCCGAGTGACTTAAGCGAATCGGTGAGCGCAAAACAAGCGTTAGAGTCTAAGTTAGTTAAAGTATAGGTTTACAAGTGATTTTGGTTTAATTCCAACTTACTTGTTGTTTATAGGTTATCAGACTCGTCCCGAGCCTTTCTCACCCCCAAGTCGCTCAGGCAAGTATTCTATCCGTTATACTGTTGTTGTGATGAATATATGTATTTGCATTATCTTGCGATAGATGCATGTTGGTTAATTAGCAAAATCTTGCGATATATTGTAGCATGTGATATGGTATATATATGCATGCCTGTTTCATATTCTTGAAATATATATCTGTTGGTTCAGTTGATAATACCTATACTAGAGGATAGCGGTAACTTGCATATACCCTTAGTATAGGGACCCAAAGGTGAAAATATTTTCTAAAACCGGGAGTCGAGGATCCCGAGTAGATTTTGTATATATATGGATATGGATATATATATATATATATATATATATATGGTTATAGTTTTTCCAAACTATTAATCGAATAAGGTTTATTCGATAACTTTAACTTTATTTTATTATTGAATATTATTTTGAATATTCATTCGAGGACTTATGACTCTTTTATATTATTTATTGAATATTATTTCGAATATTATTCGAAGGCGTATGACTCCGTTTATTTTATTAATAAATATTATTTTAAATATTCATTCGAGGGCTTATGACTCAGTTTATATTATTTAATGAATATTATTTGAATATTCATTTGAGGATCTATGACTCCGATTATTTGCTGAGATATATTCTTTATTTTATAAGGTGTTAATAATCAAACTTATTTTTGATTATTCAAATAAAGATAATACTTTCATATAAGTATATCTTTGGTTATTTAATACTCGTTTCAAGTATAAGTTTTAATACTTCTACTTCAATTATTTTTATAAAGATTATTCTTATGGGAATATTATTTAAATAATAATATTCAGTCATTTTCTAAATATTCTGGGGACTGATTTACTTCATTAAATCAGCTTAACTCCAAACACTCTATAAAGTGTTTTCGAGTCTTCAAAATGATTTTTAAAAGTTAGAGCGGATCCCAAAACTCAATTTTATATTTAAGATCTTCCTTTTTAAGGGGATTTAAATACTCGCTTAAAACCTGAGGGATCCGGCTCTGTGGTGTATTTTATATTCGCAACAAGGTTGCAGTTTTGGTAAATGAATTGATTACTTACCCAACGTTCGGGAAGTAAGTCCATCTATTGAGTCGGCATAAGCAACATGGGCTCAGTGGGCGTCCATGATAGTGTAAGTGGCTCAGTGGGAGTCCATCAAATGCATAAGTGGCTGAGTGGCAGTCCAGCATAAGGTCCTAATTATGACCAGGGTGATGACCAGTGGGGAATTCGTCCATCTACTAGTAGAAAAGGTTACTTATGGGTATCTTTGCCTGATCAGCAAGATATCTGGTTTATGCCAAAGGTTTTCTTTTCCTTCCAAATTCATTGGATATTGCAACTCTGTTCATACTTTACATAACAGAGGTTCCAGGAAATGTTTTAGAGATATATATATATGTGGATATATATATATCGGGACTAAATAAAGTATCTCATAACTTTTTCATTCAATAATATTTCAAAGATTGAATCTATTCAAGTCTCAACTTGTGGTCTCATCTATGGGATGTTTTTCTTAAAACTTATAATACTTTGAACGGTGGTAGTTCAAGTAGCTTTATAAATGATATAAGTGTGGTGAAGTATTGGTAACTTCATTCCTTGTTTTTACATTATATCTAGTAAGTAATTATCTTACACACGATAAAGATTCTAGTGAGTATCCATTTAGATACTTATATTATTGTTATCATTATGTATTATCTTGCGAGCTGTAAGGCTCACTCTTGCTTTATTTCTTCATCACACAACAACAGTTAGGAGAGATGGCCAGACTCCAGCAGACCCAGCGCAAGCGCGTGGGAAGCGCCCCGCCTCTTCCCGATGATGTTGTGGCTGCTATAGCTGCAGAGGTAGATCCATTGTAGTTCAGACCATCTACTTTTGAGAATCAAATTATGTATAATTATAACTTGTGGCAGATAATGGCAATTAACTGTAAATTATCAAGTAATCATTTTGGGTTGTAATAATTTTAAATTGTGGATTCAAAGACTTGTACTTATTTCAATTTCATCTCTGAGACTATAACGGGTTGTGGTGTGTGTTAGTGTGGGGTCACAGCATGAGGTTATTTATTATTAATTAAGTGAAGTGATATTGTGGAAAGAAAGACCGTGACAACCCGGATCCCCGACCCCGGATCTGGGGGTGTTACACAATGGAATGTTAAGCTTTCCCATTATAGCTCACAAGGCCACAAAATTTTGTATTTGTAAATGCTTGTGGGAGTCTACCAAGGTCTGGATGTCTGCATGTTGACTCTGCACTAGAGTAGTGAGAGCTTGCACTTGAGCTGTGAGTGAGTCATTGGAGGACTGCAAAGTTGAAACTTGTTCTTGAAGAGCTTGAATTTGTAAATTTGTGGATATAGAAGCAGGTTGTTGAGAACTTGAGGGAAGAGAGGCACCAAAGGTGTCTTGGATAGCTTGTTTGGTGCCTTCTATAAGCAAAGGAGAAGGCTCATACCTACTTTAATGAAGCTGGTTCAATTTGGCTTTGGTATCATTAGATTTGATTATATGTTGTTGAACCACCTCATGCGAAGCTATGAAGGACTGTCTTAGATTTTTGACACCCTTTTCCACAGTAGCCAAATCAACTCTTGCCATTTGATCAGCAAAATGTTGAAATTTAGAGGTGATTGTGACTTGAGAAGGAATGATCTCATCCATCTTCTCTCTGACCAGCTTCCTAATTTTGTCTTCATGATCAGTCAATTTTATTTCTATTGCTTTACCAGACAGGTGAAAAGCCTTGAGTTGAGCCTTTTGAACCTCATTAACTACATCATAGACTTCTTCAGGAGTTAAGGCCTTTGCATTGCTTCAGTATGGTCAGATAATCTTCTCTGAATTTTGCCAAAACAGCTTCCATCTCAAGACTATAGTCTTTGTTCATCCAAGCATCACAGTTGCATCATGTTCAGCTTCATTAACAATTTTTGCTTGTTGTTCTTGGACCTCTGTCTGATATGTGAGCATTATGGCCTGATAATCCTGGTTAGACATATCTGAATTTAGCGGCTGTTGAGAGATTTGAGCAAGTCCAGACAACTGATCAACTAGAAGATCATCTACAGTTGTTGGTTGAGCTTCAGCTGCCTGTAACCATTGGGAAATGAGGTGTGGTTAAGAAGTAGATGGTTGATCTGTTGCGTTAGAACCACCTGTGATTGAGGTCATAGTTTGACCAACAGATTGCTCTGTGATTTTGACAGTTTGTTGTTCCTCACTTGTGGTGGGAACCTCCATTTGAATTGGAGGGGAGTTAGCTAGGTTACTGTCATGTACTCTAGCCTCAAACCCTTTCTCATTTTGTAGTGAGCTTGCACTTGAATGTGTTAAACTTGCCTTCCCTATAGCAGGATCATTGACAATTGTACTTCTAGCTTCAATTGTGAGTGCAATTTCAGCTAGAGTTGTGAGGGGAGTTGTTCCTATAACAGGAACCTCCAATTGAATTGGAGAAAATTTAGATAGCTCCCCCTCGGGAGTACTACCCTCAAACCTTACAGCCTGTGAAGGATGATTTACACATAAAGGTGCATCTGTAACTATCATGAGGTCTTCAGTAAGGACTGATGGATCCCCCATATTTGTGATGGTATCATTAAGGTCTACTCCAGCTAGTAGCCTATCCCCATCTAGATGTGGTGTCTGGGTGGTGAGCACAGTTTCTTGAACCATGTCACTTGAGGTTGGCAACACTTGAGGATTAGATTCAAGTGTTTGACTGTAAGATGAAGAAATTTAAGAAATCAGATTTTGAATCTCAAATTAGAGTGTTGGCAGCTCCCCCTGAGTAGAAGAGGGAGATTCAAGTGATGTGATCTCCTTGTGTGTGCCATCCTTATTCATCCTTCCATACACTTGAATTGTTTCAAGTGTTTGTGCAGACTCATTACAGGGTGCACTAGGGAGAGTGATCTTTTCAATAGAGACACCCTGTAGAGGATGCCCCTAGAGTCTGTTTGTGTGCAGAGGTGGCTTGAGTGGTCAGCTCAGATTGTTTAGCCTTCTTTGTCTTTTTGACCAAGGGTGACTTAGGTATTGTTTGTTCCTCACCACTCTCATTTATGATTATCAGGTTTGCCTGCTTTCTCTTCTTTTTACTCACTTCACCCTTTTGGGAGGATGATGTAGTGGTTGGTTTCCTAGCTTCTAGTGGTACAGAAGAAGTGGTCTCAGATTGGGAAGGCTCATGTTGGTTGTCCTGTGTCTGTACTTCCACAGTGACATGAGCCATAGTTGTACTAGATTCAACATTTGATCTCATGTCAGGCATTGGGTAAGGGTAAGTCTTAAACCTATCCATAATGGATGGAGTGATTTTTAGACTTACAATTACCTTGTTCTTTGTAGTAAGTGAGCCAAATATAATTTTGGACACTTGCTTACAATTGCCTATTTTTGCGTTATCTATACCATTAAGTAAATGAATGTCTGACACTTTATGATTTAAAGTAGACATGATAAACCTAGGAAAGAAAATTTCCTTACCTCTTGCAGCTAGGGGCATTGTGAGCCTGGTGGCAAGTTCTTCCAGGATCAATAGACCAACATTCAAGTGTCTCTTGTGGGCTATGGAGAACACCAACTTCTGCACCACACTTGATATATTGTCATATAATGTCTTTCTGTAGGTGAAGGCCCTCACTATAGAATCAAACAAGAAGGACCATTTCTTCCTCAGGTTTGTTCTGTTCAGACTTGCTAGGTTGATTCTTTCACCATAAGTTTATGAAATCCATGAACTTAGCTAGCTCATCCTGTGTTGGCACCTCCACCAGATTTTAAGTTGGAAGACCCAAAGTTGCATTCACATCTAGCTTATTGAACTCTATTTGTTGGGCTCCAATTGAGCAAGTCACCATCATAGATATTGAACTCTATTTGTTGGGCTCCAATTGTCCTCACCACAGCAATTGTCCAGAATTCATGCAAAATATCCAGGTACAGGATTGGGTTAGTATTTAAAGCACCTGCAAGATATGATTCAGACAAAAACTGAACAAACCCCTTGAAAGAATCAGGAGCCTGATTATCATCGGTAAAAGCAAGGTAGTTAGTTCCATTCTTGGGGATACCAGCTCTAACATTGTTGGATGCCATTTTTGTTGAGTAAGAAAGAATGGGTAAGAAAAATGAGAGAGAAAGAGCTTGAAACGAAAGAGAAATCGGTTTGGATTTGAAAATTAGGTCACTGTTAGTCGCTAAACACGCGCTAATAATACACGTAAGTATACGCGTTCGCAAGTAATATAGAATTATTTCTAATTTGTTCCCATGGAGACTGACTTTGGTTAACTAATTAATTTATGCACTTATGCACCGATGATATTGTTATTATCCAATGCTAAGACGATAACAATTTGGGTTTTTGATTATAACTAAGAATTAAACTAACAATTATAACTAAGAGAATAAGAATGGTTGAATTAATATATATGGCAAACACGGGATTCTAACTTCATTAAATACTTCATTGAATAGCTTTATTGTTCTTAATCTTAGCATGTAATGGTGATGACACTAATCAGATAACACGAAACTGATAAATGCCAACTTTCGTTGCACGAATACCATACTACCAGATATCCACAAAATAGATAGAAGTTAAATAGACACCAATTATATTGAGACCCTATATGTCTATAGAATTTGACAACATAAAGGTTTAAAGCACAAGTTATCTATCGTGATTACATAGGGAAAGTAAGATGGTTAAAATTACCTACGAATCATGCATAACAATAACACATGAACTTATGTTAGCATGGCAAGTTCTAAATCCTTAAATTCATTGTCGCTTCATTAAAGATTAACACGCTATCTTATAAGTTCGCGTCGCTCATAAGAAGAATAAGCACAACCAATACTAGGTTATCATACAATCACCACACACTAAAGTATCGAAATAAATTAACTAAAGAAATTCATAAATAAATCCGCTAGAACCCCACGATAACGATTACCCCATAATCGGACTCATCATCAACATGGGTTCTGATGAAAACATGGTATAACAAACATAGTCTTTATACTGAATAAATAATAAAACCAAATACGAAACAAGAGTAAGGTTCATGAATAAGAAAACTAGCATCCAAGTTACAACTTAGAACAAAGATTCACAAGTAAAAACAAGATCTTCTTCGTCTTCGTTAAATCGTGCTAACACGGTCTTCTTACGGCTCTCCTTGTGCTCTGGTATATTCGTCTCCCTAGAAAACGTCCTTTATTTAGGTATATATAACAGCCCATGCAAGATAGAAGTCCTCCAATTATAAATCAACTAAATCAAGATTCTGGGATCCCGACCCTGCGTGGTCGCGCGCTTCATCACCGCGTGCGCGCTGGCTTTTTGACAAATGGGCGCGACCGCGCGCTAGACCGGCACGGGCACGCCGTGCTTCTGGAAAAACTTCTGAATTTCTTTAATTATTGCTGCAATCGAGTTGGCTTCCGGAGCTTTATTCTTTGGACATCATCCTAACACCATATTAGCACCAAAATAATGCTAATTCACCTGATTCTTAGAATAATGTCTGAAATGCAAAAACACTAGAAAATATATTAAAACACCAATAACTTGAGTACATTTACACCAATTCAAAGCTTTACGGAGCGTAATAAAGTGTCATAAATGCCACTCAACATACCCCCAAGCTACAAACCAGAGACGTGTGTGTGTGCAACTGCTTACAAATATACTATCGCCACCAGATCAATAATCATGACTCACTATTCATCAAAGCAATCACAAGGTTATAAACAGAATAAAAGCTAGACTCAAAATAACTTATAACACTTCAATTCTTATACTGGAGTTTTATATGGATTCATGCTTTTATTCAAACAAAACAACACACTTATGCTTATTTGATCGTGCAATGAGTGAGGTCCACAAAAGATTTATACAACAGTACCCATGTAGCGAGCGTTAGGTTAGCGGATCCCAGACTATAAAAGCCTTAGTTCACTAGGCACAAAGTCCTCTAAGAACTTAATAACTCGAGTACTGAAGAGCCCACTCGAGATCAATTATACATAACACTTATTTTTTCCTTTTTCTCTTTTTCCTTTTTCTCGTTTTTTTTCACAATTTCTAAACGAGTGTGTTTCACTCCATCTCGTTCAACCCTAGACTACTCATATAAATATGAGCCGGCTACTAGCCATTTGACACCTAGCCAACACAACTAGCAATGAAATCCAATTTTTCTCCAATTTCTAAAAATCCATGTTATATTATTATTAAGAGAATATCCTAAATTCTATATATAAACAAGTGATTAAATCTCGACAAATAAACAAACTATGACCATGATCTAGTACTTTAGCAACCTATAAGACTTAGTCAAATACAGTTTTCTTTAGCATGCAAATCAATTCGATAAGATTTAACATCACTAAATACGACATCACTACACTAGTATCAATATCACAAGTCAATCGGAAAAATTATCTACGGGATCATGTTATTATGCAAATGCATGAACTATATGAAGAAAGTACTATAAAAACTACCAAAAATAGAAAAAACTACATGGCAAAATATGCAACTATATGAACTAAACTATCATGAATATGCAAACTAGATGTGACTCATACAAAACATATTCCTTCAACTACTACCCCCAAACTTAAAATATTCATTGTCCTCAGTGAAGGTAATAGTAAGGAATCAGGCATACCTAATCCGAATCAGGATCCTTACCCTCAACGGGTGGAGTGTCAGGCGTGTCTGGAGGTGGATACACGGAGTCCACACCAAATACTAGCCACTGAATGTCAACACCGGTGGCCCTGAAAGCTGTCCCCAATGCCTGAGTGAGATCACGTACAAACCTGTTGTGGATGTCATGCATCATATCCATCCTCCTAGCCAGACGCCTATACTGCATCATGCTCATACCAGCTCCAACATCAATTCCTTCCTCCTCCTCATGTGCCTGCTGAGATGGCCCTGCCTCATCTCCTAGCTGAGATCTCCAAGTAGTCCTGCTCGTCTGGGTGGCCCCAACAGCTGGCCTCCCACCAGGTAGATGGTCAAAAGTATAACCACGCCCCTTCAGATCAGGCTTGCCACCATCCCACTCTTGCATCGTAGCCAAAGTAGTGCTGTCAATAGGAGCACTCGAGATCTGCAAATGCTCATATGCTAGGCAATGAACTCCAACTGCCACACATAATTTCGTCACAACGGACGCATATGGTATAGACCCCGTGGTACTCCCCCTCAAGAACTTCAGAATACCCTGATAAATCACCATCCCAAGATCCACATAATCACCCTGAAGAATGCCCCACAATAGTCATGCACGCTCTACAGTAATCTCATGCACATGCAAAGATGGCATGATGTTAGCACAAATAAACATGTTCCATGCACGAGAAAACCTGTTCATGCTGGAAGCCAGGAACGTAGAGTACTCAGTAGTGCCCCTCTTGATCTTCCAATGTGTATCAGGCATGCATAGTGTAGCAACAATAAGATCCAGATCAAAGTCCTCTGGAGTCTTATCATTCCAAGTGTCATGCCCGGGCTTCCTTGCGAGCTGCTCAATCACTCTCGTAATAACATCAGCACTATACTCCACAATCATCCCTCGTACCACCGTGAAGCCATTATTCTCAGCCTACACATTCGTATTGAACTCGCAAATAACATTTATGGGCACAGCAGCGGGTGCCTCATAAAAAGGAACCCAGTCCATCTCCAGAATCATCTCCAACAGCTTACCATCCTTCCCCGATGGCAGAAAACCTCTCTCCTTGATGATAGGCTTCGAGAGAAGCCTCGTATACTCCGCTTCAGCCTCAAGAGTAGAAAACCTCGGCCTCACACCACCCGCACTAGAAGAATCGGTGGTTCTGCTGCTTACTTATGTTCTCTGTCTCTTGGGTGCCATTGGAATTGAGTAGAGAGAATAAGAGTTTGTGTTTGAGAGAGAATTTGTGTATGAGAAATTTGTGAAGTGGTGAAGAAGTTTGTGTATAAGTGTATGTATTTATAGGAGGTGAAAAGAGAATAATATATGGAATAGAAGTGAGATTTGATTATGGGAATAATGAGTTTGATTTGGAAAGGGAAATTTGGGATGTGGGAGAGTAAAATTCGGGTAGGAATTGATTTTGTAGCAAAAATCCCATTTTTCCTCTTCAAAACTGCTATTTTTATTTTTCTGAGTCGGGACCTCGGTGTGGCCGTGCGCTAGGACAGCGTGGGCGCGCTCTACTTCTGCCAAATCGGCGCGGTCGCGCGCTAGATCAGCGCGGACGCGCCGTGTCTCTTTAATTTCAGCGTGGTCGCGCGCTAGATCAGCGCGGGCATGCCTGGCTTCTGAAGTTGGCCCTGAATTTTTCTGTTTTTCTGATTTTTTTGTGATTTTCTCTTTTCTTCTTGCTTCCTCTACTTACTAATGTGCAACAAACTTGGGTTGCCTCCCAAGAAGCGCTTACTTTACGTCGTTAGCTTGACATAGAAACTTGAGATTAAACGAATAACAAAACGGCACTAACCACCTCGCGGTTTGTCGTGTCACCATAGTAATGCTTCAACCTCTGACCATTTACCTTGAATGCTTGGCCGGGATCATTCTCAAAAATCTCCACCGCCCCATGTGGAAACACAGTTTTGACAACGAACGACCCTGACCATCTTGACTTCAACTTTCCAGGAAAAAGACGGAGACGAGAGTTGAACAAAAGAACTTGTTGCAGCGGCACAAATGATTTGAGCACTAGATCCTGATTGTGCTAGCTCTTGACTTTCTCCTTATACATTTTATTGTTCTCATAAGCTTGAAGTTGAAACTCGTCGAGCTCATTTAATTGAAGCATCCTCTTCTTACCAGCTGCATCCAAATCCAGATTCAATTTCTTCAAACCCCAATACGCTTTATGCTCTAGCTCCGCCGGCAAATGACACCTCTAACCATAAACCAACTGGAACGGAGATATTTCCAACGGAGTCTTGTATGTTATTCTATACGCCCAAACAGCTTCATCAAGCTTCAAAGATCAATCTTTCCTCGATGGACACACAACTTTCTCCAAGATGCATTTGATCTCTCTGTTAGACACCTCAGCTTGCCCATTTATCTGAGGATGATAAGCCGTAGCAATGCGATGATTCACATTATACCTTTGCATCATAGCGGTGAACTTGCGGTCACAAAAATGCGACCCCTCATCACTGATTATGACTCTTGGAGTTTCAAACCTTGTGAATATCTGCTTGTAAAGAAAATTAAGCACCACCTTCGCATCGTTCGTTGGCAACGCCTTAACCTCAACCCATTTCGACATATAATCAACCGCCAACAAGATATACTGATTGGTCAATCCCCCAAACATCAAAGACTTTGACCTCAAGAAGCACATTAAGAGGCATCTCATCCCTTTTGAATATATTACCCACACATTGACATCAATTACATTTCAAAACGAAATGATGAACATCTTAAAATAAAGTTGGCCAAAAGAACCTTACTTGAAGAATACGAGATGTTGTCTTTTCTCCATCATAATGTCCTCCATAAGCCATTGAGTGGCAATCTCGCAAGATCCCCCATTTCGTTGTAAGGAATACATCTCCTGATGATTTGGTCAGATCCTTGGCGAAAAGGAAACGGCTCATCCCACATATACCACTTCACTTCATGTAGAAACTTCTTCATTTGAGCTGGAGTCAACTCTGGAGGCATAACGTTACTCACAAGGTAGTTCACTATGTCGGCGAACCACGGTTCCTTTGCTTGCACTCCAAATAATTGCTCATCGAGAAAAGATTCATTAATTAAAGACTTATCTTGTGAAGTAGCAATTGGATCCTCTAAACGCGAGAGATGATCGACAACTTGATTTTCAGTCCCTTTTATGTCCTTGATCTCTAACTCAAACTCCTGAAGTAAAAGAACCCATCGAATCAACCTTGGCTTCGAGTCCTTCTTCGAGATGAGATATCGAATTGCAGCGTGATTAGTGAAAACTGTCACCTTCATCCCAAGTAGATAAGATCGAAACTTCTCAAAAACATAGACTATAGCCAAAAGTTTTTTCTCAGTAGTGGTGTAATTAAGTTGAGCACCATTCAGAGTCTTACTAGCATAGTAGACTACATGAAATATGTTATTCTTGCGTTGCCCAAGAACTGCTTCAACTGCATAATCGCTTGCATCACACATCATTTCAAATGGTTCAGACCAATCAGGTGCAGTTACGACAGGTGCCGTAATCAAACTCTTTTTCAACGTCTCAAAAGCAGCAAGGCACTCGTCATCAAACTTAAAAGGAACGTCTTTCTCTAGCAAGTTGCACAATGACTTCGAAATCTTTGAGAAGTCCTTGATGAAACGCATATAGAAACCCATGTGACCAAAAAAACTGTGAATTCCCTTAACATAAATTGGTGGAGGAAGATTTTCAATGACGCCCACCTTGGCTTTGTCCACCTCAAGACCCTTACTAGAAACCTTGTGACCAAGAATAATGCCCTGGCGCACCATAAAATGACATTTCTCCCAATTGAGAACCAAATTGGTCTCAACGCACCTTTTCAATACTAACCCAAGATTGTGCAAGCATTCGCCGTAAGAAGTTCAAAGATGGAGAAATCGTTCATGAACACTTCTACGTTATTTCCAATCATATTAGAGAAGATGGCCATCATACATCTTTGAAAAGTGGCTGGCGATCCACATAGCCCAAAAGAAACTCTTCGAAAAGCAAAAGTACCAAAAGGACACGTGAATGTAGTTTTCTCTTGATCTTCTGGAACGATACAAATCTGATTATAGCCCGAATAGCCATCCAGAAGACAACAATAATCATGCCCAGCCAATCTATCCAGCATCTGATTAATAAAAAGAAGAGGGAAGTGATCCTTCCTTGTAGCTTTATTCAACTTCCTATAATCCATGCAAACTCTCCACCCCATGACTGTTCGTGTAGGAATAAACTCATTCTTCTCATTTTCTACCATAGTGATACCACCTTTCTTTGGCACAAATTGAACTGGGCTCACTCATGAACTGTCAGAAATAGGATAGATGATCCATGCATCTAGCCACTTAAGGATTTCCTTCTTCACAACCTCTTTCATTATCGGATTTAGCCTTCTCTATTGCTCAACAATAGGCTTGCTTCCTTCCTCTAGCAGAATTTTGTGCATACAATAAGAAGGGCTAATTCCCTTGATATCTGTTATAGTCCAACCAATTACCGATTTGAACTCTCAAAGAATTCTCAAAAGCTTCTCCTCATCGGTACCTGAAAGGTCAGATGCAATAATAACAGGCAAAGTAGATGCATCACCTAAAAATGCATACATCAAATATTCAGGTAAAGGTTTAAGCTCTAGAGTAGGAGCTTCCTCAATAGATGGCTTGAGGCGCTTCAGAGAACTTTTCAACTCCTCCAAACCAAGAGATTCAAAAGGCATATACATCTTTCGCTTTCAGGGAGAAGCATTCAAATATTGCAAGTGCTCATCACCTTTGTCATCTGTACTATCAGAATTCCCCAATAAGGCTTTCTCTAAGGCATCAGACCTTAACAATCGATCGAGTTCAGAATTAATCACAGTATCGACCATTTCTACCTTAAAACACTCCTCATTTTCTGTAGAAAATTTCATGGCATTGAACACATTAAAAGTTACATCCTGATCCATCACTCGCATGGTAAGTTCACCCTTCTACACATCTATCAAGGTTCGGCCGGTAGCCCAGAAAAAGGTCTTCCTAAGATTATGGGTATCCTCCTCGAAATTAAGAATTACAAAATCAGCAGGGAAAATGAGTTTATCCACCTTGACCAAGACATCCTCCATAATACCTCGCGGATATGTAATAAAACGATCGGCCAACTGCAAAGTCATGTATGTAGGCTTTGGATCAGGCAAGTCCAACTTTTTGAAAATTGACAATGGCATTAGATTGATGCTAGCTCCCAAGTCACATAGACACTTATCAAATGACACCTTTCCAATGGTGCAAGGAATAGTGGAGCTTCCAGGATCTTTAAGCTTCGGAGGTAATTTCTGCTGCAACACGGCACTGCATTCCTCCGTGAGAGCAACAGTCTCTAACTCATCAAGCTTCACCTTCCTAGAGAGAA
Source organism: Apium graveolens (assembly GCF_009905375.1). NCBI lineage: Eukaryota > Viridiplantae > Streptophyta > Magnoliopsida > Apiales > Apiaceae > Apium > Apium graveolens. The sequence goes on from NC_133656.1 coordinate 133,185,114, forward strand.
TACCTTTCATAAACTTTGTGTAACTAGGCATTTGTTTAAGAGCTTCAGTGAAAGGTATGTTGATGTGAAGTTTCTTGAACACCTCCAGATCTTCACAAACTGCTTATCCAGTTTCTTCTTCTGTAGCCTCTTAGGAAAAGGAGGTGGAGGATAGAACTGTTTCTCCCCTATACTACCCTCAGGAGGAGTGTGCTCAATAGTAGTCTTCCTTGGCTCCACTTCGTCTTCCTTCTGCACTTCTTCTTCTTCATCCTCTATTTCAGAATCTGGAGTCTTAGATTTTTCAGGATTCGCAACCTTACCAGACCTCAATGTGATTGCTTTAACATGCTCCCTAGCTTCCTTCGTGCATGGCACTTCAGTATCGCTTGGAAGCGTGCCAGGTTGTTGATTCAGTAATGTATTAGCAATTTGCCCGATCTGATTCTCCAAGATCTTGATAGACACAGCTTGGCTCTTGCATATGAGCCTCAACTCCTCCAATTCAAATTTTTCATTAGCTTGAGGTAACTGCTGAAGTTGAAGTTGTTGCTTCGAGACATATTACGGTTGCTGAAAACCAGGAGGGTTATACTGCCTTGCTGTGTATGGCTGATAAGATTGTTGCACCACATTCTGATTGTTGCTCCAGCTGAAGTTAGGATGACTGCGGTTGTTGGGATGATAAATGGCTGGCACAGGTTGCTGCGATCGCTGAAAGTTGCTCACGAACTGAGCTGATTCACTAGAAATAGCACACTGATCAGTCTCATGGGCACCGTCACAAAGCTCACAGACACTAGTGATTTAATTAAGTCCATAAATAGTCAAAGTGTCTACCTTCATCGTCAAAGCCTTAAGTTGGGCAGCTGCTATAGCAGTTGTTGCATCCAACTCCAGAATTCCTGCTACTTTTTCATGAGTCAGTCTCTGGGAAGGATTTTGATATTCATTAGCAGCAATCAGTTCAATCAATTTATAAGCTTCATTGTAGCTCTTAGCCCACAAGGCTCCTCCTGATGCTGCATCGAGCATGGGTCTAGAAGTAGCACCCAATCCATTATAGAAACAGTTTATAATCATTCAGTCAGGCACGCCGTGGTGTGGAAACTTCCTTAGCATCTCTTTATATCGATCTCAAGCCTCACACAGAGATTCTCCATTTTGCTGAGCAAACTGAGTAAGAGCATTCCTGATTGCAGCAGTCTTCGCCATAGGGAAAGAATTTAGTGAGAAACTTTTGAGCAAGATCCTCCCATGTGGTGATAGACCTTGGTGGTAGAGAATGTAACCAGCACTTCGCTTTATCTCTCAGAGAGAATGGGAATAGTCACCGGTTGATAGCATCTTCAGTCACACCATTGAACTTGAAAGTGTCACAGATCTCAATGAAATCCCTGATGTGCATGTTGGGGTCTTCAGTAGGAGAACCCCCAAACTGAACAGAGTTTTGTATCATCTGAATCATGCTTGAATTCATCTCAAAAGCCTTAGGAATTTCTGCTTGATCTCCCAATACTACTAAAACTGGTTCCTCGATTTTCTCTTCTTCTTCTATCTTCTCTTCGTCCTCAAAAACATCCCTTCGAACCACTACAACTTCTTCCTCGGCTTTATCCAGAGTTCTCTTATGAGATCGCGAATGCGTATGCATACACGCTCGCTAGAGTACCTGAAATAAAACAAGAAAATAGATAAGTAATAATGTCCGACCCAATGAACTTTAACGATCACTGATGACAAACACATAAATTAAAGTTAACACTGCAGTCCCCGGGAGCTGCGCCAAAAACTTTTTAGTCACTAAACACGCGCTAATAATAGACGCAAGTATACGCGTTCACAAATAATATAGAATTATTTCTAGTTCATTCCCACAGAGACTGGCTTTGGTTAATTAATTAATTTATGCACTTATGCACCGATGATATGGTTATTATCCAATGCTAAGACGATAACAATTTGGGTTTTTGATTATAAATAAAGAATTAAACTAACAATTATAACTAAGAGAATAAGAATGGTTGAATTAATATATATGACAAAGATGGGATTCTAGCTTCATTAAATACTTCATTCAATAGCTTTATTATTCTTAACCTTACCATGTAATGGTGATGACACTAATCAGATAACACGAAACCGATAAACGCCAACTTTCGTTGCACGAATACCATACTACCAGACATCCACAAAATAGATAAAAGCTGAATATACACCAATTATATTGAGATTCTATATGTCTATAGAATTTGACAACATAAAGGTTTAAAGCACAAGTTATTTATCGTGATTACATAGGACAAGTAAGATGGTTAAAATTACCTAAGAATCATGCATAACAATACACATGAACCTATGCTAGCATGGCAAGTTTTAAATCCTTAAATTCATTGTCGCTTCATTAAAGATTAACACGATATCTTATAAGTTCACGACACTCATAAGACAAATAAGCACAACCAATACTAGGTTATCATACAATCACCACACACTAAGGTATCGAAACAAATTAACTAAAGAAATCCATAATTAAATCCGCTAGAACCCCATAATAACGATTAGCCCATAATCAGACTCATCATCAACGTGGGTTCCGACGAAAGTATGGTATAATAAACGTAGTCTTTATACTGAATAAATAATAAAACCAAATACGAAATAAGAGTAAAGTTCACGAATAAGAAAACTAGCATCTAAGTTACAACTTAGAACAAAGATTCACAAGTAAAAACAAGATCTTTTTCGTCTTCGTTGAATCGTGCTAACACTGTCTTCTTACGGCTCTCCTTGTGCTCTGGTATATCTGTCTCCCTAGAAAACGTCCTTTATTTAGGTATATATAGCAGCCCTTGCAAGATACAAGTCCTCCAATTGTAAATCAACTAGAATCAGGATTCTAGGATCCCGACCCGGCGAGGCCGCACGCTTCATCAGCGCGGGCACGCTGGCTTTCTGACAAATGGGTGCGGCCGCGCGCTAAACCAGCACGGGCGCGCCGTGCTTCTGGAAAAACTTCTGAATTTCTTTAATTCATGCTGCAATCGAGTTGGCTTCCGGAGCTTTATTATTTGGACATCATCCTAACACCATATTAGCACCAAAACAATGCTAATTCACTTGATTCTTAGAATAATGCCTGAAATGCAAAAATATTAGAAAACACATTAAAACACCAACAACTTGAGTACATTTGCACCAATTCAAAGCTTTACGGAGCGTAATAAAGTGTCATAAATGCCACTCAACAGTCACTTAGAGTTCTCGAAGGTGTAAGGATGTGTATGTTCTAGGTATTTATAGTAAAAGGTAAATGACTTATCGAGAACTAAAAATGGACGTTTGGAATTTGTTTATCGAGAAGTCATATAAAAAATAAATACATATCGATATGTCATTTTCCTGACTCTTATCGAGAACTAGAAAATGATTTGTCGAGATGTCAAATAAATACCCGGTTTGTTCTAAATGGACTGAATTGTTTCCAACTTTTATTTGAATGAATCAAAATAAAATAAGAATGATTTTGTCAAAATTATTCTACCAAAATAATTTATTAAATTTAATTTTCTCAGTTCTGAGTTATTTATAAGTCTAACAATATACTTATAGAGGACTATGTGAGTTAACACTTATAAAGAACTCTACAATGACTTATCGATAAGTCATAATGAAGCTTATCGAAAAGTTCCTCGAGAAGTCAGAAAATTGACTTATCGAGAACTCACTCGAGAAGTCTTAAAATGACTTGTCGATAAGTAAGTTAGACTTATCGAGAACTCAGTTCTCTATATACTTTTGATCACTTTGATTCTGCCTTATGCTAATTTTTCATATTGAAAATCCAAATTAACATTTAGACATTTTTCTTAGAATTGAAAAATTCCAAGCTAAATTTTGAATTTTGAAAAATAAATATGCAGAAAAATCTGAAATATTTATAGTTTATATATCAGTTAATTTCCAATTAACCAAATGAATTTTGATTTATTAGAAATTAATATGCTACAAATTATTAGCTAAGTTCTTGCCTTTCAGGATGAAGAATTAAGCATTCCAATTTTACCTACAAGTGTAATAACCCCAAATTTTGGAATTTTTGAAACCCTTATGAATAGTGATTTTGCTGAATAAGAAAACTTCTCATGCCACACTATGTAGGGGTTCTTCTATTGTTATTCCGAGATCTTATTAGTACTTTATATGGGATATAAGTGTATGTAAAGATCGTCAGAATCCAAATTCGAACACTTTGATTTTTCCCGAAAATCCACCAGATATCGAAAGAATTGAGTATAAGGTAACAGGATAAAAAGGATTTAAATTCAAGGATTGTAAGAGAGGATCATAAAAGGAATATAATGTATTGGGAAAGGTTAAGGGAACCCAAGTAATAAGATCCCGGGTATGATCCCTCAAACGATAAATGAAAACGAAAGTTAAGCGAACCGTATAACAGATCAGCGGTCATTAGCCAAGTAATTAGAAGCTAATCAAAGAGATTAGTGGGGATGATGTCATCAAACCAATGAGAAGAGGACAAAGGTGGGAGGGTGACATCACATGGTGATATAAGCATGACCAAAGCAAGTGTGTTGTTGGTTGATTTAGAACCACACAAAAGTTACCATGGTAAAAGGTAAGAAAAAAAACAAAACAAATCAAAAAAACAACCAAGCAAGCCAAAACATTTCATTTTCATCAAAAACAAAAAGCTATCTCATTTCTTCATCAAGCTCTCGGCTTTTTTTCATTTTCAAAGGAAAGAAAAATCCAAAACCAAGATCCAAGCTTTGTTAAATCATGAGGTAATTATCTAAGGTTCCTTATACATAGATATAGCTATCCCATGAGTTTAAGCTTCTAATTCCTTTACAATCTCTTCCAATAAATCAAGGAAGAAGATGGTGAATAGTAACCTTCAAGAAATAACTTTGGTTTTCTTGATTTTTATGAAAGTTCAAGGTAGCTTAAGCATAGATCAAGGCTTCCATGGGCATTCCAAAGATCTTTCATTGATTAAAAGCTTCAAGGAAGGTATAACTCTAAATTATCTTAGCATTAAGTTGATTGGTATAAATGATTATGATGATGGAATGATAGATTAAGTGTAGTAGTTGCTTTGTCATGTTGAGATCTTAGTTGTTAAGTGTTTTTGTTGATTTTGGAAGTTAAGAGTAGCACTAGTTGTTCTTGATGATTCATGGTATGATTTGGGCTTGGTTTAAATGGTTTAAAGTGGTTGATGAGTGATATTGTCATATGGTTGTATTGGGATTGATTGGTGATGGTTTGGTGTTGAATTGGTTTGGTAAAATTTTGGGAAATTGCGTAAACATAGCCGTCGTAATGCCCGATTTACCGTAGACTGTTTTTGTTCTTAACATCAGAACCCTTGAACTCACTGTTAGGTTTTGACCATTGCCATTATTAGATAGTTCATGTTACGAGCTTCGTTTTGATATGTAGTTCGTTTGATTCCGATGTACGGTTTAGGAGAAACGACCGTTTTAAGTAACGACATTTCGCGAATAAATCATTACCCCTCGCCTTACTTTGAAACATAGGTTAAAGACCTAAAAGGACTAATTGGAGTATGAAACAATTATTTAAAGTGTATTAGGCAGTTGGTAAGACACTCGCGAAAGAATCACCTTAAAACTCGTAATGGTTGATTTATTAAAAATGGTGGAGCCGAGGGTACTCGAGCGACTTAAGAGAATCAGTAAGCGCAAAGCGAGCGTTAAAGTCTAAATTGGTTAAAGTATAGATTGATAAGTGACTTGGGTTTAATTCCAACTTATATGTTGTTTATAGGTTACCAGACTCATCCCAAGCCATTTGTAACCCCCAGTCGCTCAGGCAAATTTTCTATCCGTTATATTGTTGTTGTGATGTATACATATGTATATGCATTATCTTGTGATAGATGCATGATGGTTAATTAGAAAATTCTTGCGATATATTGTAGCATGTGATATGGTATATATGCATGCATGTTTCGTATTCTTGATACATATATCTATTGATTCAGTTGATAATACCTATGCTAGAGATAAGCGGTAATTTGCATATACCCTTAGTATAGGGGACCTAAAGGTGAACTTTTTCTAAAACCGGGAGTCGAGGCTCCCGAGTATAATATATATTTATATATATATATATGAATAGTTTTTAAAACTATGAATCGAATAAGGTTTATTCGATAACTTTATTTTATTAATGAATATTATTTTGAATATTCATTCGAGGGCTTATGACCCCGTTGATTTTATTATTGAATATTATTTTGAATATTCATTCGAGGGCTTATGACTCCGTTTATTTTATTAATGAATATTATTATTTGAATATTCATTCGAGGACTTATGACTCCGATTAACTACTAATTATTATTCTTTATTTTATTAAGGAATAATGTGTCGATAATCTAACTCACTTTTGATTATTCAAATAAAGATAGTACTTTCGTATAAGTATATCTTTGGTTATTTAATATTCATTGCAAGTATAACTTTTAAAACTTCTACTTCAATTATTTTTATAAAGATTATTCTTTCTGAGGATATTATTTAAATAATAATATTCAGATATTTCCTAATATATCGGGACTGATTTATTTTAGTAAATCAGCATCACTCCAAACATTCCAAAAAAATGTTTTGCGAGTCTTCAAAATGATTTTAAAAGTTAGAGCGGATCCCAAAACTCATTTATATTTAAGATCTTCCTTTCAAAGGGGATTTAAATACTCGCTCAAAACCTGAGGGATCCGGCTCTGTGGTGTGTTTTATATTCGCAACGAGGTTGCTATTTTGATAAAAGAGTTTTTGATTACTTACCCAATACTCGGGAAGTAAAATTCTGGGAACAAGTTAATCCATTAACAGGCATCGCCTGGGAAATATCGGTGAGTTTTCCTTTCCAACTAGATGCGACTTCTTGGTGGAGCAGTATCAACAAGTTTCTACTTGGGGAAAGTGGGGACGAGCTTTACGTTTCAGAGTCATGGATTTCATCTGAACTAGGAGTGGCGTAAGGGGTAGAGTGGCGCCGGCCCTGCCTTATTATATTGGCCCAAATGGCCTGGAAGTTCCGCTAAGACGGTCCATTCCTTAGGAGTCCAGTGTTCGGTTGACAAGTAAATCCGACAGGTTCTCCTCTACATGTAGAAAATGGTGGGGTTGCACTACTACGACTGATCATCGTAAGTGGTCTTCCTGGAGCGGCAAACTCCCGTAATGAGTTCATCATCCAATTGGATATTTCTGCAACACTACCCAGAGCACTTCAATAGGAAGGCTACGGTTGGGCGATTGTTGAGTGTTGGCAGGGTCAAGCTTTCAAAATGAGGTTTGCATCAAATGAAGTATCTCGTAACTTCATTTTATTTTGATGATATTTTAAAGATTGATTCTATACAAGTTTTGTCTTGTAGCTTAATCTATGGGATGAACTAATTATAACTTGAACGGTGGTAGTTCAAGTAGTATTCGGAAAAGATATAAGTATATTGGAGTATCTTGTAACTTCATCTTTTAAACTTATATCTAGTAAATGATTATCTTATGCATGACAAAGATTTTCAGAAAAATGTTGAGACAAGGTTAGATATATGAGATCACCTTGCAACGATATTTTTATACAGTTATAAACTGGAACTCTGTGTATATTATGCATGGAAGAGGACTTCCAAGATTTTGAAAAGTATATATACATATATACTGAATATTTTGCGACTTGGTCGCGGTAAGATATCAAACTTGGTTCATTTCTTCTTGACCAAGACTTTCATGAGTACTATGAGAATGCTCATATATTATAAATCATTATACATATTATTTTGGTGGGCTTGTTCCTCACCCTTGCTTTCTTCTTTCATTACACAACATCAGATAGACAAGATGAACAGGACCAAGCTTCCAATTCGCAAGCGGTTAGAAAATGTTCCGCAGTTTTCTGGAAGCGTTGATGCCGCCGTAGCTGAGGTAGGAGCTACCAATAGGCTAGGTTTTCAACTATTGATGAACCAGAGTTATGTATAATATGAATTGTAATAATGACAGAGAAATGTAAATTTATTCAGAACCTTCTTGAGGTGTAATGGCTTATTATGTGGAATAAAATGACTTGTGTTATTTTTTGGGTATTCATCTCTGAGACTATAACTTGCGGTGTGTGTGTGTATATTGTGGGGTCACAGTACGCAGTAATTGGTTGATTGTTAAGATTAAGTGTTGTTAAGGGATATGGAACTCGTGACAACCCGAATCCCCGACCCCGGATTTGGGGGTGTTACAGAAATGGTATCAGAGCCAAGCGTTATAAACCTCAGAGATGATATGACGTTAAAATAATAAGTTCACTAAGATAATAAGAACTCTTGCCAAGTTCATAGTCGGGCTACCTAACGTAGTACTGACAGTTAAAACCCTTATGGGAACCCTTATAAATATCGTGATAGAAGCGTAGTTCGTTATCGTAGATGGTAGCGGGACTCCGAACCCTGAGGTTGAGGAGCAACAACGCGATGATGTTTTATTAGTTATTGGAGATCAGATTGTGGATCCAATAGAGCGTCCTAACGCAGGACCGGATGATGTTCATATTGAGGAATTGATGACCATGGTTAGGGAAACTACCATAGGTAGGATTGGCCGGTCACTACCGGAGGTTCGTTCAAGTTTGTGAAGATAGTAGCCCCTTTAACGCGGCTTACTCGTAAGACTGAGAAGTTTGAATAGACAGAGAAATACGAGAAAAGCTTTTAACAACTGAAGCAAAGGTTGGTGACGGCCCCTATGTTGGCATTGCCGGATGGAAAAGGAGATTTTGTGATTTGTATTGACGCTTTGCATAAGGAATTAGGGTGCTCTTACATCAATGTGTTTTGTTCTAGAATGATTAACTGGATTAGCCACAATAGATATAGCACTATTATTATCACGCATAATTGGAATTTTGTGTAACATTAGGCCATAATCCATTAGCTGATTTCTAATCCAAAGCACTTGAGCACAGCAACTTCCAACAACTATGTATTCAGCTTCAGCTGTGGAAGTTGACACAGATTGTTGTTTCTTCCTATACCAGGATATAAGTCTTTATCCAAGAAACTGACAACTACCACTAGTGCTCTTTTGGTCAACCCTGCATCCAGCAAAATCTGCATCTGTGTATCCAATATCTTCAAAACATGTTCCCTTAGGATACCATAATCCCAAGTTTGGAATCTCCTTTTAGTATTTGAAAATCCTTTTCACAACCATCAAATGTGATTCTTTTGGATTGGCTTGAAATCTTGCACACAGACATGTAGCAAATATGATGTCTGGCCTACTTGCAGTTAAGTACAGAAAATATCAAATCATTCTTCTATAGCTTGAGATATCTACACTCTTGCCCTTTTTATCTTCATCCAACTTTGTAGCTGTAGATATAGGTGTAGTTGTAGCTGAAAAATCAACCATACCAAACTTTTTCAATAAATCCTTGACATACTTGGTTTAGCTGATGAAGATTTCATCACTTCTTTGACAGACTTGAAGTCCAAGAAAGTAACTCAATTCCCCCATCATACTCATTTCATATTCACTCTACATAAGCTTGGAGAATCTTTGACATAGCTTTTCATTAGTAGAACCAAAGATAATATCATCCACATAGATCTTATAACGACTCGTGTGTTTTTGAATTATTTAAATATGTGATTATTACGGAAATTATTAAAATATGTGTATTGGTTTTGATCGCTTTGTGTTGGTTGATTATTGTATAGGTGTAATTTATAATATACCGGGTTGTTCGTGTGATTAATTATGGAGTCGTATTGGATTGTTTTTATTTTCCAAAGTGGATTTGGTGCAAATTTATTTGCATAAATATTGAGAATATTTCAAAAATTATTTTTATGATTTTATAATTACAATAATTATTTTTAGGATTTTATAAAATTGAGAAATCAATATTTCATTAATTATTTATCTTTAAATGATTTTCTGAGTAAGTTTAATGGTAAAATCCATATTTAATTCTAAAATTATTCAAAAATTATGAAACTCATATTTATTTAAGTTTGGAATATTCTGAGAATTTTAAAATTATTTTGGAAATTTTCGGGATTAATTTTACCTGCGCGTTGTTTCGTTAATTTTTAAAAAGCGGGCATAAATCGCGCTTCAGAAATTGTTTTAAAATTTCAAAATTTACGTTTTTATTTACTTTGGGATATTTGTAACATCTTAAGACTGTTTTCGTAAATTTCTGAATTTATTTAAAATACAGCTCGATTCGTTAATTTCGAAATGGGGATACGAGTTACATTACAAAAATGTTTTAAAAATTATAAAAATTCTATTTCATTAGTTTCGGGATTTTTAGAAAATTTTAGGATTATTTTCGGTACGGTTTGGGTAATAATTATTCGCAGATTTTACCGTTAAAATCGATTAAAATGATACGAATCGGTTCGTAATCGGCCAGGACACGATACGTGTCCATTAAACGGGACACGTGTCGTGTAATTAAACGAAATAGAGGAGTGAGTCGTTAGAGATGGTAAACATCAATATGTAGTCTCTCAATCTCTCATCTCTCGTTCTCTCTCTCACTCTACTCTCTCTCCGCTCTCTCTATTATTATCAATCTCTCTCGGTCTTTCCTTTCTTTTCTTGTTATCGTTCCTTCTTATTACTCCTTATGCCGCCTGTGTTTCGGTAACTACTTCCAACCTTTTTGTTTCGATTGCTAATCGATTCATCTATGTTGTTATATGTATATGTATACATACGTGATTGTATGTATGTGTATTGATGTGTGTATACAGTTCGTGTATGTGTGTGTCTATGTGGGTGAAGTTTAGGTGCATGGCTCTGAACTTTCCGGTCGTCCCTGTATTCTTGGTAGCTTTGTGATGTTCGTGTTGTGGCGCGTTGTGCGCGTGTAACCCTGTTCTGTTACCTTGTTCTGTTGGTTGTATTCCGGTTCAGTAATTTGAATTAATCCGTGTAATTATTTTAATTGCAGGGAATTATGAATACGATTCATAATATAAATAATTTTGTGCGATTGGTTTTAACTGAATTAATTGGTGGAATTTTTGTGTTGGAATCCGAATAATTGGGTGCCCCGAAAATTTTGCCGCCGTCGGCAATGAGCCTCGGCGAGCCGATGGTGGACAGTGATGAATCATTTCTGAGTCCTACAAATAAAAATATAAACATGCGAGTAATAATAATTAATAACTAAATTGTATCGGTGATTGGAATTTGTAAGTTATAACTGGTTGTCGTGGTTCGAATTGGATTGTGATTTGTGTTATTGACGTCGATGATGTTTCGACGGGTAGTCCGATAAACAAAGGAGACGCTGTCCAATTTCCGGAAAATCAAACTACGGGAATACGGGAAGCGTATCCGAGGATTATCGGGACGTCGAGCGAGTATAAGTAAATACATATACGTATGTTTATACAGAACCTGATTGTATGTTGTGTTGTATGTTTTGGCCAAAACACCGTAATCCTAATTTCGTAAAATGACGAGTATACGTATTTTCTGAAAATGAACACTGGATCGATTTCGAGAATATGAACCCTAATTGTGTTCTGTGTTATTCTAATATGAATAATTACGAGTCGGGTTTGAATATCGTTGGGTAAGAATTAGTATCGAGGATATGTCAAGCATACCTAGACGTCTAACGTAGGGCATTTCGACCCTGTAGGTTATGATCCAGAACCTGAAAGTGGACGATTGACTAAAGATAACCTAGTGGTCAATTGACGAGTTCAGTAGAGGTTCAACAGGAAGACCTGAGTGTCAAGGTCGAATCCAGAGTGACATAGTGGTTGGATGTAAAAGCCTAAGCGGCAGAGTTGGTCCAGAATTGATCAGTAATAGTTATAAAGCCTTGTAAGGCAAGTATTTCTGAACTTTGCTTTAAGATATATATTACCAATATTTTCAAACTATTTCATAACATGTCGCTATTATTCGAAATAACTCTTGTTTACATTGCAAGTGCATTAACTATTTACCCTTGAATCCCTGATTTTTCTTGATCTTGAGCCGTAAGCCCTGTTCTTTGTAAACCTTCCTTTGTTGATCCTCAGACACCAAACCACCCAAATATGATACTATTTCCCAAATGTTTAACTACCAAACACCAAACACCAGAAGAAAATGGTTTGAAAACATAGAAACTTTTATACCCCAATCATTCTTAGTAACATCAAAGAACCATATCCTGAAAAATCATTACTGGTTTGATACCTGACCCTTGTACAAACTGAAAACCGTTTCTTATACATACCCTGATATACCCTTGAGATATCCATGAGTTTTCTTATGTTTTATGCAAATATTTAACCATCATCGATTATGATCTTGTTTTATTGAATCATATTGTTATCATATTGAACTGCTTTAGGATTGGATAGTTTTTATATATGTGGACCAAATTCGTGGTCAGACCATACCAATGGTCAAGTTAGGCCAATGTGTGCCTTGGATCCAGTAATTAAAGCAGTGTTGTGTGCTTGCTCGGGGTTAGTGCGTGACTGATCAGCAGCCTAACCTTGGTTTTTAAAACTTAAAAATGAATATCCAATTCTAATGATGAGTTAAAAAGCAACTTGATTCCTTTGAATCATTTCAATTGATCATTGTTTAACCTCAGTTATCACTATTATGACTTGCTGAGCTAGTTAGCTCACCCTTACGAATCTTTTATATATTTTACAGTTGAAAAGAATGTGGATGATAGTGAAGTTCCTCAGTCCAAAGTGCGGGCTAAGGTTCCAGGGAGTTGAATCAAGCTAGTAGAAGCTTCATGCGGTATAGAGATAGTCATATTGTAAGAATGATTTTATTATCAATTTTAAGTTAAATTAGTTGGGATTTGGAACGTTGTAATAAAAGTTAAGGTTGTGTCTTATTTTCATACTTTAACCTGTTGCGATCCGTGGTTTTGTGAAGCAGGGTCATTATAAATAATATTTCTTATACAGTTTTATATATTGTGTTTATGTTGTGGACCCCAAACTTCTGACCCGGGTTTGGAAGGCGCCACAGGTTGGTATCAGAGCTACAGGTTATAAGTCACTGAAACAAGCCTAGATTGTCGGGATTGGATAGAGGGTTAGGATTAGGAATAGGAAGTAGAAAGATAAGACGTTGTGAGATTGAGTGCGATGGTATAGTAGGTCTCCGGCATAGTTCGTATTGCGATTCGGGATTCTCAGCTTGTGACGTGATTTCCAGACAACGGCAATGGCAGATCCTGATTTCCTGATGTCATTCGATCGTTTAGAGCTTTCCGTTCAAGGATCGTCATCTTCTTTCAGATTGGATTTGTACCTTGTTCCTCCACCAGCATTAATGGTACTACCTTCTGTTATAACGAGTGCACTTCTTCAAGCTATTCTATGCTACTTTTCTACCTCTTAATATGAGACTACCTATTCAAGAACCTCCATCTGTTTATTCTTGTTTCACTGGACATTCGGCTGTGAGCATATCTCTTTAATCTACCCTACATCTTGTTCTATACCCCCAGTTTAGAACTTGTCCTATGAAGCAATTGTACCTACAAAGATGGATTCGAGAGCTACAGTAAATGGTGAGCGCTTGAGTTATAAATAGAGGTGAGACGAAGTTTAGAAAGGAGATTTAAGTGTTTCAGAGGATAGCTGTTATCGGGTTAAAAGAAGCCCTTAGTGACTAAGCCACCCGTGAATAAGTATGGGATGAACTAGATGAATTTTGAAGGAGTAAGAGAGAAAAGTATAAACTTGGAATATTTGTGAAATTAAATGATGATGATATGATAACTGCGATATGTAAAGTAGTGATGTGATGTGATACGGGTAAACTTTGTTCTATGAAATAGACTTGTGGACTATTGGATAGTCTGTTCTATTTAACTACTGTAACGATAATGTCGGGAGTATCACCAGTATGGGAGCTTTGATGTGAAACTACGAATAAGATAATGTGCGACAACAATTGAAGTTTCGTCGATTAAGGAAGGTAAGTGGACACGATGAAGGAGAAAAGGTAGATTGGAGTGAACGAACTTTTATGTGATTGTTTCTTTAATATGGTACCTCGTTATAGGTCGGAAGGACAACAACCAACTCATATAGTAAGGACAACCAGGTTTGTGATTTTTCAAACTTTTTAGACAAATTTTCGAAAAAGATTTTCCTTTACAAATTTCTAAAAGCCTTTTTGAATAAAATGATTTTTAAACATTGGTTGTCGAGTTACTACTTGAGTTTCTTGTTTGTTAGAAAGCCTGGATTACCTGGAAAGATGCTGTTTCAGACCTAGTATTGCTAATTCCAATAACGAAGTAACCTGCGATTATGAAGAAGTTGATTATTCCTAACAGTAAGGTGCAAGTATTGTTTGATAAAATTTACAGCATAATCAGCGTACGGAGTAACTATACATTCAATTACTAGGACTATCAGAGTTCGAAGAATTCATTGATTCAACCGAAGCCGGAGCGTGATCGAAAAGATTGGAAAGATTTCCAAACCTCTCTAAAAGAAGAATATTGTTAACAAAAGGATCGTTATATTGTATGGTTCGTGGTTATTCTAAATTAAAAGAGGAAGCCCGAAGTTATCAGATAAGAATGCCATTATGATCGAATTGTTAAAGTATTATACGTGTAGGTGCGACGTTACAGACGCGAGACTTGACAAGTAAGAATCTACCATAATGCTTAGTTGCGAAGGCATTTTAGCATACTTCTAAAGTTGTTATATGATATAATTGGGAAATGATCGAGCAAGCTCGAAAGATGAATACAAGTGAAATGTGGATGGTGACCAACGGTATCATTCTCGTCCTCAGCATTACAGCGTATATTCCTTTTTAATTCCTAAAAATGTATGAACATCTTTTATTAATTCTTTATGATGATATCAAAAAGAAAGATATTCCATTCCTTTCAGATTTATTGGCTTCCCTCAAATTTTGCTTTCTGATTGGGACAAACAGTGTTATGGTGAGACACTTTGTCAGAATGACGAAGAGTCGGGTGGGACGCCACCTAATCATGTGTTGTATGTCATATGGTATGAAAGACCGGCCATCTTAAGTACCAATGTGGTTGTCTCATTCATATTTAAATCCTTGTTTCTTCTTTCTTTTCAACTTTCAATTTTGTTGAATTGTGAATCCTTCTAGTTGCTTCGTTGTATTGTCGTTCTTTGCAAGAGGTTTTCAAGCAGAAATCAACGTATCCTGAATTAAGCGGACGAAATTCCATCTACGTTTTATGCATGGGAAGGAAATAAGGGCACTTGGCGAGGATTACAAATTACTAGTCCCAGTGAAGAATCCACTAAGAATCAAGGGAATCCACTCCAATAAGGAATATATTTTCGAGAACGAGAATACGCGATTTTCCGGTGAAATATGTTGTACGGAATACGGACGTGATGATATGGATAATCAAGGTGAATACCTTATGTGTTAAGGTATTAAAAGATGTGAGAGAAACTTAATTGTTTATCTCTCAAGGTTTTATAGATGAGATGAATTACCCTGTTGAATTGATAAGATTGTGATTAACGGACTAGCAAGTCAAGAACGTGTAGTTGTTAAAGTAAGTGAGTACCAATGGTAAAATTGAAATTCCTGGCAATAAGTTGTGTAGAATTGATATCCTGGGAGGTAAGAGGATTTGATATTATTCTAAGGAATGGATTGACTACTAAAGCGTGATGTCCAGACAGACCGTCGTGACGAAAAGATAATTCTGAGGATGCCAAATGAGAAGGTGAGGAGGTTCAGAAGATAAAAGAAGGTAACGAATTTGTTAATGAAAATTACGGTGATCAAGATATGAGCATTATGGTGAATATGGAATACATAAAAGTCGGAAGCAAACAAAGTATGAAGATTTTTATGGTAATTAAGGAATTTAAAGATATGTTTTTGGATGAGTTATCAACATTTCCTTCGGATATAGAAATTGAGTTCGTGACTGATTTAGCACCTGAAATGAAGCTAGTGTCCAAGGCTCCGCACAGCATGGCGCCAGTTAAAGTGAAGGAGTTAGCAAAGTGAATTCAAGAAATGCTAGAAAAAGAAATGATTAGACCTAGGGTACCCCATAAGGTGCACCGGTATTAAATGTTAATAAGAAAGATGGAAGTATGTGATTATGCGTCGATTAACAAGAGCTCAACAAGTTTACTATCAAGAGCAAGTATCTGTTACCTTGACCCAATTATTTGTTTGATCAAACGAAGGAAGCAAAGTACTTTTATAAGACTGATTTAAGACTTGACATTTCACTAATTGAAGATTAAACCTATGGATGTATCAAGGATAATTTTCATAACTAAGTACTGTTCTCATATTGTCATCTATATTAACCAATATACCAGTAATATTTGAACTAGATGGACAGCACCTTTAAGGAATATCCGAGTAAGCTATAGTTGTGATACTTAAAGTCAACGGAGGACCATGCGAAGCATTTAATGATAACTGGGAAGTTGGAGAAGAAAGAAGTTGTATGAAATATAGTTCGTAACATAAATAGTCAATGTAGAAAAGATCAAAAGAGATTCAGCAGAAGTTAAAGATACTACGAATAAAAAGAGACCAGAAACACTCATAAAAGTAAGAAGTTTATATAAAGTAAAGAAGGGTAAAGAAAGTTTTACAGAGTTAAATGAAAGAATGGTTACAACACCTGTTTTATCATTTTAAAAGTATCAAGGAGGTTTGGTAGTGTATAGTGATGCTTCTCATTAGAAAATAGGATGTGTGTTGATGCAGCACAATAGAGTTATTGTATATGCATCCAGACAACCAAAACCTTATGAGCAGAAGTATCCTACCCATAATTTGGGATTAACAGTAATAATATTCGTTTTGAAGGATTTGGGAAACATGATATGTATAGAGAAAGGTGTAAGATCTATACGGGCCATGAGAGGTTGAAGTATGTGTTCACGAGGAAAAGCAAAGATAGAGGAAAGTAATAACGGACATAGAAACTATACCAGAGGGATTAACTATAGAATTCTGAAAGTTGGAATTGGAAGCTAAAGTTCATAATCCAAAAGGAAGAAGATGGATAGTGTAACCTTTCAGTTGAAGTTGTGAAGGGAAAAATAAGATGTCAAGAGAAAATAATGGATCACGATGTTAGTAGTTAGAAAACGGAAATTTATACGCCCAGGAGAACGATCACGATATATCCAGATTTTCTTCCAGCACTTGGATGCTACAAGTAGAAGAATTAAGAAATGGGATCCCACAGGGAATTCACAATATTAAGTATTTAAGTTATTGAAGAGATGTCAAGATATATGGAAATTTAAAGAAAAATAGTGATAACCAAGTATAAAAAGGAAATTTCAAGATAGATCAGGAGGTGTTGGACAGGTCAAAGAGTTAAAAACGAAATATTGGAACGCCTAGTGGATAAAGCAGATCCAGGAAGTGACTTTACAAGAGGCGAATCGTGAAGTGGGAGTTTAACAAAACAACGAATAAGAATAAGTGACCCCTATAAAGAATTAATTTCCTATGAGACCTAATTCAAGCAATCTATTATATCTCGAGGAATAACTTAAGATCCAACCTAAGAAAATTTCAGAGATTACGATTAAAGTGAGTTAAGAGCATTGCGAGCTCGGGTGATATTATGTGAAATGACGAGTGCATCAGGTGATTATAAGAAATTAAGGAACGTGGTGTATAAGGAGTGCTTGGATAAGCAAACTGTATTTATTGATAACATCCTCAGCTACTCAAAGAATAAGAAAGTCTGTGTGGAATGCCCAAGAATTTCTCTCCAAGGATCAGAAGGAAAGTAACTATGTGTTGAGTCTTCAAGAATGAAATTTTGACTAGGGTTAACAAGAGATTCTGAATTAATCCATTAACAACTACCTAAGTAAAACTGTATGGTAACAGATGCATTATGTCGGCAGAGAAGGTTGAATGTAATTAAGACCACCGAGGAGCTAATAGACGAATTGGAAAGAGTGGAATCTGGAGTTTAAATACTTAAAGGTGATAATACGTGAATATATGAGACTACTTTTCAGCCTTAATTGATGAAAAAGAATAAGAGATGCTTAAACATTTAGAAACCAAGTTAAAAACGAGCTCCGTCTAACATCCTTATGTGGAGAGTCAAAGTACGGAAATGATTTAGGAAATGTAAGATATGTTGAGAGGTGAAGTTTTAAGGAAACACTGGAATGATCATTTATCAGCAATGTCAGTTTTGTAATGCCCCTGTATCAAGCTTCGTGTGAACGCAAGTGTAGGTTCCCATTTCTATTAGAATAAAGTGGGAGAAAGAAAATTGTTAAATCCTAAGTTGTTAAATCCTAAGTTAAATCGGCACGCCAAAAGCGTAGTGCTATTAGTTGAAGCAGCTCGGAGTAGACAAAGAAAGAAAACGAAATTGTATTGAGAGAAAATATGAGTATAGAAATAGGACCGGTAGTGTTAGTAAAAATGTCGTCTTGAAAGAGATTGGATAAGTTGAGTAGAAGGGACAAGCTAAGTCCTAAAATTAGTAAACCATTCGAGGTATTGATACATATAGATAAAGTTGTTCATAAAATGATATGACCGTCACTCCAATGTGCATACCTAATGTATTTTGCTTGTCAATATTAAAGTGATAAGTATTGGGTTGAAATTAAGTAATTGATCAAGAAGCCAATGAGGCTCTTGTCTAAGTTGTTCTGCATATAGTGATCAATCCAAATTCTTGATCGTTAAAGGCAAGTCCTTGGAAATGAGTGCATACCTATTATGAGTACGTTTGAACCTTCGAGTAGAAGGGTCTACTTAGAAATTTGAGTCAGATATGCTTGACAAATATCCTCACTTAATTAATTAGACCAGATTCTAAGGACAGAATCCTTATAAGGGGAGAAGGATATAACGACTCGTGTGTTTTTCAATTATTTAAATATGTGATTATTACGGAAATTATTAAAATATGTGTATTGGTTTTGACCGCTTTGTGTTGGTTGATTATTGTATAGGTGTAATTTATAATATACCGGGTTGTTCGTGTGATTAATTATGGAGTCGTATTGGATTGTTTTTATTTTCCAAAGTGGATTTGGTGCAAATTTATTTGCATAAATATTGAGAATATTTCAAAAATTATTTTTATGATTTTATAATTACAATAATTATTTTTAGGATTTTATAAAATTGAGAAATCAATATTTCATTAATTATTTATCTTTAAATGATTTTCTGAGTATGTTTAATGGTAAAATCCATATTTAATTCTAAAATTCTTCAAAAATTATGAAACTCATATTTATTTAAGTTTGGAATATTCTGAGAATTTTAAAATTATTTTAGAAATTTTAGGGATTAATTTTACCTGCGCGTTATTTCGTTAATTGTTAAAAAGCGGGCATAAATCGCGCTTCAGAAATTGTTTTAAAATTTCATAATTTACGTTTTTATTTACTTTGGGATATTTGTAACATCTTAAGACTATTTTCATAAATTTCTGAATTTATTTAAAATATAGCTCGATTCGTTAATTTCGAAATGGGGATACGAGTTACATTTCAAAAATGTTATAAAAATTATAAAAATTCTATTTCATTAGTTTCGGGATTTTTAGAAAATTTTAGAATTATTTTGGGTACGGTTTGGGTAATAATTATTCGCAGATTTTACCATTAAAATCGATTAAAATGATACGAATTGGTTCGTAATCAGCCAGGACACGACACGTGTCCATTAAACGGGACACGTGTCGTGTAATTAAACGAAACAGAGGAGTGAGTCGTTGGAGATGGTAAACATCAATCTGTAGTCTCTCAATCTCTCATCTCTCGTTCTCTCTCTATCACTCTACTCTCTCTCCGCTCTCTCTATTATTATCAATCTCTATCGGTATTTCCTTTCTTTTCTTGTTGTCGTTCCTTCTTATTACTCCTTATACCGCCTGTGTTTCGGTAACTACTTCCACCCTTTTTGTTTTGATTGCTAATCGATTCATCTATGCTGTTATATGTATATGTATACATATGTGATTGTATGTATGTGTATTGATGTGTGTATACAGTTCGTGTATGTGTGTGTGTATGTGGGTGAAGTTTGGGTGCGTGGCTCTGAACTTTCCGGCCGTCCCTGTGTTCTTGGTAGCTTTGCGATGTTCGTGTTGTGGCGCGTTGTGCGCGTGTAACCCTGTTATGTTACCTTGTTCTGTTGGTTATATTCCGGTTCAGTAATTTGAATTAATCCGTGTAATTATTTTAATTACAGGGAATTATGACTACGATTCATAATATAAATAATTTTGTGCGATTGGTTTTAACTGAATTAATTGGTGGAATTTTTGTGTTGGAACCCGAATAATTGGGTGCCCCGAAAATTTTGCCGCCATCGGCGATGAGCCTCGGCGAGCCGACGGTGGACAATGATGAATCATTTATGAGTCCTACAAATAAAAATATAAACATGCGAGTAATAATAATTAATAACTAAATTGTATCGGTGAATGGAATTTGTAAGTTATAACTGGTTGTCGTGGTTCGAATTGGATTGTGATTTGTGTTATTGACGTCGATGATGTTTCGACGGGTAGTCCGATAAACAAAGCGGACGCTGTCCGATTTCCGGAAAATCAAACTACGGGAATACGGGAAGCGTATCCGAGGATTATCGGGATGTTGAGCGAGTATAAGTAAATACATATACGTATGTTTATACAGAACCTGATTGTATGTTGTGTTGTATGTTTTGGCCAAAACACGATAATCCTAATTTCGTAAAATGACGAGTATACGTATTTTCTGAAAATGAACACTGGATTGATTTCGATAATATGAACCCTAATTGTGTTCTGTGTTATTCTAATATGAATAATTACGAGTCGGGTTTGAATATCGTTGGGTAATAATTAGTATCGAGGATATGTCAAGCATACCTAGACGTCTAACGTAGGGCATTTCGACCCTGTAGGTTATGATCGAGAACCTAAAAGTTTACGATGGACTAAAGATAACCTAGTGGTCAATTGACGAGTTCAGTAGAGTTTCAACAGGAAGACCTGAGTGTCAAGGTCGAATCCAGAGTGACATAGTGGTTGGACGTAAAAGCCTAAGCGGCAGAGTTGGTCCAGAATTGATCAGTAATAGTTATAAAGCCTTGTAAGGCAAGTATTTCTGAACTTTGCTTCAAGATATATATTACCAATGTTTTCGAACTGTTTCATAACATGTCGCTATTATTCAAAATAACTCTTGTTTACATTGTAAGTGCATTAACTATTTACCCTTGAATCCCTTATTTTTCTTGATCTTGAGCCGTAAGCCTTGTTCTTTGTAAACCTTCCTTTGTTGATCCTCAGACACCAAACCACAAAAATATGATACTATTTCCCAAATGTTTAACTACCAAACACCAGAAGAAAATGGTTTGAAAACACAGAAAATTTTATACCCCAATCATTCTTAGTAACATCAAAGAACCATATCCTGAAAAATCATTACTGGTTTGATACATGACCCTTGTACAAACTGAAAATCGTTTCTTATACATACCCTGATATACCCTTGAGATATCCATGAGTTTTCTTATGTTTTATGCAAATGTTTAACCATCATCGATTATGATCTTGTTTTATTGAATCATATTGTTATTTTTATTGAACTGCTTTAGGATTGGATAGTTTTTATATATGTGGACCAGATTCGTGGTCAGACTATACCAATGGTCAAGTTAGGCCAATGTGTGTCTTGGATCCAGTAATTAGAGCAGTGTTGTGTGCTTGTTCGGGGTTAGTGCGTGACTGATCAGCAGCCTAACCTTGGTTTTTAAAACTTAAAAATGAATATCCAATTCTAATGATGAGTTAAAAAGCAACTTGATTCCTTTGAATCATTTCAATTGATCATTGTTTAACCTCAGTTATCACTATTATGACTTGCTGAGCTAGTTAGCTCACCCTTGCGAATCTTTTATATATTTTACAGTTGAAAAGAATGTGGATGATAGTGAAGTTCCTCAGTCCAAAGTGTGGGCTAAAGTTCCAGGGAGTTGAATCAAGCTAGCAGAAGCTTCATGCAGTATAGAGATAGTCAGATTGTAAGAATGATTTTATTATCAATTAAAAGTTAAATTAGTTGGGATTTGGGACGTTGTAATAAAAGTTAAGGTTGTGGCTTGTTTTCATACTTTAACCTGTTGTGATCCGTGGTTTTGTGAAGCAGGGTCATTATAAATAATATTTCTTATATAGGTTTATATATTTTGTTTGTGTTGTGGACCCCAAACTTCTGACCCGGGTTTGGAAGGCGCCACAGATCTGAACTAGGATCATATCATCACCATGCTTCTTGTAGAAGAGAGTCTTGCCAATAGTACCTATAGTGAATCCATGCTTAATCAAAAATTCTGACAGTGTATTAAACCAAGCTCTAGGTGCTTGTTTTATTCCATAGAGAGCCTTTAATAACTTGTATACAAAATTTGGAAATTCTGGATCTTCAAAGCCAGGTGGCTGTTGCACATAAACTTCTTCTTCCAACTCACCACTAAGGAAAGCACTCTTCACATTCATTTGATATACCTTGAAATTGGAGTGTACGGCAAATGCAAGAAAGATCCTTATTGCTTCAAGTCTTGCAACAGGAGCAAAGGTTTCATCATAGTCAATTTCTTCCTCTTGTGAGTAACCTTTTGCTACCAACCTTGCTTTATTTCTGGTGACAATTCCATTTTCATCCATTTTGTTCCTGAACACCCACTTTGTTCCAATAATACTTCTATTCTTTGGTGCAGAAACCAATTTCCAAACTTTGTTCCTTTTAAACTGATTTAGCTCTTCTTGCATAGCAGATATCCAATCAGGATCAATTTACTCAGTTTTCTTAAGCTCAATTTGAGACATAAAATATGCATGAAGACATTCATTTACAGTTGCACTTCTAATCCTCACTCCAACTTTGGGATCACCAATAATTACATCTGTATTGTGACTTCTATCCCATTTCCTTGTGTGACTTTGCTGACTTGTGTTTTCTGCTTCTTCTTCTTTATTGGTATGACATCCAGAACCTTCTTCTCTTTCTCCCCCTGAATTTGTGCTATCAAATTCAGGTATATGAGATGAGCTTCCATTCTCATGATTCACTTGTTCAGTTGACTTTTCATCAATTTTGTGATTTGTGTTGACTTCAGCTTCATCATCAGAATCACTATTAACGTTGAGATTTTCAAATTATAGGGTCTTAGCTTCATTTTCACTAAGGCATTCCAAGCCTGGACATTTGTCAACATTGAAAGTAACATTTGTGCTCTCCATAATTTTCTTCTGATCAATCACATAGTCTTTGTATGCAGTTTTCTCCAATGAATATCCCATAAAAATTGCTTCAAAAACCTTAGAGTCAAATTTTCCCATATATTCAGAGTTGTCCTTCAAAATATAGCACTTGCTTCCAAATACATAAAAATGCTTCACAGTAGGCTTTCTTTTAGACAAGATTGAGTAGGGTGACTTGCCAAGATTCTTGTTAATGAGATATCTGTTTTAAGTGTAGCATGCAGTGTTCACTGCTTCTTCCCAAAAACTTGTTGGCAGCTTTGCATCTTGCAGCATTATTCTAGCAGCCTCTACTAGTTTTCTATTCTTTCTCTCAACTACCCCATTTTGCTGAGGTGTTCAAGCAGCTGAGAATTCTTGAACAATGCCCTTGTCTTTGCAGAATTCAGTTAAGGTTGAATTCCTGAATTCTGTTCCATTATCACTTCTCAATCTTTTCATATAATTCTGATCTTCAGCCTGCTTCTCAATACTCTTTATGTGCTCAATTATGATGTGTGGAGTCTCATCTTTGGAATGCATAAATTCTACCCATGTATATCTTGAGTAGTCATCCACCATCACAAGTGCATATCTCTTTCTTGAAATTGATAGGACATTAACTGGTCCAAACAAATCCATGTGAATAAGTTGCAAAGGTGCACTTATATAATTCACAGTTTTACTCTTGTGACTTAATTTTTTTCATTTTTCCTTTTTGACAAGCATCACAGACTTCATCTTGAGCAAACTCCAGGTTAGGCATGTCTCTCACTAACTCCTTTTTTACTAGAGTATTGATTGCTTTGAAATTCAAGTGAGATAGCTTCTTATGCCATAGCTTTTTTTAACAGATGCCTTGGTGTAGAAGCAACAAATTCCATCCTCATTTGCCTATTCTAAGTCTGCAACAAATAAGCTTCCCTTCCTTTCTCCTTTCAGATGAACTTCAGGAGTCTTTTTGTTGATAAAAATGCATTCTCCTTTGACAAATGATACCTTGAATCATTTGTCTGCAAATTGACTAACACTGAGGAGATTCACTTCAAGACCAGCTATCAGTGCTACATCTTCAATGATAACATTTCCAGAAATTAATTTTCCATATTCCATTGTGAAACCTTTGTTGTTGTCTCCAAAAGTCACTAATGGGCCAGCCTTCTCCTCAAACTGTGATAGCATGACCATATCACCTGTCATATGTCTTGAGCATCCAATGTCTATGATTCATATGACTTTCTTCTCTTTGCCCTGCACACAATGAGTATTAAGTGTGTTTAGCAACCCAAGCAGTGTTGGGTACTTTCTTCTTGTTAACAGAATGAGCAGAACTAAAATGAGTAATTTTAGAAAGAATAGTGTTCATTGACTGTTGTACATTTTCCCTTTTTGATGTAGACCCAATTTTTACTTCTTTGAGATCTACTCTCAGCTTGTGGCAACTTTTCATCACTTTCAAGTTGCAAGGGATGCAATCAAATATTTTTCAACCTCTGGTGAGTTGATAAGAACATCGTACGTTATAAGTTTATGTTCATCATCACTCAAGATTCTATCTCTATTTCGTATACCGGGTAGCGTTGGATATGTAGAAACTTCCAACAGACTGGGATCATGAGATTTTCGGGGTGCCTCATTTTGACGAAGTCGATTGTGTATCGTTATAATTTTAGAATCAAAGTATAATGAGAAAAAATGTACACCCTCCTCCTCAATATATCGTTCGTCCACTGAACCCTCGACTCGGGCTTTATTTCCAACTATCAACTTAAAATTTGCAAATATCTTTCAACAAAATACATCCATTGAAAATTACACGGGCCATCCAATTTACACTCTGTAGCCAAATGTATTGGCAAATGCTTCATCGGATCAAAAAAACTTGGAGTGTACATGACATCAAGTTTTGACATGATTCTCGCTATGTCTTTCTCCATTTTTTCCGAATCATTGTACTTTAGATTTATAGAACATAAATCTTGAAAGAAGTTAGACAACTCAATAAGAACATCCGCCACACGCCTAGGTAGTAAGTCACGGCAAACCATAGGCAACAATTTTTGGTTAAAAATATGACAATCATGCGATTTCATCTGTGAATAGATTTTTTTTCAAAATTCACACACCTGGATATATTAGAGGCATACCCATCAGGAAGCTGAAATGTGTAAATCCACCTAAATAACTTAAGAAGTCGATCCCTTGAAAGCACATATGGGGCATTTGGCATCGTACCATCATCTTGAATCCAAAATTCATGATGCACACCTAGTTCTTTATAATCTTTTCTTGCTATTCTGTTGTCTTTCATTTTCTTAGTGTCACCAATCATTGTAAAAAATATGTTCTCAAAAATATTTTTTCGGTGTGCATGACATCAATGGTGATAAAGAGTGAGTGTCTCCCAATATGGAAGCTCAAAAAATGGGGAAAAGTGAGTCCAATTATGTATCACACCATAGTCCCTCGATTTTCTCCAAGATGTCTTTCCTGAAAGAAGAAACTGCATATCCTCACAAAGATTCCTTGCTAGTAATCCTGGATAACGACATGTAACTGAATGTGCTTCAGTTCTTCCAAATTTTGTAATCCTTCTCAACGGATCATCCGGTTCCAAGAAATATCGAGAAGTGCCATAAAACTAGGTTTAACAACATGATTTAGTTGATTGGCTTTTACTTGTCCTATACAAATATGACATGCCAACTTCCCCTTCGTGGACCACCCACTAAGCATTTCAAGTACATCAAAGTCACTAATTGTCCACATTAATTCTGCCGTAATCATAAAATTTGTACAAGGAAACCTACCATAAGTTTCAGATCCGGTGCGCCATAATATATTCAATTCATCATTCAATGGTCGGAGGTAAATATGAAGATCTTTTGTTGGATCATTCGGCCCAGAAATCAGAAGAGGCATAAACATGTAGGGAGCCTTCATGCACATAGATGGAGGAAGGTTGTAAACTACAACCACAGGCCAAACAGTATACTCCCTAGCGTGTGAATCACGGAAGGGGTCAAATCCATCACTAGAGAGGCCAAGTCTGACATTCCCAATCTCTTTCAAAGAGTTTAGAAATCCACGATCAAATTGTTTCCACTCATCTCCATCTTCCGGATGACATAATTAACCTTAAATTTTGACCATGTTGTGGTGCCACCTCATATCTTCTGCATCTTCTTATTCATGAATAAACGTCGCAACCTTTGGGTAAGAGGAAAGTATCGCAAGATCTTTCGTGGGATTTTATTTTCTTTGGATCCTTTTGCTCCTTGTATCGACTTGTGGTGCATATATCACAATATGTCTTGTTGCTATTTTCTTTGTAAAACAACATGCAATCATTCTCGCAAGTATCAATTTTTTCATATTCCATACGCAATCTTCTTATCATTATTCGCACGTCTTAGTAGTTTCGAGGCAATTTATGATCAACGGGAAATATCCAATAAGGTGAATCAACTCATCAAAGCCACTATTAGTACAATTATGTTTGTGTTTCCAATGAAGTAGCTTGTTAAGAAATAACAATATTGTGAAATCCCGATTGTTTGGATATGTTGGCTCAGAAGCATTCTCCACCATCTCGTAAAATTCTTTTGCTTTTGTATTTGGTTCTTCCTCAAAATTCTCAAAATGTCAATTTGCATCTGCAAAATCTCTTAGCATATCACGAGTATCATATATATTTGCATCACTATAATGAATATTATGAGAACTTGTATCGGCATTAACTCGAGGCATATCCTTCTCCCCATGCAAATCCCATCTAGTATACCATTTCATAATACCATTAAGGTATAAATCAACTTTTACCGAACTAGGATTCTTGACATAATTATTTACACAACCGTTACATGGACATCTTATTAGCCCTCCATCTTTAGGATCAAGATGATCACATACAAATTTAATAAAATCATCCACACCATTTTTGTACTATTCCGTTAAAAACTTCAAATCGATGTACTGATTAAGACCAACCCAACTACGATCGGATGTCATCTATAAATTATACATACGTGATATAAGTTGAATGCAAATTAACATAAATGTAAATATATCATAAATAATCAATTTAAATTAAACAAATCGATAAATTGGCTACCATTATAATTTACACTAATAATCACCATAAAAGTTCAATTAACTATAATTCACGGTTCACAACTACTAATAACACTAATTTCATCAACAAATTAAGAATCATCAAAAATTCATGTATACATGTATAGAATCATATAATAGTACCATAATATATTAAGAAAGTAAAATTAATTAAATGCAAAAGTTAAGAAATGAAACTTACTTGATGATTAATTAGATCTCATGACAAATGAGGACAAAGGGTGGAGTTAGGTGGATAAAAATGGAGAAATGGTGGAAGAAGAAGGCAAAGTGAGAGGAGAAAATTTAGTAAAAAAAGAAAAATTTAGAAAAGAAGTAGAAGATATCAGATCTGAAACGAGTAAATTTGACCAAGTTCGGTCATATATATAAATTCCACCGTCTGTGGTCATATTTATAAATTCGACCGCAGCAACGACAAGGAAGTCAAATTTAATACATTATTTAATCTTTATGAAAATTTATTTAAAAAGTAGTTCACAATAAAATTGACTAGTGGCGGTCAAAGTTAGATATGACCGATTTCGGTCAAATTTATTTTCTGATAATTTCTTTTAGCTTTGGCGGAAATTTTAGCGCCAATTTTTTTTTGAGCAAGACTAAATATGACCGTATGCGGTCATATTTATGGCGCTTAATTTTGGCTGAGCTGGCGAGAAATTTTCCTCCATTTTTTTGCAATCCTAAAAACTAAATATGACCGGCTAAATGTGACTGACAATAAAATTGACTTCTCTCAATCATATTTAATCCTTGACCAGGTTTAGAATGCTGGTTGACTTTCAATTTGACCGCCGGTAGTCAAATTTAAGTCTGGCCAATTATATATGTAAGATGATCATAAATATGAACAGTATCAGTCAAATTTTGCTGTAATCATATTTATATGGTCAAATTTACTCTTATTTTTTTGTAATGCTACTTTAATATATAATTTTCAATTTTTTAAATAATAAGAAAAATCCCTGATAAAAAATTGGACAATTTGACCACTAAAAAATTTGACGATTAAAAATGGACCAATGAGATATTTTCCAAAATGTTTGATATTCTGTCCGACATTTAAATCTCTATTAATTAGGGTTCTATGAACAATTTAGTACATATATAATCCCTCATTATTCAGTATTCAACAATATATTCTTCCTTCGTTCCATTAGATTTTATATGGTCTTTTTTTAAAAAATATTATATACTCAAAAAAGATTATAACATCTTATCATTAAGAAGATTATTTAACCTATTTCTTATTCTTCACAATTCAAAAGTATTAATATCAGTTTTTATTTACATTGAAAGTTGACAGTGAGACGGAATATTTAATGCATATGTGGGTTGACATGGTTATAGAAATTGATTATAGATATTTACCGATTTTTTAAAAATTACCAATTATATTTTAATAATATTAGATAAATTCGATAAATTACCGACAACAATATTTTAAAATTTTTTGATAAATTAAAAATCGTCATCTCAATCAATTAGTTTTGTTTTTTGAAATCTGGAACCATTACGTGAATTCGTATATTTACGTCTATTACTCCCTCCGTCCCAAAATGATGTTCCTATATTGACTTTCGGTACTGTTCACGTTAAGCGATTGACTACTAATTTACGTCTAATCTATAATATCAAACATAGTCATGAGTGATCTCGTTGGATTCGTATTTATCAGTACTTTAATACAGTGAAATTTTTATATTTAATACTAATACGAATTTAAAGATATTAACGATCAAAAGTGTGCATTGGCAAACATGTCCAACACAAAGAGCAAACATTTTTAGGGATGGAGGGAGTAGTGTGTATGCATGCTCTTCTGGACATCTTATCCTATTATAATGTTTAGTCTTACACAGTTACACTGTCACTGAGCCCCCTCGTTGGTGTTCAGAAGGTGCAGCAAGCTTAATTGACGTAACATAAAATACAATATCCAGCCAGTCTATTCAGAAAATATTAGTACCGCATGAAAGTCCAAAATATATAATTATATAATTCTTACAATTTTCTGAACCATACTGGTAAATTCAAAGTAGGGAGCAGTTTTTAATTTTCATGAATGATACAGAAGCAATAATTTGGGGCACATATTTATGAATATAGTAGGACCCCAACTTAGGTGAGGTCTCTATTGAAGATCTGGTAATATGTTACTTCAGAATCTTACCTGCTCGTATTTCATGAACTCGAGCAAGGTTCTAACTTCTAAGTGTGAAAATGAAACAATTCTGTATATGTAGGTTCTAAATGTGTGTGATTAGAAAAAGAAAATGCATGGTTACCCTCTGAGAGATTATCCCTGTGAATGACTTTCACTGACTTGGGAACAAAACCAAAAAACTTGATTAAAGTATTCCTGGCATGCACCAGACCAGTGCTCCTTCCTTCTCCGGTTTACATGTGCCTATTGCTTAAATCTTACTGAAGCCATCTGTCGAAACAAGTGCAAGTTATATATATAATTAAGTCATAGAAATCTCACCGTCGACTTCAACAATTAACTTCGGTATTCTTATATTCTTATAATAAGACGGTGCAAGTCTTTCCACTAATCATTTTGTTCACCATCCAAAAACCTGTTTTGCTTTCTTTTGCACAGATGTGTACGACAAGGATACTTAATCTTCTAAAATTTGAAATTTAACAATAAGAATACCAATTACAAAGCATACATGCATGTATAACATAGACCGCGGGTCAATTTCGTATATGAAATGATTTTTACTTAATTATCTATATTTTTTGTACACTCCATTGAAAATACATTAATATGAAAATAGATAACTGAGATTTAGTTTTACAGTATACCTCAAAATTGTCCACCAAACAAAACTAACTACAGTTAAACATATAATGATCTCTAGGCTATTTCGACACCAACAAATAAATTATAAGCTGGCTTTCACAAATCTTGGCTGGAGAGTTCAAGTAAGACAATAAAAACAATACCACACTTGCAGTGGCATGTTCCCTATTAAATCATTTCTCTCTTCTTCTCTCTTCTTCCATTACCAAAACATTGAAAGCTAGCACGACTAACCTAATTAAGATGCCAAGAACATTGGGAAGAAACCTCCAAATGTGCTTCCCTAAGATCACGTATCAAAAATCTATCGAAAAATTACAAACTCAAGAAAAAACCAACCAAAACCCTAGCAATATTTCATCAATACTCATCAAGAACTTCAACTCGATCTATCAATCCTCGTCAAGTTTCAAATTATCTCCTCCTTCGCCGCAATTCAATGACACCGACACGAAGACACCGGATTTTTCAACCTTGTATGCATCACAACGCTTCTTCTTCTCCTCCCCGGGCCACTCCAACTCCATTATTGAATGTGCCACGTCATCATTATCATCCTCATCTTGCTCATTATCATCATCCTTGCCGGAGAGAGCTGACAATGTGGTTGTTGAAGGCGGCGTACCCGTACCGACATTATCACCAGACCCTTATGTGGACTTCCGGCGATCCATGCAAGAAATGGTGGAGGCACGTGACTTGGGGGATGTTAGGGCTAATTGGGAGCATTTGCATGAGCTTCTCACGTGCTATCTTTCACTCAACCCTAAGAGCACCCACAAGTTCATTGTTGGGGCATTTGCGGACCTGCTTGTCAGTCTCATGAAGACATCGCCGGTAGAGAATAGCCGCCGGAACACCGGCCGTTGTAAAAAATCCGGGAAAAACATGCAATAATGATCTGCTAATTAACTAGCTAGCTAGATATAATATTTTACTAATCATTATTGGAGTAATAGGTTATGATGTGATTCAATCTTCAATTCAAGTGTAATTATTGTGGGGGAGTAGAGTAAAAATGTATACTTTCTTTCAATCATTGATACTACAAATTAACAAATATGAAGTATAGCACCTGAGATTATCCCTACATATATTGTACACATCATTTTAATTGACAAATTAACTTAATATAAATTTTTTATTTCGTAATAGGCTTTTTCTGTGATGGATCCATGATACAGTAATAAGTTAGATAAAAAAAAATTGTTTGATTCCTTTTTAACTGGTATGCATAAAAATTAGTAATTCAATTTTAAAATGTGCTCACGTACGTATACCGGACAAATTCTTTCTAATAAGCACCAAACTCTAGCTTGTTAAAGAAATTGTATTAAACTAAAATTTAGCAAACAAAATTACTTGTAGTTTTATACTACTTCATAAATTATATGGAGCAACAAAAGAGAAGAAATATAGATATTAGTTTAGATGCTAACTGGAATCTCTAAATCGGCCCTGTAAAAAATAGGAAGCGGCTCAAATATGAATCTACATTGCAAGTACATCTTGAAACTTGAAATAATTTATAATATATACAACATATATATTTATAATTAGGTTGGCTTAAAACAAACTGTGGGCTTGTATTGCAGTCTCTTGTTTTCTTCCAAAGCCTTGACAGTTCAGTAGCTAGCTAGTGTACAAGTAGATTAATTAGTTATAAATATCTAGTGGACATTCAAGAAACTAGTAAATGCATACACAACAATTAAATATTGAATTGTCATTGCTAATCAGCTTGATTTAAGTATCTTTCAGGTCCAGACAAGGTTAGTGGATCCCTCGTCCCAATCCAAACAAAATTATGGGATCTTTGATTTTGTTTTATTTGATAGTCTACTTAATTTATTGCAGAAACGGGGGGATATTCATCAATTATGTAAGTTTTTTTATTATATTTTTTTATTAAATTAATCAAACTTGTTTCTTGTTAAAGACTATTTCGTATTATTGTATGTTATTAAGAAATACAGTAATTAATGGAAATTAATATTTAAAGCCAGGTCATGAATGTTAAAAGTATTAATATTTATTTATTTTCTGAGAGAATGTGTCTGTATATCCATTATAATAAACAACCTATGTATATATCCATTATAATTGACAAAATAGTGATTTCTCTAATATTTCTGCCAAAAATGGCTTTCCCGCCTTTGTAAGGTAAAAGATAAGAATAAAATAATGAAGCTAATAAGAATAAAAAATCAAATAAATACGATTTTTGTTGGCCGAACGAGTTGTCTTTGCGAATTAGTATTCTTATAATTAATGGTTTGTAAGTTAATATTATACGATTAAAATAAGAGACCAATAATACATTACTGTTTAGTACTTTCCTTAAATAGGGAAAATAAATCATAATATAAATAAATAAATATTATATTATTATTATTATATATTAGTGTACTATACTCGTCTTAGAGATAAATATAATATAACATAAATAATTTTATTATTAACTTAAAACCCGTGCATGGCACGGATGACACATAATTTTTTAATATTATATAATTATAAAAAATATTTGAATTCAATTCTTAATTTTATTTATTTAAAAATTTTAAATGATATGACTTCATGATAATTATATTCATAGACGTATATGTTCATAACGTTTTAGAACATTTAAACTTATTTAAAGTGAAAGGATTGGTAAGTGGGGAAAATATTATTATAACAAAATTATTATTTTATTGAAGGTAAAAATATAATGTCTTCATTATATTGGGATCATAAAAAATATTATTTTAGCATTACTTAATCGAGTAACTATAACACTACAAAAGATATTTGAAAAAAAAATATTACTAATTGAACGATATAGTTATATTTTAATTATATGTGTATTTTTAAAAATAATATTTATTTTTTAATTAAAATTTGATTTTTTAGTTCAAATCAATAGGATACGAATTATACCTATTCTAATATTAATTTTATTTATCTCGTATAAGTGGTTTACATTATTTTATTTTAGCGTGATGCTCACTACACCAATCAAATCAAACTAATTATTTTTAGTTTAATTTTAATTTTTTTAAAATCTAGATCAATAAGGTAGTTTTGTTTTAGGCTGAATACTTAGTATATGATTTTATTTTTGTTAGTCAAATTGTATTTATATTTTAGTTTTGTGTTAGTCTAAATCAATTGTATAAAGTTTTTTTTTTATTTTGAATAAATAAAATATACTTATTTTGTTTATCCAACTTTATTAGTATATTTTTTTAGGAGAACTCATAGTATTTTTATTTTATCTTAGTCCGGGTCACATCATACCAACTAAATCTAAATAATTATATTTATTTAGCTTAAATTTAATTTAGCCCGAAGTAACAAATTACAATTATATAGAACTTGATATGAATTAAAATTTAAATTAGTAGAAGAAGTTGAGTTTAATATAAATTATTATGATATAGAGTTCGATATAAAATAAGATTGAAATTGGTAGAGCAGAGGAAGTTGACTTCAATATCAATTAAAATTAGAATTGATCGACCCAATAATTAGAATTAGAATAGTTAAGTAAGGATAATTAAGTAATTTCAGCAAGTACCGACCGACTAGGGCTGAGCAAAACCGAATTGAAACCGAAAAACTGAACCGAACCGTGCTAATTCGGTTCGGTTCGGTCTTAAATTTTTTAGAAATTCGGTCTATTGGGTCCGGACCAAATAGACCGAAATAAAATTCGGTTCGGTTCTTTTAACAAATATTTCGGTCCGGACCGATTAGATCAAATCATAAATACTATAATTTCATATTATATGTATTTTACATGTATCTTATAAATAATCAAAATTTTAATTTATAATTGTATTTATGGAGTATTAGAACTCTGCATATCACATTACTTTACTTATATTTTATATTTTATAATTTGTGATTTAATTTTTATTATAATTTTTTTTTGAAAAAAAATTCGGTCTATTCGGTCCAAACCCGGACCGAACCGGATTATTTCAGTTCGGTCCGGTCCGGTCCATAGTATAACTTCGCTCCGATTCGGTCCAAGATAAAATGATTATTCGGTTTTTCGGTTCGGTCCGTTTTTGAACCGGACCGAACCGACCGAATGCTCAGCCCTACGACCGACTACCAAACTTTTATTATGTGTTGGTGGTCACACAATAAACAAATAATTTTATATCATTTTACTTTTGTGATAGGTGGGATTTCCACCATTATTAATAAACTAGTATAATAACCCGTGCGAGGCACGTGTCATTTTTTAGAATTTTTTTATATATCATGCAATTATAATGTTCTTAATTATTTTTTTTATTTATAAAGTTTGTACAATTTCTAACGTATATCAAATATAAGTTGATTGTTTATCAATGTGTATTATTTTCATAAAAAACAATACCAAATTACATAAGGTTTCAAATATAACTCATTAAGCAAAATATATATATATATTCTTGTTTGTGTTGTATAATTTGTATTTAATGAATGAATATAAATAGGGTAATCAGTGTACGTTTAAAACGAAATGATTGTACTTAATTTGTAGAATGGCGTTAGTCTGTTTACAAATAAAAAGTTAAAAAATAACATTTATGTTGAATACAGAGTTAACCAAAAAATTTGAATTTTATTTAAATAAACTATATGTACTAGTATATATTATTACTGAGTTCACTACTAACTTACAATTAACTTACTCAATTTAAAAAGATAAAAAATGCACAACTGAAATCAGGATGACTTGCAATCATTATATACAATAATGTAAAATTTACATTATTGTTAATATAAAAGTTGATTTTAATGAAAAATGTTAGTTTTTGAAATTCAACCGATATATGGATGGAAAAATGTTAGTTTTTTATTTACAACTACGGTTACAAAAGTAACATTAAATTATATGTGTGTGTGTCAGCATGTAAATTGTCGTGTGTTACATTTCTTAGTAAATTATGATGGTGTCGATTATTTATATGCTAAATACCTGATTTATGTACATGTATAATCACTATTAACATCTAGTGAGACAAATGATTATTTAAATAACATGCATTTATAATTATTTAAAAATAAAAATTATGTAATAAATAAATTGCAATAATTTATATATGGTATTTATATTATCATTGGCAAACAATCTATGGGTATGTTTGGTATTGCAGCTGTTAACAGCCACAACAGCTTTTCGCTGGAAAGCAGTTAAAAAACTGTTTGGTAAAATTTAAAAACTGCTTTTCGAAAAAGTGATTTTGGCCTAAAAGCTCCTGTTAGAGAAAGTAAGTCCCCTCATACTTTTGGAAAATGCTGTTTTTCAGCTTTTGTGGGAGATGCTGATTTCACCATCAAACTTTACCAAAAGCATTATTATTTTTAATTTTTTGCATCAAAACATATACATATCAAAAAAATTACCAAACAGTCATCTGATTTTTATAACAGCACTTTTTCCAACAGTACTTTTTCTAACATCACAACAATTTTTAACAGAAATCCCAAACAGAGCCTATATCTAGTTTCTACGCAACTGAGTATCAATCATGGTTGTAACATAAAAATAAATTATATATTATAAAGACTTATTATTGATATTCATGATTTTTTTCAAGGATTCGAAAGAAAAATTATAATTATATCGTTATTTAAACCGTTTTAAGTTCTTTTCATTACTACTCTAATATTTCTTCATATAATAATTTGATAACATTGTATATTATTCTCCTAAAATTAAATATTTTTCAATTTGATAAAGTTTTTATAAATATTAGTTGAACCGGTTAATTCATTCAGATTATTGAACAATATATATTTTTTTCTTTAAATAGTATAAAATGCATTTAATCAAATGTTACAATATAATATATATAAATATAAAACTTTTATTTGAATAATTCAAAATATAAGAATAATTCAAAATATTTGTACAATATTATCTTGATCAATGAATATTATTTATCTAGAAGAATTCTTTTTTAAAATCTAGTTTTTTAAGTGAAAAATGAAAAATAAATCGATTTAATATATCATCGTAGTTTTAAAAAATCCCGTGAGATCTCATATCAAATTTCGAATATTTTTAAAATCGGGACAATTCCCAAAAATAATAACGCGCTACCAGTGAAGTTAGTAATTTCAATATAAATAATCAATTGACTTGATCTGATAAACTCCTTAAACACATTAATTTATATTAACATAAAATATTAAAAAAATTCACATTATCGGTAAGATATTCTCGCCGAACTTGTAATTTAAATTTACTAAACGTAGAATGTGATGATGTTTTTCGGCCGGTTCATGTTGTCAAATTTCGAGTATTTTTTTAAGAATGTGCCAAGTTCTGATTTGAAATTCGAAATAAAAAAGTGTTTTGACTCATTATAATTCGAATTCATCTAAGCGATTCTATTTTCAATATTTTCTTAAAAATATATATATGTACATTTTAATTACGTTTTATAATAATAAAATATGTTAAAAATATATGAGATATATTTTCAAACTAAAAAAAGAGTAATAAATAAAATAATAATTCATTTATGTACTATGTCTAATCTTAAATCCGGAATTTATTTAAAATTAATTGTACAAATATTCAAGTAATTATCTTTTTTTTGCGGAATTCAAGTAACTATCTTTAAAATATTCATTTAGCACACATACATATTGTGTATGATAAAAAGTGTGAGATAGAATTTATCACCTTTGACCAATGAAGCTGTCGTGGTGTAGTGGTTATCACGTTTGCTTTACACGCAAAAGGTCCCCAGTTCGATCCTGGGCGATAGCATGTTTTTTTAACTGTTTACATTATCCACTTTCACAACAAAGGAATGCAGTTTTACAATTCGCTTAACTGATGATCATGATTAATATCTCAACCAAAAATGATCATGATTAATATCTCAACCAAAAACTAGGCAAGCTCCTAGGTTTAAAAATAATGCATTTGTAACACAGGTTATCAACTTGAATGCTTTTCTTTCTTCTTTTCTTACGCCATTGGCAACCCCACTTTATGGGTAAAATTATCAACTTTTGCAACCCATTTTTGGAGTGGCAATTTAGTGTTTCGCGTCCTGTTGCTGTTTAATACCAGGTCATGCTGGAATTGAATTTGCTAGTATGAAGGAATGAAATTCTAAATTCGGATCCGGTCATTTCAGGTTGACCCACTT
This sequence comes from Apium graveolens, assembly GCF_009905375.1. NCBI lineage: Eukaryota > Viridiplantae > Streptophyta > Magnoliopsida > Apiales > Apiaceae > Apium > Apium graveolens. The sequence goes on from NC_133656.1 coordinate 133,222,524, forward strand.
GCAGCAGTTGCACATGGAGATGTGTAAATCAAATTTATCGATAGATTATTCTCATACAACTGCACTGCAAAACTGAAAGCAAACCACCACATACAACAAGCATTACTGTTTTCAACAGCTGAAATTAGTATTAAGCAAAAATTGGCTGACAAATAGAAGGCTAATTAACACACAAACTGGTAAACCAATTTAAGCTCTTTGCAGAGCTTACCATCAAGGCCCAAGCGCGACATAAAAGGCTGAAACATCCAAAGATGCTACTAGTACATAAAAACTTGAATGGTTTAAATTTCTTTCTTTTCTTAAGATTACCAATCCAACAGAACTGCATAAGAACAGAGTAGGTCTATCTCTTCTTAGAGACACCAACAGTCTTTCCCCTTCGTCCAGTAGTCTTGGTGTGCTGTCCACGTACTCGAAGACCCCAGTAGTGACGGAGACCACGATGGTTCCTGTAACGATTAATAGCAGAGAGTTCAGAATTGTTTTTAGTCTGGAATGAGATTAGGTTGTTAAAGTGTAGCTGCGCATTAGAAGTAAGACTAGAACAGCACGCACCTAATTTTCTTCAGGCGCTCAAGATCATCTCTTAGTTTCATGTCTAGCGCATTAGATGTCACCTGAGAGAACTTTCCATCCTTGTAATCCTTCTTCCTGTTCAGGAACCAGTCTGGGATCTTGAACTGTCGAGGATTAGCAACAATGGTCATCAAACTGTCAATTTCAGCAGATGAAAGTTCACCAGCCCTACAAGTAGTTCAAATAAGTATCTTGTAAGGTGTATACCACAAGAAAAAAAACATAATAAATATGCAAGAAAAAGTTGTTGATCATGAAAGGTAGTAAGGTACTTCAAAAGTAACTCAACAAGACTAACTACATAAGCATTAAAAACAGTTTCCACGAGGAACAAAATTCAAAAATAAAAACTGCTACTATGATTCTATTAGCAAACTAAATTACATTTGATGAGCCAAACCCCGAGTCTTCTTTTTTCTTTTTGGGAATGGAAACCGCTCAAGGCAGAGCCACAGAAATCACCCATGCATGGAACACGTTGGTTTAACAAGTGCTAATTACCCCCACAAAGCAGTAGTGCAGTACACTGGGTCAAATCAGGCTTAGTAGAGCAGTGTGTGCCTCCCAACAACTTTGAGCTTAAAAACATGATTATCCCACTTGTCTTAAGATTACTACACTAATTTCATTATTATTTTGTTGATCAGTTTCTGATTCAACAGTTGTGCCATTATGTGATCACATGGTTATGGCCATACAAACCAAATTCATTTATCTGTAAACCTATAATTATCTTAACAGTGAATAGATAATCAATCAATATGAAATCAATTTGGGTAATTATTTGACCAAGGACACAGCAATTACACATTTTCACTAGACAATAGATAGTTCTATTTTAATATTAACTTATAGCTTTTGTATCTAAAAGTTACAAAAACACACACACACACACATATATTAGGGAAATAATTACCACAATTCCATCAGATTGATGACCTAAATTTGACTTGTGATTCTATTTATCAATTAGCTATTCAACAATTGTTCCATTATGTAGGTGTGGGGGGTAATGACAGAGTGGATCAAATTCATTCAAGTACAAACCCACTATTAATCATCTTAACACTGCATAAGCAATCACTACCATAAAATCAATTTCTATACTAATCTAACAAAGGACGTGGTAATATCTCTAAATCTCTAATTGACAACACTAACAACAATGAATACTTGTTGAAGACACATTAATCAAAATCACATACATAACCATTCGACCTCATAAAAATCAAAACAACGAATCACAAATATCACTACATATAATCCAACAAACAATAAAATTTAACTAGAATTACAATAACTACCATAAATCGCAATTAAAACAAACATTTAACAAACTGTATTATCGACACTCAAGTTCTGGTTATATTCTCCACTAAAAATAACAGTTAACAAACATAACTAATTTCACAACCACCACTACTAGTAAAACAAATTCACCAACAAACTTAACAAACTATAAACAGACAATCGAGTTCCGCAATATTTAACTTATCCAAACACCTAAAAAAATAACAAACTACAATCGAGTTCCGCAACAGGAAACTACCTCTTATTCATATCCACGTCAGCTTTTTTGCAAACAATGTTTGCGAAACGACGTCCGATACCTTTAATAGAAGTCAAAGCAAACATGATCTTTTGCTTTCCATCAACATTCGTATTCTGAATACGAAGAATGTGTTGAAAATCCTCATTTGCTACGAGCGACTGTAATTACACAATTAAATTAAAAAAATATTAAAATTGAAATAAAAATCGTTTTACTTGATAGATTAATTGGATTTAATTGAGTAAAAGGAAGAGGTATTGTTTACCATTGTTGCCGGAAATTGGGTATCTCAGACGCCGGTGAGATGAAGCTCAAATGAAATCGCGGCTAGGGTTTAGTTAAAATAGTGTGTTAGTGTGTGTAATTTTGTATCTATATACGAGCAAATTTGTGATCAATAGTATAACGTTTTACTTTTCGTATATTTTTAGTTTGGTCCTAGTTTAAAGTTTGTACGTTTATACAAAAGAAGTTATTTAAAAATTCAATATGATTAAAAATATCTACAGTGAAATAAAAATTTAAGAATATGAAAATAAAATAAAGAAATTTTTTAAAATAACACATGGAATATAATAAATATAAGAGAAATTTTTAAAAGATACAAAGCGGAAACAACGCTCCTGAAGTAACATCGGCTGACACTGCCCATACAATCTCATCTGCCATTGAAATGTCGACCATAGTGCACCACATGCTCATAAACCCCACCCATGGGATGCCATTGTACTTTGAGGTTGGAGAAAGTAGGCCACCCCCACCGCCTCAACCATAACCGTGGAACGACCCTAATTATATTAGAGGTCTGCGACCAACCAATAATGAATGAGATATATATGGATCCTATACAACTGAGGAGAGTGGAGAGTCAGCCGATGAGGATATCATCACAAGAGGAGACGCAGGGATAAAGAGCCCGTTGGAGGCAGACGCCTCGAGCTCGTTGGAGGCAGGTATCCCGAATATTAGGAAATTCAGGGAATGACATCCCAGACTTTTGAAGAAAGGATACGTGCTCATGAAGCAGAAATCCTACAACTTAAGAGAGATATGGATAATAGTCAGGCTTGACAGCTACCAAGTTCCAACCGAGCTAGAGGAACTAGATGAATTGTTCAAGTCATCGACTTGGAGGAGGCTCCCAAGAGAAAATCGATGGATGTCCTTTCGCAGAAACCCGTTTAAGTTGCTCCCCCTCGGAGACCAGACGATCCAACCCTGCATTTCACGAAAGAGATCATGAGCATTCGTATCACAATAAAGTTCAAGATGCCCACTATAAAGGCCTATGATGGGACTTGTTATCTGACGAATCATGTCAGGACTTTCTCGAATGCACTGTTGCGGCAGCCTGTGAATTATGCAAGCAAATGTCGAGTTTTCCCTCAAACCTTATCAGGCATGGCCAAAAGGTAGTACAGTCGCTTTCCCCCAAATTCGATTGGATCCTTCCAAGATTTAAGTCAAGCTTTCATCAAACAATTCATTAGCAGGAAAGTGCACGAAAAAAGCTGAGCTCCCCCCATGAGTATTGTGCATGGAGCAAAGGAATATCTTAGGGACTACTTGAATCGTTTCACAAAGGAGGCCTTGAAAGTCCCAGATCTTGATGATAAGGTAGATATGATAGCATTACCGCAAGGAACCAATGACGAGTTCTTCAAAATGTCTTTGGCCAAGCGGCCACCATAAAATATGTTACAGCTCCAAAGTAGGGCAGAAAAGTATATCCAAGTTGAAGAAAGCATGAAAAAAAACAGTGGTAAGCAACGAGCCCGCTGATGGCAGAAGGGGAAGACATACTAGGAATACTATGCAAAGGACAAGTATACTCTGGTTAACAAAGATGTTGATTCATCACCAAATAAAGGGGGACCTAGACAAAAGTTCACTGATATGCTAGACTAAATGCTCCTAGGATTCAAATCTTGAAGGAAATTGAGAAAGAGAGAGATATTTGCTGGCCAAAGCCTTTGAAGGTCGATCCTGCCAAGCTGGATAAGAGTGAGTATTGTCGATTTCACAAGAAAGTTGGCCATGACATCGATGAGTGCTGGAAGCTAAAACACGAGATTGAGTTCCTTATTCGAAAAGGAAGACTAAATAAGTACAATGGAGATGGCGAGAGGGGAGAAAGGAATAATAATGGAAGAAGGAATTTTGATGATCGCAGGAGGGATCAAGATGATCATGGGCGAAATCCCCAACCACGAGGACCAGTGATAAATATAATATTTGGAAAAATCAACTGCGGTCGGCTCTTCTAAGAAACTCAAGGAAGGCTTACGCTCGAGAGGTCATGTACATAGTTGGAGAATCCCCGAAAAGGGCCAAGACTGGAATAACAATGACATTCGATACCTTTGATTTAGAAAGGGTCAAATTTCCGCATGATGATCCTCTAGTAATAACACCTATCATAGGGAATGGTTTCGGTAAATAGAGTCCTTGTAGACAATGGAGCGTCAGTGGATATTTTACTTTATAATACCTTTATAAGAATGGGATACAACGATTCTCAGTTAACCCCGACTGATATGCCGATCTATGGGTTCGCTGGAATCGAATGTCCCGTTGAAGAGATAATTAAACTACCTTTGACAATGGTTCGAGAGCCAATGAAAGCTACGCAAATGTTGAACTTTATGGTGGTTAAGGCTGGATCAACATATAATGCAATTATGGGGAGGACGGGTATACATACCTTCAAGGCAGACCCTTCATCTTACCATTCAGTGACTAAATTTCCAACCAGGAACGAGATAGGATAAAAAAGGGAGACCAAAAGATGGTAAGAAGTTGTTATGTAGCCTCGTTGAGGGCAGATGGAGTCAGGGGTAGGTTCTACCCATTGAAGATATGAATATCCATAAAAATGATGAAAACGAGGAAAACCGACAGAGGATTTGATTCTGATTCCTTTGGTTCCCGAAGATCATGAGAAGGTAACTTTCATTGGAGCATCGTTGGAAGAGCCCCTAAAGGGAAATTAATAAGGTTCTTGCAAGAAAATAATGATATGTTTGCATGGTCGGCAGCCGATATGCCCGGTATTGACCCTGAGTTGATCACCCACAAGTTGAATGTTGATCCTAATCGGAAGACTATAAAGCAAAAGAAAAGGAGCTTTACTCTTGAAAGGCAGAAAGCCATCAAACAAGAAGTTGAGAAGCTCTTAGAGGCTGGTTTCATTGAGGAGATATAATTTCCGGAATGGTTGGCAAATCCTATAATGGTGAAGAAGGCTATTAGAAAATGGAGAATGTGTGTTGACTTTACTGATCATAATGATATATGCCTGAAGGATTGTTTTCCTCTGCCAAGGAAAGACACTTTGATAGATGCTACTTCGGGGCATGGGATGTTGTGTTTCACGGATGGATTCAGCGGTTATAATCAGATCAAGATGCATAAAGATGACATTCCAAAGGTACCATTCATCACTGACTTTGGTATTTTTTTTGTTATCTTGTTATGGTATTTGGTCTGAAAAATGCAGGAGCCACCTACCAAAGATTGGTTAATAAGATTTTTAAGGATCTTATTGAAAATATCATGGAAGTCTATGTGGATGACATGTTTGTCAAAAGCCTTGTAAAGGCGGATCATATATCCCATTTGAGGGAAGCTTTTGAAGTCTTGAGATGTTATAAAATGATGTTGAATCCCACCAAGTGTGTTTTTGGTGTAGTATCCGGAAAGCTTTTAGGATTAATGGTCTCCAAGAGGGGGATTGAGACCAACCCTGACAAGATAAATGCCATCCTAGACATGGAACCCCCGTGCTCTGTAAAAGATGTTCAGAAACTCACTAGAAGTATTACTGCTTTGGGACAGTTTATTTCCAAATCCAGAGACAAGTGCCTTCCATTCTTCATGGCTTTAAAAAAAGTAAAAGATGTTTCCTGGACTTATGAAAGTCTAATGACGTTTGAGAAATTGAAGAAATACATGGTTCAAGCCCGTTTGTTGAAAAACTAGTCTTGAATGAAACTTTGTATTTATACCTAGCCATTTTCGAAAGCGCCTTGAGTGTTTTAAAGTCCAAAAACCCATATACTATGTCGGCAAGATTCTACATGGGGCTGAGTTGAACTATTACGCTATAGAGAAGTTCTCTTTAGCCCTGGTTATGTCTTCAAGGAAGTTGCGTCCTTATTTTTAAGTTGATAAAATTGAGGTTCTGACAGATCAGCCTCTAAGATGTATCATTCACATTCCTAAAGCCAGTGGAAGGCTAATCAAATGGGCCATTGAGCTCGGAGAATTTGATATTAAGTGTAATCCTAGAACATCGATCAAAACTTAGGCTTTGACTGACTTCGTGGTTTTATGTACCATCGACAACCAAGAAGTCGAGGGTAGGAAGATATATACCAAGGCCTGAATGACAAGGATGGAGAGGAGAAGATTGAGAACAGAGATTTATGGGTGCTTTATTTTGATGGAGCATCAAAAACAAATTCAAGTGAAGCTGGCCTAGTTTTACAAAGCCCCGATGGGTTTCTTATTGAGTATGCTATGAAGTTAGACTTTCCTATCACAAATAACGAGGCAGAGTATGAAGCCCTTATAGCTGGGCTAGGCTTAGCTGGAACACTGAGAGTTAAAAACTTGAAAGTTTGGGGAGACTTGAAACTTATGGTGTCCTAAGTCAATGGAGAGTTTGAGGCCATAGAGGAAACCATGACCAAATACGTACAGCTTGTAAGAGCTGTAATAACTCAGTTTGACGAGTGTCAAGTTAAATACATCCCAAAGGAGGAAAATTATAAGGCAAATGCATTGCTCAAGTTTTCCTCTTGAGAGATTGAGAATAGTTCTGTAAGTGTGTACTTCCGTGTCTTAAAAAAATGGAGCATTGATGTTAAGCCGGTCGCCCCCATTGGGCTTGGAGAGTCTTGGATTGATCCCATTAATGCTTACCTTCAGACTGGGTGGCTCCCCAGTAATGTAATGGAAGCACGAAAGCTGTTTGTGTGAGCTTTGAGGTATTCCCTGATAGATAGGATTTTATACAAGAGATCCTTCGTGATTCCCTACCTAAGGTGCCTCAGGCCTGATGAGGCATGACTAGCCCTTGAAGAGGTGCATGATGGTATATGTGGCCAACGCTTGAGAGCAGGGCCCTGGCGTACAAGATTACTCGTTTAGGCATCTATTGGCCATAGATGATGTCTGATGCCAAAGACTACATAAAAATGTGTGATTATTGCCAGAAGTACGCGCCAGTTGTCAGGCAGCCACCTGAGATGCTGACCTCTATAAACTATCCCATCCCTTTTGCTATGCGAGGGATGGATATTCTTGGACTTTTTCTAATGGCTGCTACACAAAAGAAGTTTCCGATCATAGCTATTGATTACTTTACTAAGTCGATCGAAGCGAAGCCTTTGGCCAAGATTACAACCAAGCAAGTTTCTCAGTTCCTATGGTAAAATATCATGTGTAGATATGAAATTCCTCGTATCTTGGTAACCGATAATGGAACACGGTTTAATATCAACAAATTCAAGAAGTAATGTAAAGAAAATGAAATCGAATTGCGGTTCACTTCTATCACTCACCCTCAAGCGAACGGGCAGGCAGAAGTAGCAAACCGGATTATTCTAGAAGGGTTGAAGAAGAGGATTGAAAATTTCAGGAACAACTAGGTAGATGAAATACTCCTGATACTTTGGGCATATGGGACCACGTGCAGGGTCACGACGGGAGCAACGCCATTCATGTTGGCATATGGGACTGAAGCAGTTGTCCCTGTGGAGATATTGCATTCATCTCTAATGATTCAAGCTTACAATGCTGAAGAGAATGAGAAAGGGAAGAGATTAGCCTTAGACTTAATCGATGAAGTTCGGGGTCAAGCTCATCCTAAGATCATAGAATATTAGAAAAAAGCTTCATTTTACTATAACTTAAGGGTGAGAGAAATATTCTTCAAGCAAGGAGACTCGGTTCTAAGAAAAGTTGAAGCATCTGGAGTAGGACAAAAAGGAAAGCTAGACCAAAATTGGGAAGGGCCATATAAAGTCAAAAGGGTTCAAGGATGAGGGTCTTATAAGTTGGAGATAATGGTAGGGGAAGAAGTGCTAAGAACTTGGCATGCGCGGAACTTGAAGACTTATTACATATAATATTAAGTTATTAGGACTACAATAAGGTTCGTTCAAACCATAAGCCTTTGCCTCCTTAGGATGTTTTCCAGTATTTTAGGATTTATATTCCAGTTTTTGAGAATCTTTAATTCAGGTTGTAAGGGTTGGACCCATTATATAAGGTTTTGAAAAACCAAGTTATGTTTGCAAAGTTAAGTTTTCTTCGTAAACTTAAACATAATTATTCGTAACAATAGTAAAAATCATGAAAATCAGTGAATAGAAATGTAAAGCAAAAAGAGAAAGAGTTTTTAATAAATATTTCAAATATTTTACAAGAAAAGAAAGGAACATAAAGAACAAGAAGTCTAATCATTTGCCTTAGAACGCTCAGGCTCCTCAGAATATTCTTTTGAGCCGCTCTCGGAGCTTCTGTCATATCCGCTCTCAGAACCGCCCTTCAAGGTTTCTTCAGAGGTCTCCTCGGTTGGCCCATCAGATGTCTCCTCAGATGTCTCCTTAGAAATCTCTTGCGAGGGTCCTCGCATATTTGCTGGCTGGCTCAGTTTCTTCCTCGGATGAAGACACTTCTTCGCTAGAGCTTGATCCAGCCTATTTCCTCTTCTTGCCTTTATCCAGCACATGGTCTCTAGACCCAGAAACCCTCGCATTAGATGAATTTATAGGGCGGTCTTCTTCCCGGATAAGATCTACGATCTTTTACGTAAAACCTCCAAGGTTAGGGATTTTAAGGGGGCAGGGTAATGATTCAGCTCCAAGCATCTCAAGATACTCATTTTGAATAGCCTCAATTGCAGCATCCCAACCTTTCTTATAGTTCACTGCATTAGTAAGGGCGCCATGCTTCTCAATCAAGCTTTTAAACTCGGGAGTAATCATCCAAGCATTGAAACCTTTATCCATCTCATCGTTTAAAATAATGATTATGGCTCGAGTGGTTTCCAAGTAAGAAGTTGAGGTGGCTGGGCCTGGAGATTTATGATTGTTTCGTTGGCCTCCTCAAGCTTTTTAATTGTGTCTTCATAGCCCACCTTCCAAGCCTTATCTTGGTGGAGCGCCCCCTGAATGTGGACGTTCGCCTGAAAAAAGGGAAGGGGAAACAAATTAGTTCAAGGGAAAGGAAGATTGAGTGAAATACTAAAAACTTTTAAGGTAAGAAAATACCGTGGCTAGGGCCTGAGTGCCGAATAGCTCGTCAGCCTCCAAATCCTTTTGAAGGACGAAATCCCTATAGCCAACAAAAAAATGGACTGAAGCGACTAATCCTTGGCCAACTTAGTGTTCCCCATAATTGAGTCTTTTCCCCTTATGCCCCATGCGTGTTGGAAGAAAGATCCATGCTTTTGCTTTGCCCTCAAGGGTTGAATGGGGCCTTCCTCACCCTCTTCTGCGTTAATCTAAGTCAAGAACTCAGGAAACCGATCCCCTAGACGAGGATCTTTGAAAAATTTCATGGCCATCTTCATTCTCGTGGACTTCAAGTCCTTCGGATTTGTTACCTCAACAATTTTTCGGCCACTATGCAGAAAAAACATGGAGCAATTAAAATAAAATACGGCAGGTACACTAAGTATACTTGGACAAATGAATAAAAGCTGAAAATTACCTTTCATGAAACTGGAGAAAGTCCACTCAACAAGGATAGTTTCCTTTATAAGGTGTTGTGCAAGACATGCATGTATAATAACAAGACTAAGTTATATTGACATCCCTAAAATTAAGTTGTTTGATAATAAATATTTATATTCTGTAATTGTATTTCCTGAGTCTATAAAAATGCTTAGTAGATTAGACTGGGGAATTTTTATGTGAACAGTTTTCAAGCTAAGGAATAAACTTTGGAAGAAGATCAAGCCTTAATCATGCCTCAGAGAAAATTATAGCAGCTTGGAGTTGAATAATGTTGTTCTAGGAAAAATGTTCTGAGTCAAGATATCGACAAGTCACAGATCAATAGATATCGAGAAGTCTGTTGAGAAGTCCAAAATGACTTGTAGAGAAGTCCCAAGAGATATCGACAAGTCACTCCTGCATGTAGAGATCTCAGATATTAACAAGTCAAATGAAGATGTAGAGAACTAAAGATATCGATAAGTCAATACTTCATGTAGAGATCTCAGAGAGATCGATAAGTCAAAATGTGTATGTAGAGATCTCAGAAATATCGACAAGTCATTTTTGCATGTAGAGATCTCAGAGATATCGACAAGTCAAATTCTTCATGTAGAGAACTCGAGATGTTGACAAGTTAAAATCCCATGTAGGAAACTGGAGATGTCGACAAGTCAATTACATATGTCGAGAACTTGAGATATCGATAAGTCATTTTACTTATTAATATGTCATTTCTCTACTAGACAAAAAGAGATCTTGACATACTATCTCAAATTCAGAATACAGACAAGTTCAAGATTCAAGATTATCAGTCAACAAACAATTCATTCACTAAATTAGAAAGATTATAAAAGCAGCTTGAAGAATACAATATCAAGGGTCAAGATTCACTGGACAAAGGATGGTCACAGACCTGCAAGATTCTGCACAGATTTGCTAACACCGGAATAGGAAATAGACAAGGTTGCTTTAGAAATTGGTTTAGTACATTTTAGTGCAAGTTTTGTAAACTCGTGTTGCTAGTCTATAAAGATGCACATGTTCTTAGTTTAGATGTTACAAAAACAGATCTAGAAAAATCTTGTATTCTCTCAAGATAGTAGTGTTAGTCGCTAAACACGCCTAATAATACACGCAAGTATACGAGTTTGCAAGTAGTATAGAATATTTTCTAGTTCGTTCCCACAGAGACTGTATTGGTTAACTATCTAATTTATGCACCTAAGCAACAATGTATGGTTATTATCCAATGGTAAGACGATAATAAATTGAGATTGTTTATAACTAAGAATACGCTAACAATTATAACTACGAGAATAAGATTTACTGAATTGATATATATGACAAACATGGGATTCTAACTTCTTTAAATACTTCATTCAAAAGCCTTATTATTCTTAACCTTTGCATGCAATGGTGATGACACTAATCAGATAATACGAAACTGATAAACACCAACTTTCATTGCACGAGTACCATTCTACCAGACATCCACAAAAGAGATAGAAGCTGAATAGGCACCAGTTATATTGAGACCCTATATGTCTATAGAATTTTACAACATAACGGTTTAAGCACAAGTTATTTATCTTGATTACATAGGGCAAGTAAGATGGGTAAAATTACCTACGAATCATGCATAACAAATACATGAACCTATGCTAACATGACAAGTTCTAAATCCTTAAATTCACTTTCGCTTCATTAAAAATTAACACACTATCTTATAAGTTCGCGACGCTCATAAGACGAATACGCACAACCAATACTAGGATATCATACAATCACCACATACTAAGGCATCAAAATAATTTTAACTAAAGAAATCCATAAATAAATCCGTTGGAACCCCACGATAACGATTAGCCCATAATCAGACTCATCATCAACGTGGGTTCTGATGAAAACATGATATAACAAACGTAGTCTTTATATGATAAATAAAACCAAGTACAAAAAAGAGTATAGGTTCAGCAAAACAAGAAACAAGCATCCAAATTACAACTCAAAACAAAGATTCACAAGAATAAACTAGATCGTCTTCGCCTTTGTTGAATTGTGCTACAGGTCTCTTGCCGTCTTCTCATTGTGCTCTGGTCCGTTTCTGACTTGTTATATATTTAAAATGACCTAATATGAATATATATAGCAACCCTCAACAATCTGGAAGCTTCCCTTTTAGAAATGTAATCAAAACAGGATTTTGAAATTTGGCCTCGGCGCGGCCGCGCGCTATCACAGCGCGGGCGCGCCGTCCTTTTGGAAAAAACTCAGATTTCTTCTTAAAACTTGCTGCTTCGAGCCGGCTTTCCACAAGCTTTTATTCCAACACCACCTGGACACCAAATTAGCACCAAAACAATGCTAATTCACCTGATTACCTGAATAGTGCATGAAATGCAAAAATACTAGAAAACACATTAAAACACATAACAACTTGAGTACAAATACACCAATTCAAAGCTTATTAGAGCATAATAAAGTGTCATAAATGCCATTCAACATACCCCAAACTTGAATCGATGCTTGTCCTCAAGCATAAACAGACTCAAAAAACAAGAAACAAAAATGCATGAATGCAACTATATGAATGCAATGATCCCCAATAGAATAACTCAACCAACCAACAAGCAACATATCAACAAATGCAGTTATTCGCATGAAGATCGATCAAATCATACAAATAAACTTACAAACTAGAGACGTGCGTATGTGAAGATGCTTACAGATATACTATCGTAACTAGATCAATAATCATGACTCACTACTCATCAAGGCAATCACAAGTTTATAAATAAAATAAAAGCTAGACTCAAAATAACTGATAACACTTTAATTCTTATATTGGAGTTTTATACGGAGCCATGCTTTTATTCACTACAAAATAACACAAATATGCTTATTTGATCGTGCAATGAGTGAGGTCCACAAAAGACTTATACAATAGTACACATGTAGCGAACGTTAGGTTAGCGGATCCCAGACCATAAAAGCCTTAGGTCACTAGGCACAAAGTCCCCTAAGAACTTAATAACTCGAGTACTAAAGAGCCCACTCGTGATCAATTATACATAACACTTATTCTTTTTTTTCACAATATCTGAATGAGAGCGTTTCGCTCCATCTCATTCAACCCTAGACTACTCATAAAAATATGAGTCGGCTACTAGCCATTTGACACCTAGCCACATAGCTAGCAATGAAATCCAATTTCTCCAATTTTTAAATATCTATGTCTTTTATTATTAAGAGAATACCCTAAATTCTAAATATAAACAAGCGATTAAACCTCGACCATTCAAATAAACCATGATCATAATCTAGCACTCTAGCAACCTATAAGACTTAGTGAAATACAAGTGTCTCTATCATGCAAATCAATCCAATAAGACTCAACATCACTAAATACAAGATCACTACACTAGCATCAATATCGCAAGTCAATCAGAAAAATTATCTAAGGGATCATGTTATACTGCAAATGCATGAAACTACATGAACAAAATATCATAAAAACTACCAAAATAATAATAAAAAACTATAAGGCAAAATATGCAAACTATATGAACTAACCTATCATGAACATGCAAACTATATGAGACTCACACAAACATATTTCTTCAACTACTACCCCCAAACTTAAAATATTCACTGTCCTCAGTGAAGGTAATAGTAAGAAATCAGACATACCTATTATGAATCAGAATCCTCGCCCTCAAGGGTTGGAGTGTCAGGTGTGTCAGGAGGCGGATACACAGAGTCCTCACCAAATGCTGGCGACTAAATGTCAACTCTGGTGGCTCTAAATGCAGTCCCAAGTGCCTAGGTGAGATCATGTGCAAAATGACTATGGATGTCGTGCATCGCATCCATCCTCCTCGCAAGACGCCTATACTACGTCGAGATCAAAACAGCTCCCATATCCACTCATGCGGCCTCCTACTGCTGCTACGATGGTCCTCCTTCATCTCCTAACTGAGATCTCCATGCAGTCCTGCTCGCCTGACCAGCAGCTGGCCTCCCACCAGGTAGGTGGTCAAAAGAATAACCAAGTCCCTTTAGATCGGGCTTGCCTTCATCCCATTCCTGCATCGTAGCCAAAGTAGTGCTATCAAACGGAGCACTCGGAATCTGTAACGGCTCATATGTGGGCCAATGCACACCAACTGCCACACACAGCTTTATCACCACTGACACATACGAAATAGAACCTGTAGTGCTCCCCCTCAAGAACTGCAGAATCCCCTGGAAAATAGCCATCCCCAAATCTATATAATCACCCTGCAAAATTCCCCATAACAACCGTGCACGCTCCACAGTAACCTCATGCAATGCGAAGATGGTATCATATTAACACATATAAAAGCGTTCCATGCACGGGCAAACCTGTTCATGCCAGACGCCGGGAACGTAGAATACTCGACGGCTGTGCCCCTCTTGATCTTCCAATGTGTGTCGGTTTGGCACAGAGTAACAATAATAAGATCCAGATCAAAGTCCTCTGGAGTCTTATCATTCCAGGTATCCTGCCCCAACTTTCTCGCGGGCTGCTCAATCACGGTCCTGATAGCCTCTGCACTATACTCCACCGTCCTCCCTCGCACCACAGTGAAGTCATTCTTCTCGGCCTTGGCATTCACATAGAACTCGCGAACCATACTCATAGGCACATCGGCTGGTGCCTCGCAAAAAGGAACCCAACCCATCTCCAAGATCATCTCCAAAAGCTTACCATCATTCCCAGATGGCAGGAACCCTCTCTCCTTAGCAATAGGCTTCGCGAGAAGCCTCGTGTACTCCTCTTCAGCCTCGGGAGTAGAAAACCTGGGCCTCATACCACTCGAAATTGAAGAATCGGTGGCGCTGCTATCGACTTGAGTTCTTTGTCTCTTGGGTGCCATGGAAATCGATTAGAAAAAATAAAAGTTGTGTTTGAGAGAGAATTTATGTTTGAGAGTTTGTGAATTGATGAAGAAGTTTGTGTATGGGGTGTATGTATATATAGGTGGTGGAAAGAGAATTAGATATGGAATAGAAGTGGAATTTGATTATGGGAATAATGAGAGTAATGGGTTTGATTAGGAGAGGTAATTATGGGATGTGGGGGAGTAAAATTCGGTTAGGAATTGATTTTGGGACAAAATTCCCGTTTTCCCCCTTAAACTGCCTTTTATTTTTTCCAAAGTCGGGACAAGGCGGGGCCGCATGCTGGGACGGCGCGGGCGCGCACTACTTCTGCCAAACCGGTGCGGTCGCGCGCTGTAACAACGCGGGCGCGCAGTGTTTTTTTGTAAATGGCGTGGCCGCACGCTGAGACAGCGTGGGCACGCCAGGCTTCTGTAGTCAGACCTGTATTTTTCTAATTTTTTGATTTTTTTTATGATTTTCTCTTTTCTTCTTGCTTCCTCTACTTACTAATGTACAACAAACTTGGGTTGCCTCCCAAGAAGCGCTTCTTTTACGTTCCTAGCTTGACGTAGAATCTTGAGATCAAGTGGACAATAAAATGGCACTAACCACCTCACGGTTTGCCATGTCACCATAATAATGCTTCAACAGTTGACCATTTACCTTGAATGCTTGGCCCAGATCATTCTTAAAAATTTCCACCGCTCCATGTGGAAACACAGTTTTGATTATGAAGGGACCTGACCATCTTGACTTCAACTTTCCAGGAAAAAGACGGAGACAAGAGTTGAATAAAAGAACTTGTTGCCCTGACACAAATTTCTTGAGCACTAGACCCCGATCATACCACCTCTTGACTTTCTCCTTATACATCTTGTTGTTTTCATAAGCTTGAAGTCGAAACTCGTCAAGTTCATTTAACTGAAGCATCCTTTTCTTTCCAGCTGCATCCAAGTCCAGATTTAATTTCTTCAAAGCCTAATATGCTTTATGCTCGAGCTCCACAGGTAAATGACACCCCGTACCATACACCAACTGAAACGGCGACATTCCCAATGGAGTCTTATATGCTGTTCTATACGCCCAAATAGCTTCATCAAGCTTTAAAGACCAATCATTCCTTGATGGACATACCACTTTATCCAAAATGCGCTTGATCTCTCTGTTAGATACCTTAGAACCATTTGTATGAGGATGATAAGCCGTAGCAATGCGATGATTCACATTATACCTTTTCATCATAACAATGAACTTGAAATTACAAAAATGCGACCCCTCATCACTGATTATGACCCTTGGAGTTCCAAACCTTGTGAATATTTGCTTGTGAAGAAAATTAAGCACCACTTTCACATCATTTGTTGGTAATGCCTTAACTTCAACCCATTTCGACACATAATCAACTGCCAACAAGATATACTGATTGTTACAAGATGAGTCAAATGGCCCCATGAAGTCAATTCCCCAAACATCGAAGACCTCAACCTCGAGAAGCACATTAAGAGGCATCTCATCCTTTTTAGACATATTACCCACACGTTGACATTGATCACATTTCAAAACGAACTGATGAGCATCTTTAAACAATGTTGGCAAAAAAAACCTGCTTGAAGAACACGAGCTGCTGTCTTTTCTCCACCATAATGTCCTCCATAAGCCGTTGAGTGGCAATCTCGCAAGATCCCCCCCATTTCGCTGTAAGGAATACATCTCCTGATGATTTGGTCAGCTCCTTGGTGAAAAAGAAACGGCTCATCCCACATATACCACTTCACCTCATGAAGAAACTTCTTCCTTTGATCATAAGATAAGTCGGGAGGTATGATATTACTCACAAGATAGTTCACAATTTCTATAAACCACAGTTCTTCTTCTTGCACAAACAGCTGCTCATCGGGAAAAGACTCATTTATCAATGTCTTATCTAATGAAGTAGCGTTAGGATTCTCTAAATGCGAGAGATGATCAGCAACTTGATTTTCAGTTCCTTTTCTGTCCTTGATCTCAAGTTCAAATTCTTGGAGCAAAAGAACCCATCGAATCAATCTAGGATTCAATTCCTTCTTTAAAACGAGATATCGAATGGCGACGTGATCAGTGAAAACGTTCACCTTAGTCCCAAGTAGATAAGTTCGAAATTTCTCAAAACTGTAGACAATAGCCAAAAGTTCTTTCTCCATAGTAGTGTAATTCAGTTGAGCACCATTTAGAGTCTTACTAGCATAGTAGATTACATGAATTATATTGTTCTTTCTCTGCCTAAGAACTGCTCCAACTGCATAGTCACTTGCATCACATATCATCTCAAAAGGCTCATTCCAATCAGGTGCAGTTATGACAGGTGCTCTGATTAAACTCTTCTTCAATGTCTCAAAAGCTGCAAAGCACTCGTCATCGAATTTAAAAGGAACATCTTTCTCTAACAGACTGCATAAAGGCTTTGAAATTTTCAAGAAGACCTTGATGAAATGCCTGTAGAAACCCGCATGACCAAGAAAACTTCGAATCCCCTTGACAGAAATAGGTGGAGGAAGATTCTCAATGACCCCCACCTTGGCCTTGTCCACCTCTAAACCCTTATTAGAAACCTTGTGCCCGAGAATAATGCCTTAGCGCATCATAAAATGACATTTCTCCCAATTGAGTACCAGATTGGTCTCAACACACCTCTTGAGAATGTGTCCCAGATTCTGCAAGCATTCATCAAAAGAATCGCCAAAGACTGAGAAGTCGTCCATGAACACCTCCACATTCTGACCAATCATGTCAGAAAAGATGGCCATCATACATCTCTAAAATGTGGTTGGTGCAGACTCTCCACCCCGTGACTGTCCGTGTAGGAATAAGCTCATTTTTCTCATTTGCTACCACAGTAATTCCACCTTTCTTTGGCACACATTGAACCGGGCTTACCCATGAACTGTCAGAGATAGGATAGATGATCCCTGCATCTAGCCACTTCAGAATTTCCTTCTTCACTACCTCCTTCATGATATGATTAAGTCTTCTTTGTTGCTCGACTGTAGGATTGCTACCTTCCTCTAGCAGAATTTTATGCATACAGTAAGAAGGGCCGATCCCCTTGATATCTGCTATAGTCCATCCAATTTCCGACTTGAATTCTCTCAGAATCCTCAAAAGCTTTTTATCATCACTACCTGAAAGGTCAGATGCAATAATAACATGCAGAGTAGATGCATCACCTAAAAATGCATACCTCAAATGCTCAGGTAAAGGCTTAAACTCAAGAGATGGAGGTTCCTCAATAGAAGGCTTGAGGCGTTTAGGAGCTTTGTTCAATTCCTTCATTCCAAGAGATTCAAAAGGCATATCAATCTTCCTTTTCCAGGGAGAAGCATTCAAATAGTGAAATTGCTCTTCACCTTCGTCATCTTCACTGTCTGAATTCCCCAATAAGGTTTTTTCTAAGAAATCAGACCTTAGCAATTGATCAAGTTCCGACGTGACCACCGAATCGACCAACTCCACTTTTAAGCACTCCTTATTATCAGTAGGATATTTTATAGCATTGAACACATTAAAAGTAACATCCTGATCCAGCACTCGCATTATAAGCTCACCCTTCTGCACATTGATCAAGGTTTGGCTAGTTGCCAAGAAAGGTCTTCCCAAGATTATGGGAATCTTCTTATCCTCTTCAAAATCAAGAATTACAAAATTAGCAGGAAATATGACTTTATCAACCTTGACCAATGCATCCTCCGCAGTACCTCACAGATATGTAATAAAACGGTCGACCAATTGCAAAGTCATATAAGTTGGTGTGGGATCAGGTAAGTCCAACTGCTTGAAGATTGACAACGACATCAGATTGATGCTAGCTCCCAAGTCACATAAGCATATTTCAAAAGACACTTTTCCAATAGTACATGGAATAGTGAAGCTTCCTGGATCTTTAAGCTTTGGAGACAACTTCTGCTGCAGCACAACACTGCGTTCCTCCGTGAGAGCAACAGTCTCTAAATCATCTAGCTTCACTTTCCGAGAGAGAATACCTTTCATAAACTTTGCATAACTAGGCATCTGCTCGAGAGCCTCATCAAAAGCTATGTTGATATGAAGTTTCTTGAACACCTCCAGAAACTTCTCAAATTGCTTGTCCAGCTTTTTCTTCAGCAGCCGCTTAGGGAAAGGCGATGGATGATTGATCTGTTTCTCCCCTGTATTACCCTAAGGTGGAGCGTGCTCAATAATAGTCTTCCTTGGTTCCACTTAGTCATCCTGCTGCTTTGCTTCTTTCTCAGTCCCAGCTTATTCAGTCAACTCTTGAGTTTATTCGGGATTCGCAACCTTCCCAGACCTCAAAGTGATTGCCTTTACCTGCTCCTTAGCTTCCTTCTTTCCTGGCACTTCAGTGTCACTAGGCAATGTACCAGGTTGACGATTTAGCAAGGCATTGGCAATTTGCCCAATTTGATTTTCCAAGGTCTTGATAAAAACAGCTTGACTCTTGCACATAAGCTTCAACTCCTCTAATTCAGATTTTTCATTCGCTGGTTGCAGCTGAAGTTGTTGTCTTGGTGCATACCGCGGTTGTTGAAAACCAGGGGGGTTGTACTACTTAGCTGGATACTGCTGATAAGGCTGTTGAACCGCATTATGAGCGTTGCTCCAACTGAAATTAGGATTATTGCGGTTCTTAGGATGATAGGTGGCTGGCACAGGTTGCTGCGATCGCTAGAAGTTGTTCACGAACTGAGCTGATTCACTAAAAATTATGCACTGATCAGTCTCATGGGCACCAGCACAAAGCTCACAGAAACTAGTGATTTGATTAACTCCATAATTAGCCAAAGTGTCCACCTTCATTGTCAAAGCCTTTAGTTGGGCAGCGATAGCAGTTGTTGTGTCCAACTCCAGAATTCCTGCTACTTTCCCCTGAGTCAGTCTTTGGGAAGGATTCTGGTACTCATTAGCAGCCGTCAGTTCAATAAGTTCATAGGCTTCATCGTAGCTCTTAGCCCACAAGGCTCCTCCTGATGCTGCATCAAGCATAGGCCTAGAAGTAGGACCCAATCCATTGTAGAAGGAGTTAATAATCATCCAATCAGGCATGCCATGGTGTGGGCACTTCCTTATCATCTCCTTATATTGAGCCCAAGCCTCACACAGAGATTCTCCAGTTTGCTGTGCGAACTGGTTTAAGAGCATTCCTGATTACTGCAGTCTTCGCCATGGGGAAGAATTTAGTGAGAAACTTTTGAGCAAGATCTTCCCGAGTTATGATAGACTCTACTGGTAGAGAGTGTAACCAACACTTAGATTTGTCCCTCGGAGAGAATGGGAAGAGTCGTAGCTTGATAGCATCTTCAGTCACATCATTGAATTTGAAAGTATCGCAGATCTCGATGAAATCCCTGATGTGCATGTTGGGGTCTTCAGTAGGAGAACCCCCAAACTGAACTGAGTTTTGTATCATCTGGATCGTGCTTGACTTGATCTCAAAAGTGTTAGCCCTGATGGCTGGTCTAATGATGCTAGACTGAATGTCATTAATCTTAGGATTAGAATAGTCCATCAAAGCCTTCAGATTTTCTCCTTGATCACCCATAGCTACTAAAATTGGCTCTTCGACTTTCTCTTATTCTTCTACCTTCTTTTTTTCCTCAAAAACTTCCCTACGAACTACCACAAGTTCTTCCTCGGCTTTATCCAGTGTTCTCTTACGGGTACGCGACCGCGTATACATACACCCTCGCTAGAGTACCTGAAACCAGACAAGGAACAACTAAGTAACAATGTCCGAGTCAATGAACTTTAATGACCACAGATGGAAAGCACATAAATTATAAATTAACACTGCAGTCCCCGGCAGCGGCGCCAAAAACTTGTTAGTCGCTAAACACGCGCTAATAATACACGCAAGTATAAGAGTTCGCAAGTAGTATAGAATCTTTTCTAGTTCATTCCCACAAAGACTGTATTGGTTAACTATCTAATTTATGCACCTAAGCAATAATGTATGGTTATTATCCAATGCTAAGACGATAATAAATTGAGATTGTTTATAACTAAGAATTACGCTAACAATTATAACTACGAGAATAAGATTGACTGAATTGATATATATGACAAACATGGGATTCTAACTTCATTAAATACTTCATTCAATAGCCTTATTATTCTTAACCTTAGCATGAAATAGTGATGACATTAATCATATAACACGAAACTGATAAACGCCAACTTTCGTTGCACGAGTGCCATTCTACCTGACATCCACAAAAGAGATAGAAGCTGAATAGGCACCAGTTTTATTGAGACCCTATATATCTATAGAATTTGACAACATAATGGTTTAAGCACAAGTTATCTATCTTGATTACATAGGACAAGTAAGATCGGTAAAATTATCTATGAATTATGCATAACAAATATATAAACCTATGCTAGCATGATAATTTCTAAATCCTTAAATTCACTTTCGCTTCATTGAGAATTAACACACTATCTTATAAGTTCGCGACGCTCATAAGACGAATACGCACAACCAATACTAGGATATTATACAATCACCACATACTAAGGCATCAAACAATTTTAACTAAAGAAATCCATAAATAAATCCGCTAGAACCCCATGATAACGATTAGCTCATAATCGGACTCATCATCAATGTGGGTTCTGATGAAAACATGATATAACAAACATACTCTATATACGAATAAATAAAACCAAGTACAAACAAGATTATAGGTTTAGCAAAACAAGAAACAAGCATCCAAATTACAACTCAAAACTAAGATTCACAAGAATAAACTAGATCGTTTTCGCCTTTGTTGAACTGTGCTACAGGTCTCTTGCCGTCTTCTCCTTGCGCTCTGGTCCGTTTCTGACTTGTTATATATAAAAAACGACCTAATATGAATATATATAGCAGCCCTCAACAATCTGGAAGCATCCCTTTTAGAATTGTAATCAAAACAGGATTCTGAAATTCGGCCTCGGTGTAACGCCCCCAAATCCGGGGTCAGAGGATTTGGTCGTCACTATAAAACCTCAATCCAAAATAACCTGTTTAATCAATAAATAAATGCCAGCAGAAGATATTTAGCATCTATGACCCCAACTAATCCAAGATCTTTTAAGGTTACAGTTCTAAAAACAAGAATTCCAAATCCCACAAATAATTTTTTTCACTTTCTTTTAAAAACTCTTTTCAATAATTCTCAATCTCAAAACTTAACCCGCTAGTATAACATCGAAAAGAAGTATACTAGGCCCAACTACAAAATACACAACTATAATATAATGTAAATAACTTTATATAATAGAACTTACACTAGTCCGCAAACCCTGAACCAACCACCTTCCAAAAGCTTCCTCTTTGCTTCCTCGAATTACGCAGCTAAACAGCGCAAGTTAATCCTCGCTGGAGGTTAAATTTAAAAACAGGCAAGTATGAGCGAAAGAAATGCTCAGAAAGTTCAGCATAGCATATATAGGGTCTTTTGATATAAAATCGACATCTGCATTAGAGCAGAACATTTAAAATCATAATTGCTGAAACGAAAAATTTATTAAAGAATCGGAGAATTATTTCTCACTGTATTCAAAACTCTTTTTGATATTTTCGAGCGAAATATTTCAGTAATACTTTGAATCTGGACGAGAATAAAAATCGTAAAACTATGTTTACGGAATTATCTTAAACAACAATAACATGAACCAATGATTATGGACTGAATCATAAACCTTATTCAAAACCGAACTCTTGAAATTAATACTTATTTTATTGTCATATCAAATTAGATATCAATACGAACTTTGATGCTCACAATATCCCATATTGAAGTCAACATCAATCATCTATACTAATACCACCTTTGATATTTAACAACAAAGTAAGTATCAGCATAAATTAGAAATTGAATCAAAACTGCATTTCACCTTTAATACAAAACAGAAACAGTTAATAAACCATTTATTCTATGATTATAAAAACAACTTATAAATAACAGTTTAGATTGGAACCAATTATGCACTATGATGTTCTTGATGATCAGTCATGAAACAACACCGGTATCCCGCAGCCATACCGTAAATATAGGTCCACCCGTATCCCGCAGCCATACGGTACCTATAGGGCGCCAGAAAAGGCATATATTCGCCTGGTAAGATATTACACTTCCGTATAATAGCACACGCTGGACCGGCGCCTCGGCCTCATACGCAACCAGTAACCATCCAATCTTAAAACATTTTTTTCAAAGGGGTCATAAAAATCGACACCCTAAATAATTTTATTCCCCCATTCACTTGGGCAAGAATATTTGCAACCAAATCATTTTTCTCAAAATCCAAAACATTTATAAATCCAGTAATTTGATAAGTAAAAATATTTAACTATTTTGAAAATAGAATAGTAGAGAGTACTTGCATAATAAGCATTTAATTCAGCGATATGTAAAATATTTATCGATTCTGAACTGAGAATAGGAAAGCAATACTTGCAAAATAGGATTCAAAATAAATATCACTTGAACAATAAGTGATAATAGGGATACTTGTCTTTTGGTTTTTAGCTGTTAGCCACACTCGTAGAAATGCAATTATCTCAGTCTGTCATCACAAGGCCTCACCGTCTTTTACTTCGCTAAATCTCTGATCTGCTCCTCATGCAGTGCTTCAACCCAATATTCCATACTATTCAACTCTAGTCTTCATCCATACCATCTGGTCTTGATCGTCTTGAAAGACTCCTATCTAAAATTAGAAAATAACATTTTAATCGTCTAAACGATAATTACTCGACGAGCTGCGCGTCAAAATCCTATCGTCTACCATACGATAGCCCACACATATTTAAAACAGTCAAACACAAGAATTTTGACTCACATACGCATGTAATTCACATAGAACGTAAACACACAACTCACGTATCACATAATTCATATCACATATGACTCGGTTCGTCAAAAGGTTCGACTCAGTACGTTTAAAACTGAAATCGGGTCAAAAATATGATTTACCGAACAATAAATGACTCGCAAAATAAGCGACCTTTCGAAACAAAAGAATTTGGGTCTCGAAAGTATCTTTAATGAAAGCAGAATATTTTTCTGAGTCTGTACGTGTTCATTTCGTATTAAACGGACGAACGGTCTATTTATTACAAATAAAATAAGAATAAATCAAAACAAATTATAAATAATTGAATCAAATTATGATTTTTGAAAATAATAAAAGATAGTAATTTGAAATTGAAATAAATATTTTAGAAAAACTTTCGAAATAACATCTTTGTAAAATGGAGTTTTCCCGAGGTCATACCCCTCAAAATCAATCCCAAATAACACCATCCAACTGTACTCTAATAAAATCAATAAATTTAAAACACAAAATAATTTATATTTGCACGTATAAACACGCCAGAAACGAAAAATATGGACAAAAACGACTTCTATAAAAACTTTTGAAATTTATGAAATAAATATATAAATACTAACATGCTATAATATACACAAGTACGAAGGCGGAATTTCAGAATCATTACCCAAAATAAATTCTGATCACCCGGAAGAGAATATCTGATGTCCAGAAAATATCTCCAGAAAAATCCGAAATTAATAGCGATAGATATATACACGCTGAGATACCATGTGGAGTAATCAACACCGTTAAACTCCTTTTCTATGCCCCGAAAATAAATTAAAACAGAAAATATGATTCACAATTTTTCTTCTCAAAACCTCGCAATATATATACTTATGCGTAGGTATCGAAGCGCTGATCATTTTTATATATAATAATTGAAATTTGGACAGACGGGTTGTAATATATGAATTTTCGAAAATTAAAAGTATATAAGTAGGGGAGAGAGAAAAGAGACACAGAGTTTGGGGGTGGGTGGCGGTGGATATTGGATAAGAGGGGGGCTGTGATTTATGTACACACACACAATTCCTTTTTTTGTTTTTATTTTTATTTTCTTTTTTTAACTAAAAAATAATTCAAATTAATTAGCCCCAAAATTAATAATTAGCGGGAAATTATTTTTGTGGGGTTTGACGTCCCGATAGGTGCCCGATCCGATAATTTTTATGAAACCGAAATATTTCTAAAATTATCAGAATATTTAAAAACTAATAAAATAAAATTTTCTTAATTTTTAAAACATTTATAAATCGCGCGTCATATCCGCATTTACGATTTTACGAACAAACGTACGGATAAATATAACCCGAAAAAATTCTGAAAATATTCAAATACTAATAAAATATAAGTTTCATGATTTTTGAAATATTCTGGAATTTAATACTGAATTTACGCTTATATATCGGATCCAAAAATAGATTACTTAGCCGCTAATTAACTATAAAAACGATACAATTTAATACCAGATTTGGATAATTATCAAAACCGAACTTCTTATAAAACACCCTATGAGAAAATAATGTAAAAATATCTCGTCTATCGAGAATACGGGTTTTATTGATCTACCGAAATGATTATAATATCGAAAATTTTACGCCGGTACGCGCACGAGTCAAACCGTAATAGTTTTATAAAATAGTTTTATAATTACTCAGAAAATAATTTATTAAATCCATAAATCCCTATAAAATCATATAACAATCCAAAAATTACCAGAAAAATACCATAATTATCTATATTTTATTCTGGACATATTAAAAATCAAAATACTTACACTTTATCACATATAAACACCCAAATATAAATATCAATCATCTAATAATTCACCAAAATTCTCATAATAATCACATAATAATTAATTATTAATAAAAATAATTGCACAATATTTCCCGGATATTACAAAACAATTTCAATTTACCGATATCAATAAGATCGACTTTCAAATAACTTTTGAAAATAATACATTAAAGTAAATATTTTCAGAAATTAACAAGGATCGATATAACACTTAACAATTAGCACATTAACATTTAATAACACCAACTCGTAAAACATGAATAAAATATACACCATTTTATTCCTTCCAAATCAGAAAATCACATAAATATATTCAAATATTAATAATAATAATTCTGAAAATATTGGATATCACGCGCGCTATCACGGCGCGGGCACGCTGCATTTTTAAAACCCCGGCGCGGCCGCGCGCTATCACAGCGCGAGCGCGCTGTCCTTCTGGGAAAATGTAACACCCCCAGATCCGGGGTCGGGGATCCGGGTCGTCACGGTATTTATTTCCATAAATATCACTTAATTTAATTAAAAATAAATAACCTCATGATGTCACACCACACTAACACACACCACAACACATTATAGTCTCAAAGATGAAATTGAAATAAGTACAAGTCCTTGAATCCACAAATTAAAAGTTATTACAACCCAAAATGATTACTTAATAAGTTTACAGTTAATTGCCATTATCTGCCACAAGTTATAATTATACATAATTGATTCCCAAAAGTAGAATGCCTGATCTACATATAGATCTACCTCTGCAGCTATAGCAGCTATGATATCAACAGGAAGACGCGAGATGCTTCCCACGCTCTTGCGCTGGGTCTGCTGGAGTCTGGCCATCTTTCCTAACTGTTGTTGTGTGATGAAGAAATGAAGTAAGAGTGAGCATTACAGCTCGCAAGATAATATATAGTTTAATCAATAATGCAAGTATCTAAATAGATAACTTACTGGAAATCTTTATCAAGTGTAAGATAATTACTTACTGGATATAAGCTAAAAGGGAGATGAAGTTACCAAATACTTCACTATACTTGTATCATTTTAGAAAACTACTTGAACTACCACTACTCAAATTATAATAAGTTTTCGAAGTTCGTCACATAGATGAGACTACAAGATAAGACTTAAATGGATTCAGTGTTTGAAATATCAGTTGAAAGAATAAAGTTACGAGATACTTCATTAGTCCCGATATATATATACCTATATATATACATCTCATACACTCTTCTGCTATTAAAAGTATAAGCAGAGTTGTCATTCCCAAGAATTTTGGAAAGAAGATACTTTGGCATAAACCCGATATCTTGCTGATCAGGAAAAGATACCAATAAGTAACCTTTTCTACTAGTAGATGGACGAATTCCCCACTGGTCAACTCCCTGGACGCATTAAGACCTATGCTGGACTGCCACTCAGCCACTTACGCATTGATGGACTCCCACTGAGCCACTTACACTTTCATGGACGCCCACTGAGCCCATGTTGCTTATGCCGACTCAAATAGACGGACTTACTTCCCGAACGTTGGGTAAGTAATCAAAATGTTTTCTAAAAACAGCAACCTCGTTGTGAATATAAAATACACCACAGAGCCGGATCCCTCAGGTTTTGAGCGAGTATTTAAATCCCCTTCGAAAGGAAGATCTGAAATCTAAAAATAAGTTTTGGGATCCGCTCTAACTTTTAAAATCATTTTGAAGACTCGAAAACATTTTAAAGAATGTTTAGAGTAATGATGATTTAATAAAATAAGTCATTCCCGATATGTTAGAAAATATCTGAATATTATTATTTAAATAATATTCCCATAAGGATGATCTTTATAAAAATAATTGAAGTAGAAGTTTTAAAACTCATACTTGAAATGAATAATAAATAACAAAGATATACTTATACGAAAGTACGATCTTTATTTGAG
Organism: Apium graveolens; assembly: GCF_009905375.1. Taxonomy (NCBI): domain Eukaryota; kingdom Viridiplantae; phylum Streptophyta; class Magnoliopsida; order Apiales; family Apiaceae; genus Apium; species Apium graveolens. The sequence continues at coordinate 133,249,915 of NC_133656.1, forward strand.
TAATCGAAAATAAGTTTGATAATTATTCAAAACTATCGAATATACCTCATCCGATTAGTAGTTATAGAAACTATATATATATATATATATATATATATATATATATATATATTATACTCGGGAACATTGACTCCCGGTTTAGAAAAATGTTCACCTTCGGGTCCCCCATACTAAGGTTATACGCAACTAGTGCTTATCTCTAGCATATGTATTATGCTGTTTATAAGCAATTGAATTGATAATAGAATATCAAGATTACGAAACAGACATGCATATATATCATATCAACATGCTCCAATATATTACAAAATTTGCTAATAACGGTCATGCACTTATCACAAGATAATGCATATACACATATACATCACAATAACAGTTATACGGGTAGAAAACTTGCCTGAGCGACTAGGGGTGGTAAAAGGCCTGGGGAGAGTCTGGTACCCATAAACAACATATAAGTTGTAATTAAACCACGGTCGCTTAAGAAACTAGTCTTTAACCAATTAGACCCTAACGTTCGCTTTTGCGCTTAACGATTCACATAAGTCACTCGAGTACCCTCGGCTCCACCATTTTTAATAAATTAACCGTTACGAATTTTAAGGAGACTCTTTCACGAATACTCTACCAACTGACCTATTAACCTTACATAATTGTTTCTTACTCCAAATAGTCATTTAAGGACCTTAACCAAGGTTTCAAAGTAAGGCGAGGGGAAATGGTTCGTTCGCGAAATGTCGTTACTTAAAACGGTCCTTTCTCCTAAACCGTACATCGGATTCAAGCGAACCACATACCAAAATGAAGCTTATGACACAATCTAGCTAAACATGGAAAATTCACAGATTCAACAATTAGCTCTCTGTCCCGAACACTAAGAACAAGCAATTGTATGAAAACGGGCATTACGACGGCTATGTTTACGCGATTACCAAGTTTTAAACCACTCCAAACAACCACAATTCAACTCACAATTGTTGGGAATATGTTGTGAACTTGATGATTACATTAACAAAACACCTTACTAGATTTAACTTAGTGAAAAATGTAGCACTCGACAGATTATCAGATATAGTCCCGACGGATGACTCAATATAGTCCCGACGGATGATGATTTGGCATCCATCGAGTGAGTAGCTTATGTAACAATAAGTATTGTAACACTTTTATGTGAACAACTTTGTATAGATCCTGTAGTAGCATATGAGTCATGTTGACTATTATTAGATATGCAGAATAGGCTGATTAATTATAAATATAAGATGTCTTGTAATTCTGCATAAGTGAAATGAAATGTCAAATAGCTACCCGACGGATGATCAACAGAGCTACCCGACGGATGATCAACAGAGCTACCCGACGGATGATCAACAAGGCAACCCGACGGATGATAAGTATTTACCCGACGGATGATCAATTCAAACATCTGTTGACAGTGACAAGAGAATCACATGCGTTGGGTGTTTACAAAAGGAATGTGGGAGCCTGTTTAACAGGAAATGAAGAACAAAGAAGCATTACCACTTCCATTCAAGTTAAGAAGATTTTCAAAGATGCTGGAATAGAGTAGTGAAGCAGCATGGAGTTTGACTTGATAGTTTTGTTTTATTATCTTGTCTTATTACCATGTAAACTTGGTGATATATAAACCAAGTGTAGCTAGTCAAACAAACAACAAAGCAAACACTTTTAGAAGAGAAATAGAAAAAGCTGTAACTGTTAAGAATTTCTCTGTAGTTTGTTTGTTCACTTGTAAAGCAGTTGTGAGACAATTTGTTCTTCATAGAGTTCTTAAATCAATATATATATATCTGGTGGATACTTTCAAATCCACCAAAAAGTTGTAAAAACTTTTATTTTTATTGTGTTTTTGATTTATTTAACTTGTGATTCCGCACCTTGCAAATCAAAACACTTATATATATATATATAGTTTGAGTTAGAACATTTTATAGTTCAAGAAAAAGTTTACTAGAATTACATTCAACCCCCTCTTCTGTAATACTTGCTGCATTGTTAGGGACTAACAACAACCAACAATACAACCGACCCTCATCCAAACCTTACTACATAAGTCCCAAACCTCAAGATTTTCCAATTCATTCAACCCCAAACATGAACTACTCACTATACTTAAGTTTCATTAACTATAAACAAGGTTCCAACATCCAAATCACTACAAATCCAATCCAAACTTTAAACACACAAGTATCATGCTTCTCATTTACTATAATAATCAAAATCATTCCTAATACTCAAAGTAAAGTTAGGGTTTGGAGGTGTTATACCTTCCTTGGAGTGATTGGAGTAGCTAGAAAGCCTTAAGAAGCCTTGAGATAGCCTAGGAATGCTTGGATCTTAAAGGAAAAATAAAGAAAACAAAGTTAGTAACTTGAAAACACTATTCATCATCTTCTTCCTTGATTTATTGAAAGAGATTGTAAAGGAATTTAGAGCTTAAACTCCTAGGGTAGCCATAACTAATCATAAGGGACCTTGGATAATTACCTTGTAATTTAACAAAGCTTGGATCTTGATTTTTGGAATTTTTCCTCTTGAAAAAGGAAGAAGGCCGAGAGCTTGTTCTTGAGAGAGCAAGTCAACTTCTCTCCTTTTTGTTTTATGAATTATGTTTGGTTGCTTCTTCTTTTTGTCTTGGCAATTGATTAATTTTTTACCATGGTAAATTTTGCATGGCCAAGAATCAACCAACAACACCCTTCTCCTTGTCATGCTTATGTCATCAAGCTTGTGTCATCTTTTTACACTTGTCTTCCCTTTGTGGTGTGATGACATCATCATTTACTAACCTCCTTGATTAACCCTTAATTACTTGGCTAATGACCGCTTATCTGTTATATGGTTCGCTTAACTTTCGTTCTTGTTTGTCGTTTGAGGGATCATATCCGGGATCTTATTACTTGGGTTCCCCTAAACCTTTCTCAATATATTATATTCCTTTTTCGATCTTCTCTTATAATGCTTGAATTTAAATCCTTTTAATCATGTTATCTTATACTCAATTCTTTCGGTATCTGGTGGATTTTCGGGAAAAATCAAAGTGTTCGAATTTGGATTATGAGGATCTTTACATACACTTATATACCATATGGAGTACTAATAAGATCTCAGAATATCAATAAAAGAACCCCTATATAGTGTGGCATGAAAAGTTTTCTTAATCAACATAATCAGCAAAATCAATATTCATAAGGGTTACAAAAAGTCCAAATTTTTGGGGTTATTACAATCTCCCCTCCTTAAAAGGATTCCATCCCGGAATCAGATAGAAAACAAATAGGGGTACTTTTATAGCATTGCGCTCTCTAGTTCCCAAGTTGACTCCTCCACATTGTGATTTTCCACAAAACTCGGACCAGCTTGATAACCTTGTTGCGAAGCACTTGCTCCTTTTTATCCATAATCTTCACTGGTTGCTCCACGTAAGTCAGGTCTGGTTGCATGTCCACATGCTCGTATTCCACTATGTGCCTAACATCCTGATGATACTTCCTTAGCATTGACACATGGAACACATTATGAACTTATTGTAGGTTCGGAGGTAAGGCTAGCTCGTAAGCTAACTTCCCAATTCGTCTTAGTATCTCAAAAGGTCCAATATATCTTGGGCTTAGTTTCCATTTCTCTCCGAACCTCGTCAATCCCTTCCAAGGGGTTACTTTTAGCAGTACTAAGTCCCCTACTTCATACTCCTTGTCCTTTCGGGCTAGGTCTGCATACTTCTTCTATCGGTCTTGGGCCGCTACAAGCCGTCCTCTGATAAGATCCGCTATGTCTTTGGTCCTTTGGACCACTTCGGGTCCGACCATCTTTCGCTCTCCCACTTCATCCCATTATAAGGGAGATTGACACCTTCTTCCGTACAGGGCCTCGTAAGGCGACATTCCGATGCTGGCATGAAAGCTATTGTTACAAGAAAACTCGATCAACGGCAAGTGATCATCCCAACTTCCTTTAAAGTCTATTGCACAGACTCTCAACATATCCTCTAGTGTCTGAATGGTCATTTCACTTTGCCCGTCCGTTTGGGGATGGTAAGCGGTACTCATGTTTAATTTGGTTCCCGCGCATTCTTGAAAGCTCCTCCAAAATCTGGAGTTGAATCCGGGGTCTCGGTCTGAGACAATGGACGCTGGGACTCCATGTCGCGTCACTATTTCCTTAAGGTAAATGTCCACCAATCTATCGACTGTGTATCTCTAATTAATAGGAATGAAGTGAGCTGACTTTGTCAGTCGGTCTATAATTACCCATATGGCATCATGCTTGGATTTCTTCCTTGGTAAGCCTACAACAAAATCCATAGCTATCTGTTCCCATTTCCATTCGGGAATCTCCAGGGGTCGTAAAAGTCCACTGGGTCTCTGGTGCTCTACCTTTACTCTTTGGCAAGTCAAACATTTACTTACCCATTTTTCTACGTCCCTCTTCATGTTGGGCCACCAGTAATACTCCTTTAAATCCATATACATCTTGGTGCTCCTCGGGTGAATGAAATGCCTTGAACTATGGCTTTCATCCAAAATCTCGTCTTTAAGCTCTTGAACATTCGGAACCCAAATCCTGTAGGAATACCTCATTATCCCCTTATCATCTCTCTCAGTATGGATCTCTTCTCCAGTCATTGACTCTCTGCCTTCATTCATTACTTTTTCTTGGCACAATCTAATCTTTTCCAATAACTCTGGCTGCATGGAGATCTCAAACAGCTTTTCGGTTCCGGCTCCGGTTACCTTTACTTCTATTTCCATTTTCTCGAAATCCCTTATCAATTCCTCCGAAGTCATTATCATTTTGAGTCTTTCCTTCCTACTAAGGGCGTCAGCCACCACATTGGCTTTCCGTGGATGATAGAGAATCTCACAATCATAGTCCTTGATTAGTTCTAACCATCTTCTCTGACATATGTTGAGCTCTTTCTGCATGAATATGTACTTGAGGCTCTTATGGTCTGTGAAAATCTCGCACTTCTCTCCATACAAGTAGTGCCTCTAAATTTTTAAGGCAAAAACTATTGTCGCGAGCTCAAGGTCATGAGTAGGATATCTAATATCGTATTCCTTCAGTTGTCTCGACGCATACGCAATCACCTTACCGTGCTGCATAAGCACACACCCTAATCCTTTGTGCGACGCGTCACTATATATGACAAAATCTCCTTTTCCGTCTGGCAACACCAATACCGGGGCCGTTACCAACCTTTTCTTCAATTCTTGAAAACTGTTCTGGCATTTTTCTGTCCATTCAAACTTCTCTGTCTTACGAGTAAGTCGTGTTAAAGGGGTTGCAATCTTCGCAAAATCCTGTACAAATCTACGATAGTAGCCGACCAATCTTATGAAACTCCTTACCTCAGTGGGTGTGGTTGGCCTTTCCCAATTTGAGACCGCCTCTATCTTGGAGGGGTCGACCAATACTCCTTCCTTATTGATCACATGTCCTAAAAACTGTACTTCATTCCGCCAGAATTCACACTTTGAGAATTTGGCAAACAATTGTTCTTCTCTGAGTATTCCTAGAGCTATACTCAAATGCTCTGTATGTTCTGCCTCGGTCCTTGAGTAGATTAAAATATCATCGATAAAAACTATCACACACTTGTCCAAGTACTTCTTGAATACTATGTTCATTAAATCCATGAAAGCCACTGGGGCATTGGTTAATCCAAAGGACATTACTAAGAACTCATAGTGCTCATACCTGGTTCGGAACGCAGTCTTTGGAATATCTTCGGGTTTAATCTTTAGTTGGTGATATCCAGTTCTCAGGTCAATCTTGGAAAAGTAGACAGTATCCTTTAGTTGGTCAAACAGATCGACTATTCTGGGTAATGGGTACCTGTTCTTTATGGTTAGCTTGTTCAACTCTTGGTAGTCGATGCACAGCCTCATGCTCCCATCTTTCTTCTTAACAAATAATACTGGTGCTCCCCACAGAGACACACTGGGTCTTATCATACCCTTATCCAAAAGTTCTTGTAATTGGTTAGCCAATTCCTTCATTTCTAATGGGGCTAACCGGTATGGTGCCTTTGAAACTGGTGCCGTCCCTAGGGCCAATTCAATAGCAAATTCAATCACTCTATCGGGTGGTAGTCCCGGAAGGTCTTGTGGAAATACATCTTTAAATTCGTTGACTACCGGAATGTCTTGCAAGTTGGGCACCTCCTTCTGCGTGTCCACCACATAGGCTAGGTAAGCCTCATTTCCTTTTCGTAGCATCTTATTGGCCTGGGCCATGGTCAAAAGTTTATGCGTCTGCCTCTTCCCTCCAAATATGACTCCTTTTTTCCTTGGGATATTCAACTTAACTTTCTTCCCCTTATAGTCTATCTGAGCATCATTGCTAGATAGCCAGTCCATTCCCAAAATTACATCAAATTCCCCTAATTTAAAAGGAATCAGATCAACACTAAAAGATTGTTCCCTTATGCCTAACTCACAGGCGGGGTGAATCTGGTTAACAGGAATAACTTCATGGTTGGCTATTTCTATTAGTAAGGGTTCTATCAAGGGTTCAACCTTAGTCTTAATTTATGCGCAAAGTCCCTCAATATAAAAGATTTAGTTGCTCCCGAATCAAATAAAACATTTGCACTGACTGAATTTAGAGAAAGGGTAACTGCTACCATATCTGAGACTTTCATAGCATCTTGAACTGTCATGTTGAAAGTCCTCGTAGTAGGTGGCTTATTGGAGGCAGCCTTGCTTGCTCCTGAAGCTACTGGTTTGTTCATTGGGCATTCCCTCTTCCAATGACCCGGGCGTCTACACTGATGACAAGTGGTGGTTGGAATGATGGTGGGGGTTGATGAAGGGCACTTAGTTGAATAGTGACCCTCTCAACCAATTTAAAGCAGGTTACTGGCTTTCCTTTACAATCCCTAGAGTGGATCCTTCCACAAGTGTTACAGGCTGGAAATGGGGGTCGAGACTGGTTGGAATATGACATTCCTAACTTCTGGCCGCTCTGGCTCACATTCACACTTACGGGCCGCTTAAACCCAGTACTCCTTCCCGGTAGGGACACTGCTCCTCGATTAAATCTAGTTGGGAAGCTCCCTCCTGCGAGACCTCCGCCCATGCTCATAATTTTCCTCTTTATTCCTTTCTTCTCTCTTTCAATCTGCATCTATTTACTTCCGGTTTCTGCAATTGTTGCCTTTTGCACCAGAGTGGCATAATCTGTAAGCTCAAGGATTGCCACCCTATTCTGAATCCACGGTTTTAGTCCCTGCTGAAACCTCCTAGATTTCTTTTCCTCGGTGCTCACAAACTCCGGCACAAACCATGATAACTCAGTAAATTTTGCATCGTACTCTGCTACAGATAAGTTATTCTGCTTTAGCTCCAAGAACTTGAGCTCCATCTGGTTCTCCATAAACCTCGGGAAGTATTTCCCCAAAAACAACTGACTGAACCTCTCCCAGGTTATGACAACATCTGTCTCCATGTTTTTCTTGACCTCCTACCAGTAGTTGGCCTCTCCTTTCAGAAGGTAGGTAGAATATACAGTCTTCTGTGCCGCATCGATACTCAGAATCTCAAAGGATTTCTCCATTTCCTTTAGCCATGCCCTTTCCTCAACTGGGTCGGCGGATCCGTGGAACTCAGGGGGCTTAAGGGACTTGAAAGCCCTGAAAGAGTTTGCCACAACATTGTTATTTCCTTGAGGGGGTGGGTTGGGTTGACGTTCCAAGTTATGCCTTAGTAGTTGCATGAACTGCCCCATGGGATCCATGTTTGGGTTTGGTACTTGTTGCTTAACCTCAGTTTCTCCTTCTTCGGCCTCTATCTCAAATCCTTCCACATCAAATGTTTCCTCCTCCTCTTCATACTGGGAGTCATCTTGTTTGACATAATCCTCATCTTTCTCTTCACTGTGTTCTTAGTTCCTAGTATCCTGGTTATGGCTTCCCTGGTCCTCAAATCCAGGATTCGCCCTAGTTCCAATCCTTCTTGGCGGCATGATACTGATAAATTTTGGAAAATTCAACATCAGGTCACAATCATAAATAAGATTGTGCCTTGCACAGTTTCTATAATAGGGAGAACGTATCTCACAATTCTATTATATTATGACAGTTCTAATAAGAAGTGCAGTAATAATGACGATAAAAACAGTGATCTCGTCACTAAGGAACTGAACTGAAAGGAAACAAATATATACATAATGCGAGAAATACTTAGTTCGATCTTGTCAAAAGTACAACAGTGCTACAGTCATCTGCCCAAAATTGAAACACATGAGTCTATCTGTTTAGTCAGAGAAAGGGATATTATATACAAATCAACTATCCCGGAAAACTGGCTCTTACTATGGCCTCGACTAACTAGACGATTAGACTACCACATCACTGGTCCTGAATCAATCACCGGAGCGGGTCAACTCCCACACTCTCTCCATCGCACGACGGAAAATGTAATCAACCTGCCTCCTGGATATCCTGCCATATCTGTCCCCATGAAGTGATCGGAGCCTCGCACAGGCCATAAGCGCTATCCCAATCAGCTCTCTCCTCAGGGATCGGGGTATGGTAGCTCTAGCCTCATGAGCTCGTGCATGCCTACCAGCTCTCTCTGCATCCAACTCTCTCCTGGCCTCATCTAGCGGGCCTCGGCAACAGCCACTCGAGTCCTCAGAACATCCTGAACATAGCCGTGAGCTAACAAAGACTACCTATGGGCAGGGTCGAGAGGTGGTGAATCCGGAGCCGCCGGGGGTGCCTCCTCGGTCTGCCTAGGCTCGAGGGTATGGGTCTCAGAGCTGTCATCATAGGGGCTCCAAGATAGTGGTGGAGGGGTAGGAGCTCTGACCATGGGGAGTGAGGGTAGAGGGGTACCAGTATAATCCACTATAGCTCTAGCATGCTCCTCAGCTACTGGGACCTCATCCGGGTCCTCGTCATCTGAAATCGCAATAACCTCTGTCTCTGACTCCTCTGAGGGGTCCTCCTCCTCTATCTCATCCTCCTCAGGCTCCTTCTAATCCTCGGCATCTAGCAGTGCCTCATCATGCTCATGCTCGAACATCTCTGGGTCCTCTATCTCATGCGCCTACACATTAAACGAGCTAAGTTACTATCATGATACTTATAAGAATTCCCGTAAGGGTTTTAACTGTCAGCGCTACTTTAAGTAGTCCGACCATGAACTTGGCAAGAGTTCTTATTATCTTTGTGAGTTTATTATTATATCGTCGCATCATCTCTGAGGTTTATAACGCTTAGCTCTGATACCATTTCTGTAACACCCCTAGATCCGGGATCGGGGATCCGGGTCGTCACAGTCTTTCTTTTCATAAATATCACTTAACTTAATTTAAAATAAATAACCTCATGTTATGACCCCACACTAACACACACACCACAACAAGTTATAGTCTCAGAGATGAAATTAAAATAAGTACAAGTCCTTGAATCCACAAATTAAAAGTTATTACAACCCAAAATGATTACTTAATAAGTTTACAGTTAATTGCCATTATCTGCCACAAGTTATAATTATACATAATTGATTCCCAAGAGTAGAATGCCTGATCAACAGATTGATCTACCTCTGCAGCTATAGCAACTATGATATCAACGGGAAGATGTGGGACGTTTCCCATGCTCTTGCATTGGGTCTGCTGGAGTCTGGCCATCTTTCCTAACTGTTGTTGTGTGATGAAGAAATGAACCAAGAGTGAGCATTACAACTCGCAAGATAATATATAGTTTAATCAATAATGTAAGTATCTAAATAGATAATTAACTGGAAACCTTTATCAAGTGTAAGATAATTACTTACTGGATATAAGCTAAAAGGGAGATGAAGTTACCAAATACTTCACTATACTTATATGATTTTAGAAAACTACTTGAACTACCACTACTCAAAGTATAATAAGTTTTCGAAGTTCGTCACATAGATGAGACTACAAGATAAGACTTGAATGGATTCAGTCTTTGAAATATCAGTTGAAAGAATGAAGTTACGAGATACTTCATTAGCCCCGATATATATATATACATATATATATACATCTCATACACTCTTCTGCTATTAAAAGTATAAGCATAGTTGTCATTCCCAAGAGTTTTGGAAAGAAGATACTTTGGCATAAACCTGATATCTTGCTGATTAGGCAAAGATACCAATAAGTAACTTTTTCTACTAGTAGATGGATGAATTCCCCACTGGTCATCACCCTGGACGCATTAGGACCTATGCTGGACTGCCACTCAGCCACTTACGCATTGATGGACTCCCACTGAGCCACTTACACTTTCATGGACGCCCACTGAGCCCATGTTGCTTATGCCGACTCAAATAGATGGACTTACTTCCCGAACGTTGGGCAAGTAATCAAAATGTTTTCTCAAAACAGCAACCTCGTCGCGAATATAAAATACACCACAGAGCCGGATCCCTCAGGTTTTGAGCGAGTATTTAAATCCCCTTCGAAAGGAAGATCTTAAATCTAAAAATGAGTTTTGGGATCCGCTCTAACTTTTAAAATCATTTTGAAGGCTCGAAAACATTTTAAAGAATGTTTAGAGTAATGATGATTTAATAAAATAAGTCATTCCCGATATGTGAGAAAATATCTGAATATTATTATTTAAATAATATTCCCATAAGGATAATCTTTATAAAAATAATTAAAGTAGAAGTTTTAAAACTCATACTTGAAATGAATAATAAATAATCAAAGATATACTTATACGAAAGTACGATCTTTAATTGAGTAATCGAAAATAAGTTTGATAATTATTCAAAACTATCGAATATACCTTATCCGATTAGTAATTATAGAAACTATATATATATATATATTATACTCGGGAACATCGACTCCCGGTTTAGAAAAATGTTCACCTTCGGGTCCCCCATACTAAGGGTATACGCAACTACTGCTTATCTCTAGCATAGGTATTATGCAGTTTATAAGTAATTGATTGATAATAGAATATCAAGATTACAAAACAGGCATGCATATATATCATATCAACATGCTCCGATATATCGCAAAATTTGCTAATAACAACCATGCACTTATCACAAGATAATACATATACACATATACATCACAACAACAGTTATACGGGTAGAAAACATGTCTAAGCGACCGAGGGTGGTAAAAGGCCTGGGGTGAGTCTGGTAACCTATAAACAACATATAAGTTGGAATTAAACCACGGTCGCTTAAGAAACTAGTCTTTAACCAATTAGACCCTAACGTTCGCTTTTGCGCTTAACGATTCACATAAGTCGCTCGAGTACCCTCGACTCCACCATTTTTAATAAATTAACCGTTACGAATTTTAAGACGACTCTTTCGCGAATACTCTACTAACTGACCTATTAACCTTACATAATTGTTTCTTACTCCAAATAGTCATTTAAGGACCTTAACCAAGGTTTCAAAGTAAGGGGAGGGGAAATGGTTCGTTCGCGAAACATCGTTACTTAAAACGGTCGTTTCTCCTAAACCGTACATCGGATTCAAGCGAACCATATACCAAAATGAATCTTATGACACAATCTAGCTAAACATAGCAAAGTCACAGATTCAACAGTTAGCTCTCTATCCCGACCACTAAGAACAAGCAGTTGTATGAAAATGGGCATTACGATGGCTATGTTTACGCGATTACCAAGTTTTAAACCACTCCCAACAACCACAATTCAACTCACAACCAACAATACGACCAACCCTCATCCAAACCTTACTACATCAGTCCCAAACCTCAAGATTTTCCAATTCATTCAACCCCAAACATGAACACTCACTATACTTAAGTTTCATTAACTATAAACAAGGTTCCAACATCCAAATCACTACAAATCCAATCCAAAATTTAAACACACAAGTATCATGCTTCTCATTTACTATAACAATTAAAACCATTCCTAATACTCAAAGTAAAATTAGGGTTTGGAGGTGTTATACCTTCCTTGGAGTGATTAGAGTATCTAGGAAGCCTTAAGAAGCCTTGAGATAGCCTATGAATGCTTCGATCTTAAAGGAAAAACAAAGAAAACAAAGTTAGTAACTTGAAAACACTATTCATCATCTTCTTCATTGATTTATTGAAAGATATTGTGAAGGAATTTGGAGCTTAAACTCCTACGGTAGCCATAACTAATCACAAGGGACCTTGGATAATTACCTTGTAATTTAACAAAGCTTGGATCTTGATTTTTGGAATTTTTTCTCTTGAAAAAGGAAGAAGGCCGAGAGCTTGTTATTGAGAGAGCAAGTCAACTTCTATCCTTTTTTTTATGAATTATGTTTGGTTGCTTCTTCTTTTTGTCTTGGTAATTAATTAAATTTTTACCATGGTAAATTTTGCATGGCCAAGAATCAACCAACACCCTTCTCCTTGTCATGCTTATGTCATCAAGCTTGTGTCATCTTTTTACACTTGTCTTTCCTTTGTGGTGTGATGACATCATCATCTACTAACCTCTTTGATTAACCCTTAATTACTTGGCTAATGACTGGTAATCTGTTATACGGTTCGCTTAACTTTCGTTCTCGTTTGTCGTTTGAGGGATCATATCCGGGATCTTATTACTTGGGTTCCCCTAAACCTTTCTCAATATTTTATATTCCTTTTTGATCCTCTCTTATAATGCTTGAATTTAAATCTTTTTAATCATGTTACCTTATACTCAATTCTTTCGGTATCTGGTGGATTTTCGGGAAAAATCAAAGTGTTCGAATTTGGATTCTGGCGATCTTTACATATACTTATATACCATATGGAGTACTAATAAGATCTCAGAATACCAATAAAAGAACCCCTACATATTGTGGCATGAAAATTTTTCTTAATCAGCATAATCACTATTCATAAGGGTTACAAAAAGTCCAAAATTTTTTGGGTTATTACAGAAAAACTCAGATTTCTTCTTAAAACTTGTTGCTTCAAGTCGGCTTTCCACGAGCTTTTATTCCAACACCACCTGAACACCAAATTAGCACCAAAATAATGCTAATTCACCTGATTACCTGAATAGTGCCTGAAATGCAAAAATACTAGAAAACACATAACAACTTTAGTACAAATACACCAATTCAAAGCTTATTAGAGCATAATAAAGTGTCATAAATGCCACTCAACCAGTAGCAGAGTTTTTATTTTCTAAGAACACGGATTTGTAGTAAGACAAACTTAATTAATACAATTAAGTGAGTTTTTGAAATATTGTGTTTGTGTGATTTCTGTTAAACATAATACTCTACAATTCTTAACTACTTTGTTCAATCATTATCCAAACAGTTTTAAAATCCAAGTAAAATCGAAGAAACACATTCACCCCCTGTGTTACATTTCTTTGCATTCAATATCTAAGAAGTGTTATCAGAAAAAAAATCTGAAAGAAAACAGATAAAGATCTTGGAAGAACGAGTGCTCAGAAATTAAGTAGTGCCAAGATACATATCTTTGACAAGATCAACTACACACTATGGAAAAAGAAAATGATGTTGTTAATAAGGATGGGCAACCCCATGTACATTCAGATTCTCAAAAATGGACCTTTCATTCCTATACTAAGGGTTCCTGTAGCTATAGATGAAGATATGGTCATACCAGCGCATTATGCACCTAAAAATCCCTCAACATATACAGAGCTTGAAAAAGAAAAGGTTGCACTGGATATTAGTTTACAACTCATATTGATTGAGTCTCTTGATAATGTAATATACAATAACATTATCAAATGTGAGTCTGCTAAACAGATCTGAGAGAAAATTGAAATACAGTGTGAGGGAACATAAGAGGTTAGATCTAATCAAAGAAGGAACTTGGTGTCACAGTATGAGGGTTGTATGGCTAAACCTAAGGAAAGTATAACTGATGTTTTTGAAATATTTAATAAGTTGATAAATGATTTGTAGCTTCATGACAAGTACTATGAAGCTAAAGAGGTCAACCTTAAATTCTTGCTCACCCTTCTTGACCATTTGGAATAATAAATATCTGCTATTAGAGAAGGAATAGTTTTAAGCAGAATGACACTGGAAGTCTTGTATGGGATCTTGAATACTTATGAGCTGGAAATGTTACAAAGGAAGTCATTGAGAGCTGGTCAAGGACATGTTGTTGATGGAACTAGTGCCTTGGTTGCCAACGACAGTAAGTCATCTGAAGATGAACTAGAAGCTCAAACTCCAGCTGTTCAAACTGTTGAGAAGAAAAATAAGGAACCACAGAATCAAGTCATACTGGAAATGAAAGAGGATGAATTCTATACCCTTGATGAACTGGATGAGATGGACCCGTCAATGGCTTACCTTGCAAAAACATTCTCTAACATAAGGGTTAAGAAGCCTAATTTCTTCAAGGGCAAGGGTTAGACATCCAACAACAACAACACTTGGAAAGGAAAAACCCAGTTCAACTCAGCTGGAAAAAATGGATACAAAACATGATATGTTGACAGATCAAAGATAAGGTGCTAATTATGATGAGTTAGGTCACTTTGTCATTGAGTGTAGAAAGCAAAAGAAGGTGAAGAAAGATAAAGCTTATTTGGAATTGGAAGAAAAGTATGAAGAACTCTTGAGAAAGCAACATGGAAAGGCTTATATTGCAGAAGGCAAGAGTTGGGATGATAAAGATGAAGAGGATGACAATGAAGAATTTGGGAATTATGCTCTCATGGCTCTAGAGAAAGGAAAATCATCTGCATTTAAATCAGATGTACCAACTTAACCACAAATGATTTAAATGTAAGTCAATATAAATAAACTATTGAGAAAATGAGTGTAGAGATGTTTCACATCCACACAAGCATTATGGAAGCTACTGAGGAAGTAAGTAGGCTCTCAAAGATTAATGAGAAGCTTGAGATAGAAAAACAGAAATTGGAGTTGGAGCTTGTTGGTCTTAAGACAGTTAAGCAAGAAAATGAATATCTCAAGAACAAGCTTAAATGTGCTAGTGAAGTGGAGGCAGTGTTGAGAGAAAAGTTGGAGAAGAATGATCTGAAGCTCAAATCATACAAGAATTCATCTCAATTGGTTGGACAATATCATGAGAAAAACAAACCATGTGCTAACATAGCTATTAGTTTGGAATATGAGGCATTGAATTCTCACAAGAAAGGTGAAGTTGACAAAGGAAAAGAAACAATGAACCATGATGTTCCTGTGATGCTGAAGAAAGTTAATGCACCTCTGTTCAAAGCTTGTGAAGTTGATTTTAGTGAAGTTGAGTTGGTCATCAAACAAAAAATTGTAGATGAATATAGTTAGAAGAATAATGCAGAAACCACTTCTACTGCTGAAAATGAAAAGAAGGTGATAGTAAACCAAACTGCAAAGGCACCAACCGAGGAAGCCAAAATTGAAAATGCTGGAAAAAGAAAAAGAACAAAAATGGAAAACTAAGTGTAAACAAGAGCAACAACTATACCTATATTTCAGATGCTCCAAGAAAACAATGTAAAAATGTGGCTCAACAAATCATCTAACTTACCTTTGTAGAAAGGATGTTAGTGAGCCAAAAGTGGGAGCATGCAAGTACAATGAGGCTATGGCTGAAGATCCCTATTCCTTCTGTGATAAGTTTGACTGCATTCCTTGTAATATGAAGGTTATGACAAGTTGTCATAAATTGAGAAAAGATCTCAAGGAGGCCAATCTTGGATATGAGATTAACAAGGAAAATGCTGATCAAACTATGAATGATGTTCTTTTTGCAAGTCCAAATTCTACTCCTGCAACTTCTGTGAAAAAAGTAGAAAATACCCAACACTGTTTGGGTAGCTAAACACACTTGATTCTCATTGTGTGCGGGACAAGAAAAATAAAGTCATATGGATCATTGACAGTGAATGTTCCAGACATATGATAGGTGATAAAGCCCTGTTATCACAGTTTGAGGAGATGGCTGGCCCATTGGCGACTTTTGGAGACAACAACAAAGGATTCACAATGGGATATGGCAAGTTAATTTCTTGTAATATTGTCATTGAAGATGTAGCACTAGTTACTGGTCTTGAAGTAAATATTCAAAGTGTCAGCCAATTTACAGACAAAGGTCTCAAGGTAATATTTGACAAAGAAGACTGCTCAATCACTAGCATGAAAACTGGTAAAGTTGCTCTGAAAGGAGCAAGGAAAAAAATCTTGTTTGTTGTAGACCTAAATTTAGCAAACAAGGATGTAATATGTTATTTCTACACCAAGACATCCATTGAGCAAAACAAGTTGTGGCACAAGAAACTCTCTCACATGAATTACAAAATAATCTAAACCTTGGTGAAAAAGGAATTAGTGAGAAACATGCCAAATCTGGAATTTGCTCAAGATTAAGTTTGTGAGGCTTGTCAAAAAAACAAAATGAAAAGGTCTAGTCACAAGAGCAAGACTGTAAATTCTATAAGTGCACCATTGCAGCTTATTGACATGGACTTGTTTGGAGAAGTTAATGTCTTTGTTATTCCCAGTGGACTAACAATGAGATTTACAGAAGGGGGGTTGAATGTAAATCTCAAAACTTTTTCAAGTTTTGAGCAGTTTGTAAGGCTAAGTGTTTGAGTGATCAAATGTGTGTGAATTGCTTGGAGCTGATGCAGACAGATATATATTCAAACACAAATGTAATGAACACAAAGAACTTAAAAACTTTTCTGGTGGATTTGTTGTTCCACCAGAGATGTGTTATTTCAGAAAATCTGTGATTCAAAATTAAATCACAGCTGCTTCCTAGTACAAACTAGATGATTTTCTCTCTTGATATTTCTAAACAGCTCAGGGAAAATTCACATCTAATTACTAGCTACTACTTGGTTTATATATCACCAAGTTTACAAGTGAAGATAAAGATAAAGTACAATAAGAAGATAGTTCTCCACTTGTTTCTATTCCATTTTTATCCAGTGTAATATGGAATTATCTGTTGACTTTCCATTTTGAACCAGACTAAAAATGGCTGCTTTTTCTGTTGTTCCTAAAATAGGCTACCACATCTCTGTCAATCCATGTGCCTCTGTCAGCTTTGTTAACTGTCACTATCAACTGCTATGAGACTGAGCATCCGTTGAAGTTTTCATCCGTTGATGGCTTTATCCGTTGATGCTCTAGCAGTTGAAGCTTTATCCGTTGAAGCACTTATCCGTTGATGGATATTTATCCGTTGAAGCATTAGAGACATCCGTTGAAGCTTTGTTTCTTATCCGTTGAAGGTCTTCAATATCCGTTGAAACTTCTTCACTTATACAAAATTACAAGGCATGAAATATTTACAATTAGCCCTCCTATTTGTACATCCATTAGTAGTCAACATGACTGATTATTTCCTAACAACATCTAAGAATTACAGCTTGAAACCAGAGAGTGAAATGTGCTACAATACCAAACTTATTGCTAAGTAAGGCTACTCCTTCAACGGATAGCCAAGATGGTCTTATCCGTTGAGGCTACAAACACTAGATTTCTACTTAAGTGTTTTGCTTAACTTATCATCAAACTAATACACATATTCCTAACAATCTCCCCCTATTTATGTCTACTAGAACTGTAGGCATAAATTTGGGTTTAGCTTGATGATAACAAAACACTTAACAAATATATAAACTGTAACAAAGCAGAAATTCAAAAGTGCTACAAAAGTGTATATGCTGAGATGAAATTGAAGAAATACATTATTTCCAAGGGTGCTCCTTTAGCCTGAGCAAATTAATTTCTTTTCCTTTGATCCCTGGTTTTCTTTCCTAGCCTCCTGTCATTTTCCTCTATTTGAAGTTGAAGTTGTCTGTAGAATTCAGCTTCATCTTCTTTATTGATATCTAACTTAGACTGCATATCCTTGAGAGTTTCATTACTGGCAATCTTTAGCTGATCTTCAATTCTGAAAAATCTTCTGACTCCTTTGTTGTCTCTGAACTCCATCAACCAATGAGGTGATTTGTGAATTGTAATACCTCTCTCTTGAATGAGTAAAGTTCTAGGCAAGGCATTGGGCTCCCTCCAAGTTTTCCTTATGTTGGCAATCTTGTTGAGAATCTCAGTCCTGGCAGTCCTGGTAAAGCCAGAATCCTTTTGTATGGCTGAGTAGACTCTAATCAAGGTAGAGTAGCCTTCATTCAGAATTCTGTGAAGAGGCCATGTTCTTTCCCCAGCTCCTTTGTATTTGAACACTAGTCTTTCTGGTAGCTGTCTGTAGGCAGCTATTCCCCTTACATCCTCCAGCTCATCCAGATAGAGTTCAATGTCTGAAAATTCTTTTATGTCACAGATGTGAACATAATCATCTTTAGAGGTTTGAGGTTTAGGCTTAGGCTTCTGTGTGAATTTGATTGAGGCTTTAGAGGGTGTTGATTTGATTCTTCTTTTCTGCTTCTTTGATGGTGTAAAAGAGGTTAGGAAGGTGGGCAATTTGATGGTGTCCCAATAAATTGGTTCCTCCTTAGGAATGATTGGTTCACCATGAATGTTTATGAAGGGGTCAGGCACAATGGGTTCAGGAATAGAGGGTAGTGGTTTGGATATTGATTGGTTTTCTTCAGTCTCATCTACCATCTTTCTCTTTGCATTGACCTTCTTTCTATTCCCTTTCTGCCATTCTTCCTTACTTCTTTCCTCCATCTCAGTACCAACCATGTCCCCCATAGCTCTATCTTCACCTTTGTCTTCAATTTCTTTCTGTTCTTCAGCCTGACTTAACTTTAGCTGTTTTTCAAGCTTTGCTTGTGCTCTTTTGTTAGCCTTTAGCTGTTTGACTTCTTCCTTCAACCTCTTGGTTTCTTCCCTCTTGGCTATTGAGAATTTGGGATGTCCTTGCATCACATAGATGCTCTTTCCCTCTCTAAAGATAACAACCATGTTCCTCCTTACAGCCTCATCCATGTTCTCTTTGAGCTTTATGATACTTCTACCCAAAAGCTTGTCTTCATCAGGCTTTGGAAGAGGAAAATCCACTCCTTTCATTTGAGCAAGGCTTAGAGGGTTCTTTGTAGAGTCCTTGTTGAAGCTGTTGTTGGGCTTGAGAACCATAGGTTGCAGATCTTTGGAAGAAGTTTCTCCATCCTTATGCCTCCCTACTGGCTTGAGTTCCATAATAATTGATTCCACTTTTGTGCTATGCTTCACAGATTGTGATTGAGAAGTTGTAGAACCAAATATTAGTTGCATCTTTTCATCAATCTTCTTCCTTTGCTCTTTGACTTGCAATTCAGCTGCTGCTATCTGGATTAGATCAATTCCATCTAGCTTTCCTTTGACTTGAATTGGTGGAGAAGTTGTGATGACAGGAACTAGCACTTGAGAAATCTGAACTGTTGTAGATGGCTCTCCTTCCCCTTCCCCTTTATTCTCCCCCTTTTTGTTATCATCAAGGGTAGGGGTCAAGCCTTGTGCTTTTGCCAGCTGCATGAGTAGATTTGTTTGAGTTTGTTGATTCTGAAGAATGGTGACCATAGAGTCTTCAATGATTTGAACCCTATCTTCCAATCTGGCCAGCCTCTTGCCAGCATCAGATGCTTTCCTCAGTCTCCCCAACAAATCTTGCATAGTACCATAGGGTATTACTGAATCCAATTTCTCAGCATTGTAGGATTTCAGATCAGCAATGTCCTGCTTGAGCTCATCCACACTTAGATTTTGTTGGTAATGCTGCAACTGCAAGAGATGCAGAGATTCCAGATGAGCTTGAAGAATTGCCTTGGTACCAGCATCCTGAGTCTCCTGAAAGGCCTTCTGAATTGTCATGACTTGTCTGACCAAAGTGACACCAAATTCTCCCGGTGTTGGTGATTTGGCCAGTGCCCATTCAGGAAGAGCAGGAGCAGAACTTGGGCCTTCTACTCCCCCTAAGTTCATGCTCTCATTCAAAGAATTAGAGTCATCATCATTAGAATTTACTCCAAATTCTTCAGATGGCTCACCAGCTTGAGAAGGCAGCCTGTTGACAGCAGCTTTGTCTCTGAGAAGAGATTCTGAAGTGTGTACAATGTGTAGTATCTGTTCTGCCTCCACATTGCCCTGAGCAACCAAAAATTGAAAGGCTGAAACAGGGTGAGTAAAAGTGTCAGCATCCAAGGAAATGTTATCAATGACAGCTTTGTAATGTTGCTGAAATTGTCTTTCCTTATCTGCATCATCCACTTTCATTAACTCACTAGCAATGGCTGGATCCATCCTTATAGCTTCTGTACCTGCCTTTCTCTCAATTTCTCTCTGTTCTTGCATCAGGGGCTCCCCCTGGCTCACACACACCCTCACACCCTCACCTTCACCTTCTAAGGTGGCACTCCTCTCACTTACTTTTGCCATGCTGGAAGAAATAGCATGCATTTGGTGACTCTCAACCTCTCCTTTTGCCTGGGAGCAACCCAGCCTCTCACTCAAAAAATCACTCCCTTCCCTCAAACCTAAAAGTGATTGTACAGTTGCCATGTCCTCTACAGTTGGAATTGTTTCTGTTAAGTGTGTAGAGACCATCAACGGATAGGGAATATCCGTTGAAGTGGAAACTGATGGTATCAACGGATAACTGCTGTTAAGCTTATCCGTTGAAGAACAACCACTTGTCAACGGATGAGAGATATATTTGAAGAAGGAAAAGATGTAGATATAGAAAGTGACATAATTGTTGAGTCTGTGTGGATTGATTTTAAGTGTGGTGACACAGATTCTGCAACTACATCTGAAAGAATTTGCTTATGATCCAACAGTTGCAGAATCTGTGTCACCACACTTAAAATCAATCCACACAGACTCAACAATTATGTCACTTTCTATATCTACATCTGAAAGAATTTGCTGATGATCCAACAAATCATCTAAAAGATGATGATCGCCAGGTTTTGAGTGGGGCTCCTCCCTGAGTTTTAATGAGGGAGAATCAGGAATTGATGTAAATATCATATCCACATCCAGAGAGGGTGTTGGAGAGCTTGATGAATGGTGTGTTTCTATATTAAGAGAATGGGGTTGTGATTCCACATTTGCTGGAATCACATCAAGCTGAATTTGAAAAGGCACAGATACAGATGGATGTATCTGTGCTGTGTGTGTCCCTTGTGTGAAAACTAGGGTCTTGGCCTTCTTCTTCCTTGAAAAGGCTTTAAATGGTGAATGTGTGGCTTCAGTGTCCCTCCCTCTTTTGTTCTGTGTCCCTGGTTGGGGACTATTTTCAATAGTTACAACCTTTTGGGAGGATGCAACTAGGGATGTGCTGGACTCCTTTTGAACCACCACAGTCTTTTGAGAGACTGTGGCTTGGCTGGTTTGGGTACCACTCACCTCTCCCACCTTATCCTGGGGGGCTTTTTGATGTTCACCCCTCCCCTCACCACTCACACCCTGTTCACTCCCTTCAGGGTTTATGGTAGTTGTTACAACTGTTGTCTTTTGAGAAACAACAGAGGTAGGTTTCTTTGACTTGATTTTGGAAACTTTAGATTTGGTGGCTTTGGTAGGAGCCTGTTTGGACAAAGACACAGGTTCCATAGCCACACTAGAAGGCAAAGAAACATTGGGGTTGGAAATAGTAGGAGTTATAGAAACATTTACCTCACTTACCTGTGGTGCATTCATGATTGGCAAGTATACCAATGGCACCTGGCTGTTGAGGTTCATTCTCAAAAGGTCTGCAAGGACCCTTTTCTCTTGTGCCCAGCATTTGAGTTTATTATTCTCATTGGATAATAACATGGTTAGCCAATAACATAAAGAATCTAGCAAAGTAGATGTTATGTGGTCTATTAGCTTTGTTGCCTAATCTGGAACCTAATTCTAGCATAACACAGTTGCTAAAATTAAAGTACCTATCAGAAACTAGCATATAGAGCATATTAACAAGAGATGAAGTGATAGCATCAAAATTGCTAATCTTCCCAGAGAAAACCTTAATAAAGGCATCTCCAAGAAAACTCCATTCTTTCCTAAGGCCTTTCCTTCTAATACTACCTAAACTAGCAGAATCAAAAGCATAGCCTATGGAATCTAGCATTGCAGAGACATCTTTATCAGTATGTGGTGTCATGGCATTATTCTCAGGCAACTTAAAGCAAGATTGTATATCATCACAATTAATGCAATAGTCCTTACCTTTGAGAGAGAAGGCAATAGTCATATCAGTGGAGTTGAACTCTGCAGTTGTCCAAATTTCCTCAATCACTTCACAGTAGATGGTTGGGGCTTCCAGCATTGCATAGCTTAGTTTGCAGTTCTTGATGAAGTCCATCATCTTGTGATAATCAGAATGGGCTTCATTCTTTTCAACCAAGACTATGAAATTATTCTTTTCATAAACAAATCCTGTTTGAGACATAATTTTGACTAATGGTGCCATTGTTGTGAGTAGAGATTGCAGAGAAAAACTTGAGAATTGAGAGAGAAAGAGAATGATAATTGCAAGAAAGCGTAAAGTGAAAATAAGAATTCAATTGGGCTTTTATACTTTCTTGAATTAAAATATAAATAAAATAATTAAATGATACTTTTAAGTAAGTGACAGCCGTTCAGGAATAAATAAAACTGTAGAAATTCTGAAAACTACCGTAAATACAAATACATACAACACTGTATATCTGTATCAACGATTGAGTAAAAGAATCAACGGCTGTGACTCACTGACGTGACACATCAACGGATAAGGTAAATAGTTATCCGTTGATGAACAACACCATTTTATCCGTTGAAGGATAAAATTACCAGAAATGTATTTGTCTTTCGACGGATGACGAATATCCGTTGATAGAACAATTTTGGCTTTCAACGGATAGGGAATATCCGTTGACAGGATAAGTCTTGATTAAAGCCAACTTTGTTCTTGCA
The DNA here is from genome assembly GCF_009905375.1 of Apium graveolens. Taxonomy (NCBI): domain Eukaryota; kingdom Viridiplantae; phylum Streptophyta; class Magnoliopsida; order Apiales; family Apiaceae; genus Apium; species Apium graveolens. Next base: position 133,272,714 of record NC_133656.1, read on the forward strand.
GCAAATTCATTTCAGGCTATAAGACAGATTACATAGATGACATAGATTATGAATAGTTAAGCATACCTAACTCACTTACTAATCTTGTGAATGTTGATTCATCAAGTGGCTTGGTAAATATGTCTGCAATCTGCTTTTCACTTGGAACAAAATGAAGTTCCACTGTACCTTTCATCACATGTTCCCTAATGAAGTGGTACTTGATATCAATGTGCTTGGTTCTTGAGTGCTGCACTGGATTTTCAGTAATGGCAATGGCACTCGTGTTGTCACAAAATATTGGAATTTTGTCAACAGTCATACCATAGTCAAATAATTGGTTCCTCATCCATAGTATTTGTGTACAGCAACTACCAGCAGCAATGTACTCAGCTTCAGCTGTTGATGTGGAAACAGAATTCTGCTTCTTGCTGAACCATGATACAAGCTTGTTCCCTAGAAATTGACAGGTGCCTGTTGTGCTTTTCCTGTCTATTTTGCAACCTGCATAATCTGCATCTGAGTAGCCAATTAGATCACAACCAGATTCTCTAGGGTACCAAATTCCTAGATTTGGAGTCCCCTTGAGATATCTGAAAATTCTTTTAATAGCCACTAAGTGAGATTCTCTAGGGTCAGCTTGAAATCTAGCACAGAGACATGTAAAAAACATAATATCAGGTCTACTGGCAGTTAAATATAAAAGTGAGCCAACCATGCCTCTATAACTTGTAATATCCACAGACTTTTCAGCCTTGTTTAATTCAAGCTTGGTGGCAGTGGCCATGGGAGTTTTTGCAGGTGAACAATCCATTAAGTCAAACTTCTTTAAAAGATCATAAATATATTTAGTTTGACTAATGAAAATTCCACCACTAACTTGTTTAACTTGTAAACCAAGAAAGTAAGTTAGCTCTCCCATCATGCTCATTTCATATTTACTTTGCATTAATTTAGCAAACTTCTTACAAAGTTTATCATCTGTAGATCCAAATATAATATCATCTACATAAATTTGTACAAGTATCTTAGAGCCATTAACATTTCTAAAGAAGAGAGTTTTGTCAACAGTACCTCTTGTGAAGTGATTATCTAGAAGGAACTTTGATAAAGTCTCATACCAGGCTCTAGGTGTTTGCTTTAGTCCATAGAGTGCTTTCAACAAATAATACACATGGTCTGGAAAATTTGGATCTTCAAAACCTGGAGGTTGGCTTACATAAACTTCTTCCTCCAATTCCCCATTTAGAAATGCACTCTTGACATCCATCTGATAGACTTTGAAATTGGCATTAGCTGCATAGGCTAGAAAGATTCTGATGGCTTCAAGTCTGGCAACTGGAGCAAATGTTTCATCAAAATCTATTCCCTCTTGTTGAGAATAGCCTTTGGCAACCAATCTGGCTTTATTCCTTATGACAATGCCATTTTCATCCATCTTGTTTCTGAATACCCATTTTGTGTCAATAGAGCTCTTGTTCTTTGACTTGGGTACCAGCTTCCATACTTTGTTCCTCTCAAATTAGTTTAGCTCCTCTTACATTGCTAAAATCCAATCTGGATCCAAAAGAGCTTCTTCCACTCGCTTAGGTTCCTCCTGTGATAGAAAGCTACTATACAGACATTCATCTTGAGTAGCCCTTCTAGTTTGTACTTTTGATGTAGCATCACCAATGATCAGTTCAAAAGGATGATTCTTGGTCCATTTCCTTTGAGGTGGTAGATTAGCCCTTGATGAGGTTGCCTCAGTATTGTCATGATGTGAGATAGAATGTTGATTTGTTGAAACTCCCCCTGAGTTGCTGATCCTTTGAAATAAATTGGGAGTTCTATCAACTGATGAGGTGAATTGATTATCCGTTGACAGACTGTGATCAACGGATGCTTCGTTATGAACTTCAACGGATGATGCACTTTGTCTTTCAACGGATGCTGCATTGCTTCTTTCAACGGAAGCTGAATTATGACTTTCAACGGATGCAGCATTTTGTGCATTATCCAAAGGCAGACTCTGGTTTCTTCTTGAGATGCCTTCTTCATCATTCTCATCTTCACTATCATCACAATATATCTCAATATTGTCAAATTTGAGTCCTTCATGATGTCCCTCATCTGTTAGTCCATCAATCTTTTTATCATCAAACACAACATGTACAGATTCCATGATAATGTTGGTTCTTAGATTGTAGACCCTATATGATTTTCCAGCAGAATAACCAACAAATATTCCTTCATCAGCCTTTGCATCAAACTTTCCTTTGTGATCAGATTGATTCCTTAAGATGTAGCATTTGCAACCAAAAACATGTAGAAAGTTTAAAGTTAGTTTTCTTCTCTTGAATAATTGATAGGGAGTTATGCATTTTGCTTGATTGATTAGAGAAATATTCTGAGTATAACATGCACAGTTAACAGCCTCAGCCCAAAAATAAGTTGGGAGTTTTGACTCCTCAAGCATTGTCCTTGCAACTTCAATTAGTGATCTGTTCTTCCTTTCCACCACACCATTTTGTTGTGGAGTTCTTGGAGCTGAGAACTCATGCATGATCCCATTTTCTTCACAGAACATCTTCATGGTTGAATTCTTGAACTCAGTTCTATTGTCACTCCTAATATTCCTTACTTTGAAATCAGGATGATTGTTGACTTGCTTGATATGATTGATGATGATTTCACTAGCTTCATCCTTTGATCCAAGAAAATAAACCCATGAAAACTTTGAGAAATCATCTACAATCACTAGGCAGTATCTTTTCCTTGAAATTGACAATACATTGACTGGTCCAAAAAGGTCCATGTATAGAAGTTACAGTGGTTCATCAATTGCAGATTCAAGCTTCTTACTGAATGATACTTTCTTTTGCTTTCCTTTCTGACAAGCATCACACAGTCCATCCCTTGTGAATTCCACTAGAGGCATTCCTCTAACTAAGTCCTTTTTGACTAGATCATTCATTGTCTTGAAATTCAAATGGGACAGCTTCTTGTGCCATAGCCAACTTTCAACTGGACTTGCTTTGCTGAGAAGACAAGTAATGGATTCTGCATCTGTAGAGTTGAAATCAGCTAAGTACACATTCCCTTTTCTAACTCCAGTTAGAACCACTTTATTGTCCTTTTTACTTGTGACAATACAGGCTTCAGAATTGAAGGAAACAGTATTCCCTCTGTCACATAGTTGACTGATGCTCAATAAATTATGTTTGAGACCATCAACCAATGCAACTTCATCAATGATGACATTTTCTCTTGAAATTAAGCCATATCCCATAGTGAATCCTTTGCTGTCATCTCCAAAGGTTATGCTAGGGCCAGCTCTCTCCTTAAACTCTGTGAGCAGGGTGAAATCTCCTGTCATGTGTCTTGAACAACCACTGTCCAAGTACCATAGATTCCTTCTTTATCCCTACACACAACAAAATCAATCAAGTTGATTTTGGTACCCAAGTTTCCTTGGGTCCACCCTTGTTAGTCTTTTTCCTAGACTTCATTCCTCCTGCATCTTTTGACTTAGGTAACTTTAGGTCAACCTTGGTCTCAGATGTGGTTGGTTGAAGTGTAGGGTTAGTCACAGAATCATTTAACACATTTGATTGAATTTGATAGGGCATATGTTGTGCAAGCATGTTATTCCACATAGGCATACTGTATGGCATTTGAGGCATACTAAATGCAGTAAAATAAGGATTGTTAATGTATGGCATGTTTGCAAAATGTGCATGGGGATTCTGGTGAGACATAACAGGCATAGCATGCAGAGATGACATAGACATGTTAGGTATGGAGGGATTTGAAGGCATGGGAGCATTTTTAACAGATTTGCAATTATCAGATAGGTGATTAACATTTTTACAATGCACACAGCTTTTTCTAGGAGCATACCTATCAGGTGTGTAATTGTTGTGTTTATTAATCCCTACCTTCCCATTTCTTTTAGATTTTCTTTTAGTTTCCTTCTTATCCTCAACCAACTTAAGTCGATCTTTTAGCTGATCTAAAGTCATATGTCCTATATTCACCTTACTAACATCTCTGGATGTGCTAGGTCCTTCTTTGACAAAGTTCTTGAGAGTTGAATCATTCTTTTTATTTAGATTTTTATTTTTAAAAGAACTTGCCTGTTTTAATTGATGAGCCTTCAACAGATGCTCCTTTTCTTCCTTCAACGGATAACTTTCATCATCCATTGATTCCACATCCGTTGACAATCCATCAATTAATTCTAACTTCTTTTTGTTTTTCTTCCAGGCATCCTCACAGAATGATTCAATTCCCTGGACCTTTGCAATCTGAACACTGACATCCCTAGATGTTTTCCAGGCCTTGATTACCTCTTGCTCACTTTCTAACTGTTTAGAAAGAATTTCCACTTTCTTAACAGCTTCTGCTAGTTCACTCTCAACAGTCAGGCATTTAAGTTTTATCTTTTCAAGCTCAATTACCTGATCCTCTAACACAACATTCCTATCACTTAAAAACACATTATTCTCCTTGATCCTAGTGTTTTCTTTTGCTAGAGATTTAAGGGAAACACGCAAATGATATAATTCATTGGTCATATCATTTATGGCTTCATTGCATTCATGTTTAGAGAGCTGAGAGAGATCAGTAGTAATTACCTGGTTGCTTGATGAACTAGTTTCATTTTCATCAGAATTAGCCATCAGGGCTAGGTTGACATATTCCACATCATCATCTTCGTTTGCCCCATCTGCTGCCCAATCATCTTGAGTGAGAAATGCTCTTTCCTTTTGTTTGAGCAAATCAAAATACTTCTTTTTGTAATCAACTTGCTCAAATTTCTTTTTCTCAGAATTTGGCTTCCTACACTCACTTGCAAAGTGTCCACTAAATGCCACAGTTGTAACATTTGAACTTTGATTTGTCCACCATGTTTTTGTTTGGCTTAGTGAAATTTGTGTTTTTCCTGAACTTCATCTTTGCAAACCTCCTGGACAGAAAGGCCAAATGTTCTTCAATATCATCAGATTCATCCTGACTGGAATTTTCTTCATCCTCGGCAACTTGCTCTTTACCCTTGCTTGATTCTGATTTGCTTGTGCCAACTTTGAGACTTGGCATTGTCTTCTCCTCATTCCTGGCTTCCATCTTCTCACAGTCAGCTACAAGAGCAACTGTTCCTCCTTTTCTCTTCCCCTTTTCCAACAGCTCATCCTGCTCCATTTTAAGTTCATAAGTCTTCAAAATTCCATATAATCTTTCAATTGTGAAGTTCTTATAATCTTGAGAGTTTCTCAAAGAGACAGTCATGGGCTTCCATTCCTTTGGCAGAGACCTAAGAAATTTTAAGTTGGAATCCTTGACTTGGTACATTCTACCATACAGCTTTAATCCATTCAACAGTTTCTGAAACCTGTTGAAGGTATCATTTAATGATTCACCTTCTTCAAAGTGAAAATATTCATACTGTTGAATAAGAAGCTGCATTTTGTTCTCTCTGACCTGCTCAGTACCTTCACAGATGATTTGTACAGTGTACCAAACTTCCTTTGCAGTTTGGCAATTGATGATATTGTCAAACATATCTTGATCTAAGCCATTAAACAAAATGTTCATGGCTCTCTTATCCTTGCGAATTTCTTCCATATCTTCAATAGTCCATTCTGCTCTTGGCTTGGGAATAGACTGTCCAATAGCAACTGTTGCAGTAGCAGCTGTGGCTACCTTGTGAGGGATGTGAGGACCATTTTCAATACAGTTGATGTAGCTTTCATCTTGAGAAAGAAGATGTAAATGCATCTTCACTTTCCAGTGATGATAATTATCCTTTTCCAGGACTGGAATCTTTACACCAATATCCTTCCTATTCATGATGGTAACAGGAGAGTTCTTCTGTGCACTCATGATGTTAGCAGAATAGATCTTTAAACTCTTTATATGTTAAGAGCTTGCTCTGATACCAATTGTTATTCCCAGTGGACTAACAATGAAATTTACAGAAGGGGGGTTGAATGTAAATCTCAAAACTTTTTCAAGTTTTGAGCAGTTTGTAAGGCTAAGTGTTTGAGTGATCAAATGTGTGTGAATTGCTTGGAGCTGATGCAGACAGATATATATTCAAACACAAATGTAATGAACACAAAGAACTTAAAAACTTTTCTGGTGGATTTGTTGTTCCACCAGAGATGTGTTATTTCAGAAAATCTGTGATTCAAAATTAAATCACAGCTGCTTCCTAGTATAAACTAGATGATTTTCTCTCTTGATATTTCTAAACAGCTCAGGGAAAATTCACATCTAATTACTAGCTACTACTTGGTTTATATATCACCAAGTTTACAAGTGAAGACAAAGATAAAGTACAATAAGAAGATAGTTCTCCACTTGTTTCTATTCCATTTTTATCCAGTGTAATATGGAATTATCTGTTGACTTTCCATTTTGAACCAGACTAAAAACAGCTGCTTTTTCTGCTGTTCCTGAAATAGGCTACCACATCTCTGTCAATCCATGTGCCTCTGTCAGCTTTGTTAACTGTCACTATCAACTGCTATGAGACTGAGCATCCGTTGAAGCTTTCATCCGTTGATGGCTTTATCCGTTGATGCTCTAGCAGTTGAAGCTTTATCCGTTGAAGCACTTATCCGTTGATGGATATTTATCCGTTGAAGCATTAGAGACATCCATTGAAGCTTTGTTTCTTATCCGTTGAAGGTCTTCAATATCCGTTGACACTTCTTCACTTATACAAAATTACAAGGCATGAAATATTTACAATTAGCCCTCCTATTTGTACATCCATTAGTAGTCAACATGACTGATTATTTCCTAACAACATCTAAGAATTACAGCTTGAAACCAGAGAGTGAAATGTGCTACAATACCAAACTTATTGCTAAGTAAGGCTACTCCTTCAACGGATAGCCAAGATGGTCTTATCCGTTGAGGCTACAAACACTAGATTTCTACTTAGGTGTTTTGCTTAACTTATCATCAAACTAATACACATATTCCTAACAGTCTTATCTATTTCCAGAAAGAAATATGCACTGGTGATGGTGGATGACTACTCAAGATATACTTGGTGGAATTTATGCATTCAAAAGATGAAACTTCACACATCATTATTGAACACATTAAGAAAGTTGAGAAGCAGGCTGAGGATCAAAATTGTGTTAAAAGAATGAGGAGTGATAATGGCACAGAATTCAGGAATGTAGCTATAAATGAATTCTGTAAAGACAAGGGCATTGTTCATGAGTTCTCAGCTGCAAGAACACCCCAGTAAAATGGTGTGGTTGAAAGGAAAAATAGAACCCTAGTTGAAGCTGCAAGAAAAATGTTGCAAGGTCATTTTGCCAACTAGTTTTTGGGAAGAAGTTGTCAATATTGCATGATATACTCAAAAAAGATATCTAATCAATAAAAATCTTGGCAAATTACCTTACTTAATTCCGTCAAAAAGAAATCCTACTGTAAAGCATTTGCATTTGTTTGGAAGCAAATGCTTTATGCTCAAAGACAACTCTAAATATGTTGGAAAATTTGACTCTAAAGTATTTAAAGCTATTTTTCTGGAATATTTATTGGAATGAACTACCTACAGAGTTTACGTGCTTGAGCAAAAAAAATTATGGAAAGCACAGATGTGACCTTTGATGATGACAAGTGTTCAGGCTTGGAATGCCTTGATTAAAATGAAGTTAAGGCCCTAAAATTTGAAAATATGAACATTGATAGTGATTCTGAAGATGATGCTGAGATCAACACAAATAATAGAATGGAGGAAGAAACAAATGAACCAGTGAACTGTGAAGATGAGGACTCATCTCAAAGTAGAAGCTTACCTGAATTTGATGGAACAAACTCAGGGGGAGAAAGAGATGACTGCTCTGCAAGTCATGCCAACAATGAAGAAAATGCAGGAAACTCTAATCAATAAGATCACACTAGAAAATGGGATAGGAGTCACACAAGAGATGCAATAATTGGTGATCCAAATGCTGAAGTGAGGACTAGAAGTGCAACTGCAAATGAATGCCTGCATGCATGCTTTCTTTCATAAATTAAGTCTAAAAAAACTGAGAAAGCTCTACTTGATCCTGATTGGATAACTGCCATGCAAGAAGAGCTAAATCAATTTGAGAGAAATAAAGTTTGGAAAATGGTTAATGCACCAAAGAACAGAAGTATCATTGGAACAAAGTGGGTGTACAGGAACAAACTGGATGAAAATGAAATTGTGACAAGGAACAAAGCAAGACTGGTTGCCAAAGGCTACTCACAAGAAGAAGGAATTGATTATGATAAAACCTTTTCTCTAGTTGCAAGACTTGAAGCAATAAAAAAATTTCTTTCATTTGTTGCACATTCAAATTTCAAGATATATCAAATGGATATGAAAAGGGCATTCCTTAATGGTGAATTCGAAGAAGAAGTCTATGTGCAATAACCACCTAACTTTGAAGATCCAGAATTTCCAACTTTGTTTGAAACTGTTAAAGGTCCTTTATGGATTGAAGCAAGCACCTAGAGCATGGTATGACACATTGTCGTAATTTTTACTCAAACATTGATTCACAATAGGCACAATTGATAAGACTTTATTCTACAAGCAGCATGGTGATGATATTATCCTAGTTCAAATTTATGTGGATGATATCATTTTTGGTTCTACTAATAGAAAGCTATGTCAAAGATTTTCAAGACTCATGCAGAGTGAATATGAGATGAGCATGATGGGAGAATTAAGTTATTTTCTTGGTCTTCAAGTAGCCAAAGAAGTAATGGAATCTTTATCAGTCAAACCAAGTCTTTTAAATATTTATTGAAGAAATTTGGAATGGTTGACTGCTCACTTGCATCAACACCTATATCTACAGAAACTAAGTTGGATGAAGATAAGAAAGGAAAAAGTGTAGATATTTCAGGTTATAGAGGAATAATTGGATCTTTGCTATACTTAACTTCTAGTAGACCGACATCATGTTTACAACATGTCTCTGTGCTAGATTTTAAGAAAATCCTAAGAATCACATTTGATGGCTGTCAAGAGGATTTTCAGATATTTGAAGGGGACACCAAACTTGGGATTGTGGTATCCTAAGGGAACTAGTTTTTAAGGTGTTGGATACACAGATGCAGATTTTACAAGATGCAGGATAGACAGAAAAAGTATAAGTGGAAGCTGTCAATTCCTTGGTCAAATACTTGTATCATGGTATAGTAAAAAACATCAATATGTATCAACTTCCACAACTGAGGTTGAATACATAGCTACTAGAAGTTGTTGTGCTCAAGTGCTTTGGATTAGAAATCAATTAATGGACTATGACCTAGTGTTACACAAAATTCCAATCATGCGTGATAATACTAGTGCCATATCTATTATTTCTAATCCAGTTTAATTATTCTAGAACTAAGCACATTGATGTTAGTTACCATTTTTTTAGAAAACATGCTACAAATAGTACCATTGAGCTTATTTTTGTTCCAACAGAAAAATAATTAGTTGACATTGTTACTAAATCTTTGGTTGAAGCAACTTTCACTAGACTTGTAGATGAAATTGGTATGTTAAATTCTTCATCCTAAAGGCAAGAACTCAGCTAATGTGTTGCAGTAGATTAATTTATGATAAATTAAAGTTAATTTGATTTAATTGGGAACTAACTGGAATATGATCTATAAATATTTCAGGATTCCCAGTATATTTATTTTTCAAAATTTAAACTTACTTGGAATTTTTCAAATTCTGAGAAAAATTGTTAATTTGTTAATTCACATCTTCAATATGTGAAATTAATATAAGACATAACTGAAAATGAACAAAAGTATGTAGAGAACTGAGTTCCTATAAGTCTAAATGACTTCTCGACAAGTCATTTTGAGACTTCTCGATAGAGTTCTTGATAAGTCTTTTTCATGACTTCTCGATGGACTTCCCGACAAGCCTCTTTCTGACTTCTCGATAAGTCTAAATGACTTCTCGACAAGTCATTTTGAGACTTTTCGACAAAGTTCTCGATAAGTCTTTCTCATGACTTCTCGATGGACTTCTCGACAAGCCTCCTTATGACTTCTCGATAAGTATTGTAGAGATCTCGACATATATATCTATGAAGTTCTATACAAGTATAAATTTTATACTTATCAATAACTCAAAACTAGAATTATTTATTACAATAAATTATTTTAGTAAAATACTTGTGATAGAAAATCAATTCTAATATTATGTTGATTTATTCAATATAAATTTAAATAATTCAGTCCAATTAGGATAAAATGGGTATTGATTCCACATCCCGATAAGTCACTATCTAGTTCTCTATAAAAGTCAAGATAGTGACATCTCGACATGAGTTTTCTAATTCACGTGACTTCTCGATAAGCAAATATCAATCGTTTATTCCTACTTCTCGACATGTCACATCTCTAGCCTATAAATACCGAGACAACTTGACCTAACCCCTATTTACGCTTTCGAGATCTCAATTGACCTAGCTTTTGCAAATCTTTACCGCTCTCACACGTTTCAGACTCTTTCTTTCTCAAATCTCTTACCCATTTAAACTCAAACACTTATAATGGATGTCAACAATGTTAGAGTTGTTATCCCAAAGGATGGTACCAATTACTTGGCGTTTACAGATGCAAACCAAGCTTCTGATAGTTTCAAGTATCTTGTCAAGTTTTTATCTGAATCTTACCTTGCAGGAGATTTGACTGCTAATCATGTTCTATACTTGGATGTGGTTAATGAGTTTTGGAACTCAGATGTGGTGAATACTGTTGTGCATGATAATCATGCAGTTTTCTTGGTGGTTTAATGCTCAATTCAGGGTAAGCCTGTGGAGTTTGATGTCAATGATGTCAACAAAGCTTTGGGCATTTTTACAGATGGCATGGTGGAGGTACCAACAACATATGAGCGGGCTGAGTTTATGGATTTTATAAACTATAGTGAGAATATCAATCTGGCCAACCTCAACAAGATGTATCTAAGGAGGGAATGGTCTTTTATCTTTGACTTCATTGTTAGAGCTTTCACATGTAGAAAAACTGGGTTTGACAACATATCAAGTGTTGTTCAAAAGTTGGTGTTCTCAATAGCATACAACAAGCACATCAATGTTGGTCTATTGATCTTGGAAGAGCTAAGCACCAGGCTGACAATGCCCTTGGTAAGAAGAGTGCTAGGTAATGAATTACACAGAGAGGGGGTAAATGTGTTTTAGTATTTTTCTGCTTTTCTTGAAGTGTTTATTTTGATGAACAAAGTAAATTAAAACCTTTTAGTGAAATGTGTTAGTACTGAATAAAACAGGTAAGAACAGTGAACACAAATCTTTCAAAACTCACTTAATTTTATATTAAAATTAAGAATGTTTTGCTACAAAATTTCTAGGCTCTTTGTTAATAAAGAGCTTAGCTTCTTCCTTGAGAGAATACAAGATTTCTGATCTAAATTGTTACATCTAAAATAAAGCATCCAGTGTTTACTTTATAGAACAGTAAACACCGGTTATTACACAATATGCAGTAGCATGTACTAAACCCTATTTTTGGATAACCAAATCTTTCTATTTCTGGCTCAGTGTATCTTTGCTAATCTTGAACGCCTGTGACTTTACTTTGCCAGTTAATCTTGGCCTTTGATCTTGTACTCTTCAAGCTACTTTTGTAGACTTGTCAATCCAACTAATTGGATTGTTTGTTGATTGATAATCTTGGATATTTAACTGATCTACACTTTGTACTTTGAGTTTTACCTCGAGATCTCCAGTTTGATATATAGAGAACTTGACATCTCGATAAGTATATTGGCTTATCGAGATCTTTCATCACTCTATAGTTGTTTTGACTTATCAAAGTCTCTGAGTTCTCTATAGGAGAATTTGTCTTGTCGAGATCTCTCATCTTCATGTCTTCACTTTGGCTTATCGATATCTCTGAGTTCTCTAGTGACAAATAGACTTATCGATATCTCAGAGATCTCTAGTGATATTTTGACTTATCGATATCTCAGAGTTCTCTAGTGAATAATTGACTTGTCGATATCTCCAATCTTCATGTCTTCAATTTGTCTTGTCGATATCTCTGAGTTCTCTAGTAGCCTTTCTTGACTTCTCGATAAGTCAATCTGGAGATCTCGAATGACTTCTCTATAACACATAATATGTGACTTGTAGACTTCTTGACTTAGAGTATTTTTCACAAAACAGATTTATTCAACTCCAAGCTTCTTCACACTTTCTCTGAGTCATGATCTTCATGATCTTCTTCCAGAGCTTATTCTTAGGCTTGAAAATGTTTACAGAAAAATACTCCAGTCTAATCTATTTTCATTTTTATAGACTTAAATGTTACAATACAAAATGCAAATTTAGATTACAATACAACTTACTTAGGGTTGTCAATTTGACTTAGTCTTGTTATAGTACAAGCATGTCTTGCACAACAATCTCCCCCAATTTGTGAGAAGATTTCTTATCAAAAATTAATGCATGTTAACAAGACTAACCCCAAGCTATAATGGATAAACTGATTTATACATACAAATTGACACAAATACAACATTTATACATTAGGTGATTTTTTATTTAAACAAATACATACATCAGACAAATACCGTGTCTCCTGTTTCTTCTCTAATGAGGTCCTTTAGGTATACAAGAATTTCTAGTTCCTCTATGATTGGTGTCCCTCTTAGAGCTTCCACAAGTTTGAGTCTGTCAGGTTTTGGATAGCCATTCACCAAATCAATCCTAAATTTTGAGAATGTGCCAGCTTTGACATTTAGAAATCTTTCATCCTTAGAAATTCTGCTCATCCCTTTTGCCTTGAGATCTTCAGATCTTTGAATGTACATTTCTATTTCCTCTTCATTCTTCATCTTCCTCTCCTCATATTCAGCCTTGGTTTTTGCTCTTCTTTCCTCCCTTGCTATCAACCATTCAGCTAAAACAGATTTCCATGCCCTGGTTGCAGTATCCTTGTCCTTTAGTAAGCTTATCACTCTCTTGATTTCTGTGGGTGAAAAGGTGTCCATTAAGGTGCTGCCAAGAAATGTGAAAGACCCATCCTCGTAGTAGATTTTTACTTCCCTTAGTGTTACAACCCAGACTCTGACTATTTCCTCAGCTAGTTTTTGAAAGTAGTCTTCATCTGAGTTGCACCAGTTTAGAAGTAGAGAATTACTTTGCTTGTAACAATTGCAGATGGCCCTATCAGTAACTTGCACTTTCTCAGTATGTTTAGCTTTCTTAGGTTTCCTCCCAATAGACTTGTAGTGAACTTTGAGTGATGGCTTGACAGAAGGTAGGTTTGTGATTTTCTTGAGAAGTGTTTGGCTTGAGGTGATTGGTATTTACATAAAGGAGTTAGCAGTCTGTTTATACAAATATTTAGGCTTTGAGGTTTGAGGTGGTGTGGTATTTGAGTTTATTGGCATATAGGGTTGAGCTTGGTTAATTTGGATTTTAAGGTTCGTTGGTGTGGTCCTGAACTGTCTTCATTCCTCTTCTTTCTTCTCTCATCACCTCTCCTTTTCTCTTCCTTCTTCTTATTTTTGCTTCCAGCTGCCTTAGAGGATTGACTTGGATTTGAGCCAGAAGGTTTTTAATCATCTTTTTTCTGCTCATCATCATCCAAGTTATCCTTATTGATTTGAATTTTAGGCAAGTTGGCTTCAGAATTCCTCAGATATCTCCCCAACAGCTTAATCATTTCTTCATCTTCAACAGTCTTATTTTTCTTGACTTTCAAATCAGACTCCAGAATCATGATGAGCTTTTTGTTAGCCATGACACATTGTTTAGGGATCTGGAAGTGTTTGCAATGTTTGGTGGTAGCACAGATGTATGTCACTCCCTTGCTTGGCTGTAAGTATGCTTCTGGAAAAGCAGCCACTTGAGCATTCTTTAACTCAGTTAACAAGAGAGTATCTTCAGGGATCACTCTTTTGACTTTGTTTATCAGAATATCCAACTCAGATGCCCTTCTAGAGATCAGATAGTTTAGGGACACCTGCATACACCTGTCTACCCCTGAGTCATTTATGTTGATCACAATTCTTTTCTCCTGAAAATTGTCCTTTGTCACTAAGATCACCCTTATAGAGTTTATTGTCATGTCCAAGGCCTTTTTGTAAGTGAAGAAATTGTTATTTAGAGAAGCCCTGAGAGCTTTGAGCAATCCATCAAATTCCCTGCTCAGACTAGGTCCCTTGGCCGCTCTGATAAGCCTCTCCATTCCAATATCAACTTCTTGAGATTTGCTCTTGTTAGCAGCTTGGAAAGTTTGAGTAGATGATCTTAATAGGCTAGCCTCTATCTCCCCCTTAGTTTTGTAGGCAGACATGATAAGAGGAGTAGTAATTTCAGGCCTCACAACTTCTGGAAGTGCAGGCAGAGGTATGTTAAGATTTCCCATAATAGCTTCCAAAGCCACATCATTTTGCATTTGTAAGTGCTTGAGAAAGCCCACCAAGGTCTGAATATCTGTCTGTTGACTCTACACCAATGAGGTGAGATGAGTGAGTCATTTGAAGACTGCAAGTTTGAGACTTGTTGTTGGAGAGCCTGAATTTGAAGAATTGTAGATGTAGAATCAGGTTGATGAGAGCTTGATAAAGTAGAAGGTCTAAATGTGTCTTCCACAGCCTGTTTGATACCCTCCATTAGTAGTGCAGAAGGCTCATATCTGCTTTGGTGAAGCTGATTTAACTTCAGCTTTGTATCATTTGAACTTGTTATTTGTTGTTGAACCACTTCATGAAGAGCAATGAAAGATTGTCTGAGATTTTTGACATCTTTTTCCATAGAAGTCAGATCCAGCCTTGCAATTTGGTCAGCAAAATGTTTAAACTTTGAAGTGATCTTGACTTGAGAGGGTATAATCTCATCCATCTTTTCATTTATCAGTTTCCTTACCTTGTCTTCATGACCAATCAACTTGAGTTCTAGAGCTCTTCCAAAGAGATGGAAAGCGTTGAGTTGAGCTTTAGAAACTTCATTGATTACATCATAAACTTCAGCAGGAGTTAAGGCTTTAGCATTGCTTCCCAAAATAGTTAGATAATCTTCCCTGAATTTAGCTAAAACACCCTCCATCTCCAGATTGTAGTCCTTGTTCAGCCAAGCATCACAGTTTCCATCATGTTCATCTTCATTAACAATTTTATCTTGTTGCTCTTGGACATCTGTTTGATATGAGAGCATTATGGCTTGGTAATTCTGTTTAGACATATCTGAGGTTAGCAGCTATTGAGAGATTTGAGCAAGTCCAAACAACTGATCCACTAGAAGATCATCCACAGTTGTTGGTTGAGCTTCAGTTGTATGCAACCATTGGGACATGAGGTGTGGTTGTTGAGATTGAAAGGTTGAGAGTTGAAGTGTAGTGTCAAAACCACCTGTGACATGAGTCACAGTTTGACTCACAGATTGCTATGTGGTTATGACAGTATGTTGTTCCTCACTAGTTGTGGGAACATCCATTTGAATTGGAGGGGATTTGACTGTGCTACTGTCATTTGCAACAGCCTCAAACCCTTGTGTGTATCATTGGCAATTGTACTATCAGCTTCAATTATTAGAGCAATTTCAGCCATGGTTTTGAGGGGAGTTGTTCCTAAAATAGGAACCTCCAATTGAATCGGAGAGAATTTAGATAGCTCCCCCTCAGGAGTACTACCCTCAAACCTAACAACTTGTGAAGGCTAATTTGCACATGAAGGTGCATTTGTGACCTCCATGGGGTCTTTAGTAAAAACTGATGAATCTCTCATGGTTTTGATGGTGTCATCAAGGTCTACCCCAGCTAGTAGCCTCTCTCCATTTAAATGAGGTGTCTGGGTGGTGAGCAAGGTTTCTTGAACCAAGTCACTTGAATGGAGTTGTACTTGAGAATTAGATTCAAGCACATTGTGAGAAGAAGAAATTTGAGAGATAAGTAGAGTTTGATCATTGGTGAGTGTTGGCTTCTCCCCTGAGTGAATGAGAGAGCTTCAATAGATGTGCTCTCACTGTGTGTGTCATCCTTATTTCTTCTTTCATACATTAGAACTTGATCTAGTGTAGGTGCAGACTCATTATAAGATACATTGAGGAGAATGCTCTTTTCAATAGAAACACCTTGTTGAGAGGATGTCTCTAGAATCTGTTTTGACCCCATTTATACAACTGCATCTTTTTGGAAGGATACAAAGGTGACTTGAGTGGTCAACTCAGTTTGTTTATCCTTCTTTGATTTTCTGACCAAGGGTGACTCATGTTGTATTTGTACCTCGCCACTCTCATTCATTACAGTACAGGTTATCTCCTTTCTTTTCTTCTTACTCACTTCACCCTTTTGAGAGGATAAAGTGGTTGGTTTCCTAGCTGCTATTGGTTTTGAAGAAGTGGTCTCAGCTTGGGAAGACCCTTATTGATTTTCCTGTATTTTAACTTTTACAGGTTCAGGGACCATAGTTGTACTAGATTGTGCATTTGATCTCATGTCAGTCATAGGATAAGGGTAAGTCTTAAAACTCTCCATCATGAATGAAGTGATTTTCAGACTCACATTTACCTTGTTCTTTGTAGTAAGTGAACCAAATATAGTTTTAGATACTTGCTTACAATTTCCTATTTTAGTGTTGTCTATACCATTCAACAAATGTATATCTGATACTTTATGATTTAAAGTAGACATAATAAATCTAGGAAAGAAAATTTCCTTAACTCTAGCAGATTGGGGCATAGTTAGCCTGGTGGCAAGTTCTTCCAGGATCAAAAGACCAGCATTCAAGTATCTGTTGTGAGCTATTGAGAACACCAGCTTCTGCACCACACTTGAGATGTTGTCATATCCTGTCTTCCTGCATGTGAAGGCCCTTACTATAGAATCAAACACAAAGGACCATTCATTTCTTAAGTTTGTTCTATTCAAACTTGCCAGGTTGATTTTTTTACCATAGTTGATGAAATCCATGAACTCAGCTAGCTCATCCTGTGTTGGCATCTCCACTAGATTTGCAGTTGGAAGACCCAAAGCTGCATTCACATCTTGTTCATTGAACTCTATATGTTGGCCTCCAATTGTGCATATTACCACCAAGGACATAGAGTTGTCATTCATAACAGTTCTCACCATAGTTGTTGTCCAGAATTCATGCAGAACATCCAAGTAAAAGACTTGGTTAGCAGTTAAAGCACCTGCAAGATATGATTCAGACAAAAATTTCACAAACCCATTGAAACTGTCAAGGGCTTGATTAGCATCAGTGAAAGCAAGATAGTTGGTTCCTTTCTCTGGGATTACAGCTCTAACAATATTGAGTGCCATTGTAGTTGAGTAAGAGTGAATGGGTAAAAAAAATTAATGAGAAAGAGCTTGAAATGAGAGAGAAATCGATTTTTAACTGAAAAATCTAGGTCACTTAGAGTTCTCGAAGGCGTAAGTATATGTGTATCGAGATGTCTGAGTATTTATAGTAAAAGTAAATGACTTATCGAGGACTCAAAAATAGAAGTTTGGAGTATACTTATCGAGAAGTCATTTTGAAAAGAAATTACACATCGAGAAGTCATTTTAAATAACTCTTTTAGAGAACTAAAATTAACTTATCGAGAACTAAAATTAACTTATCGAGATGTCAAATAAATACTCAGTTTGTCCTAAAATGGACTGAATTATTTCTAACTTTTATTTGAATAAATCCAAATAAACTTAGAATGAATTTATCAAGAGCAGTTTACCAAAATAATTTATTGAATTTTAAATTATTTCAGTTCTGAGTTATTTATAAATCTAAATGTACTTGTAGAGAACTCTATGAATTAACACTTATAGAGAACTTTACAATGACTTATCGATAAGTCATAATAAAGCTTATCGAGAAGTCTGAAAATTGGCTTTTTGAGAAATCACTCGAGAAGTCTTAAAATGACTTGTCGATAAGTCAATTAGACTTATCGAGAACTCAGTTCTCTACATGCTCTTGATTGTTTTGGTTATGTCTTGTGTTTATTTTACATATTGAAGATGTAAATTAACATTTTGACAGTTTTCTTAGAAATGAAAAATTCTAAGCTAAATTTTAAAATTTGAAAAATAAATATGCAGCGATTTTGAAATATTTATAATTCATATTTCAGTTAATTTCCAATTAAATCAAATTAATTATGATTTATTAGAAATTGATTTGCTGCAAAATATTAGCTGAGTTCTTGCCTAGGGATGAAGAATTAAGCATTCCAATTTCACCTACAAGTCTAGTGAAAGTTGCTTCATCCAAAGGTTTAGTAAAAATGTCAGCTAATTGTTTTTCTGTTGGAACAAAAATGAGCTCAATGGTACCATTTGCAGCATGTTCTCCCATAAAATGGTACCTTACATTAATTTGCTTTGTCCTAGAGTGATTAACTAGAATAGCCACAATAGATATAATACTAGTACTGTCACATATAATTGGAATTTTGTGTAACATTATGCCATAATCCATTAGCTAATTTCTAATCCAAAGCACTTGAGCACAACAACTTCTAGCAGCTATGTATTCTGCTTCAGCTGTGGAAGTTGACACAGATTATTATTTCTTGTTATACCAGGATACAAGTCTTTGTCCAAGAAACTAACAGCTTCCACTAGTACTCTTTCTATCAACCCTGCATCCAGCAAAATCTGCATCTGTGTATCCGGCAGCTTTAAAACCAGTTCCCTTAGGATACCATAATCCCAAGTTTGGAGTCCCCTTCAAATACCTGAAAATTCTCTTCACAACCATTAAATGTGATTCTTTTGGATTGTCTTGAAATCTTGCACATAGACATGTTACAAACATGATTTCTGGTCTACTTGCAGTTAAGTAAAGCAATGATCCAATCATTCCTCTATAGCTTGAAATATCCACACCCTTGCCCTTTTTACCTTTATCCAACTTTGTTGCTGTAGGCATAGGTGTAGAAGTAGGTGAACAATCAACCATGCCAAACTTTTTCAATAAATCTTTAACATACTTAGTTTGGCTGATAAAGATTGCATCACTTCTTTGACTGACTTGAAGTCCAAGAAAGTAATTTAATTCCCCCATCACACTCATTTCATATTCACTCTGCATAAGCTTAGAAAATCTTTGACACAACTTTTCATTGGTAGAACTAAAGATAATATCATCCACATAGATCTGTACTAGGATCATATCATCATCATGCTTCTTGTAAAAAAAAGTATTATCTATGGTACCTCGAGTAAAACTATGTATAAGTAAGAATTCTGACAATGTATCATACCAAGCTCTAGGTGCATGATTTAATCCATATAGAGCCTTGAGTAGCTTATACACAAAATCTGGAAATTCTGGGTCTTCAAAGCCAGGTGGCTGTTGCACATAAACTTCTTCTTCTAACTCACCATTTAGGAAGACACTCTTTACATCCATTTGATACACTTTGAAATTTGAATGTGCAGCAAATGCTAAAAAAATCCTTATTGCTTCAAGTCTTGCAACTGGAGCAAAAGTTTCATCATAATCAATTCCTTATTCCTGTGAATAGCCTTTTGCAACCAACCTTGCCTTGTTTCTGGTAACTATACCATTTTCATCCATCTTGTTCCTGAACACCCATTTTGTTCCAATTATACTAGTTCTTTGGTGTATGAACTAACTCCCAAACTTTGTTTCTTTCAAACTAATTAAGCTCTTCTTGCATGGCAGATATCCAGTCAGGATCCAAAGAGTTTCTTCAGTTTTCTTAGGCTCTACTTGAGACAGAAAGCATGCATGTAGGCACTCATTAATAGTTGCACTTCTAGTCCTTACACCAGTATTAGGATAACCAATTATTGTATTTGGATTGTGACTCCTGTCCCATCTTCTGGTGTGAGTTTGTTGACTGGTGCCTTCATCATTTTCTTCATTATTGGTATGACTAGTTGATCCTCCTTCTCATTCTCCCCTTGAGTTTGTGCTATCAAATTCAGGTGATTGAGATGACCTTCCATTTCCATGATTTTCCTGTTCATTAGTCTCTTCATTCATCAACAGTTGTGCATTGACTTCAGCCTCTTCATCAGAATAACTGTCAATGTTGAGATTTTCAAATGTAATGGCTTCAGCTTCATTATCATCAAGGCATTCCAAGCCTGGACACTTGTCATCATCAAAAGTCATATATGTGCTTTCCATGATTTTCTTTTGATCAATTACATAGATCTTGTAGGCAGTTCTCTTCAATGAATATCCCATAAAAATTGTTTCAAAAACCTTTGAGTCAAATTTTCCCACATATTCAGAGTTGTCTTTTAAAATGTAACACTTGCTTCCAATCATATGAAGATGCTTTACAGTAGGCTTTCTCTTAGACATGATTGAGTAAGGTGATCTACCATGAGTCTTGTTAATGAGATATCTATTTTAAGTGTAGCATGCAGTATTAACAGCTTCTTCCCAAAAACTAGTTGGTAGCTTGGCATCTTGCAGCATTGTCCTTGCAGCTTCTACTAATATTTAGATCTTTCTCTCAACTACCCCATTTTGTTGAGGTGTTCTAGTAGTGGAGAATTCTTGAACAATATCTTTGTTTTTACAGAATTCACTCAATGTTGTATTTCTGAATTTTGTCCCATTATCACTTCTCACTCTCTTTACACAGTTTTGATCTCTAGTCTGTTTTTCTATCTTCTTTATGTTCTCAATTATGATGTATGGAATCTCATCGTTAGAGTGCATAAATTCTACCCAAGTATATCTTGAGAAATCATCCACCATCACAAGTGCATATTTGTTCATCGAAATTGATAAGACATTTACTGGCCCAAACAAGTCCATGTGAATAAGTTGCAATGATACACTTATGAAATTCACAGTTTTTAACTTGTGACTTGATCTTTTCATTTTTCCTTTCTGACAGGCTTCACAAACTTCAATTTGAGCAAACTCTAATTTTGGCATGTCTCTCACTAACATTTCTTGACCAGAGTGTTGATTGCCTTATAGTTTAGATGTGAGAGTTTCTTATATCATAACTTGCTTTGCTCTATGGATGCCTCAGTGTAGAAGCAAAAAATTCCATCCTCATTTGTTGAGTCCAAGTCTGCAATAAACAAGCTTCCTTTCCTTGCTCCTTTCAGAGCAACTTCATTGGTTTTCTTGCTGATGAAGATACATTCTTCTTTGTCAAATAGAACTTTAAAACCTTTGTCTGCAAACTGGCTGACACTGAGAAGATTTACTTCAAGACCAGCTACCAATGCTACATCATCAATGACAACATTTCCAGAAAAAATCTTGCCATATCCCATTGTGAATCCTTTGTTGTTGTCTCCAAAGGTCACCAAATGGCCATCCTTCTCCTCAAATTGTGATAGCAAGGCCTTATCACATATCATATTCCTGAAGCATCCACTGTCTATGATCCATATGACCTTCTTCATTTTGCCTTGCATACAATGAGTTTAAGTGTATTTAGCAACCCAAGCAGTGTTGGGTACTTTCTTCTTGTTAACTGATTTAGCAGAATTAGAGTTAGAAGTCTCAGAAAGAATATTATTTGATAGATGTTTGTGCATTTTCCCTTGCAGCTGTAGATCCAATACTGACTTCTTTGAGATCTACTTTTAGCTTGTGGCAACTTTTCATTACTTTTAAGTTATAAGGAATGCAGTCAAACTTATCACAAAATGAATAAGGATCATTTGCCTTGGCTTCATTATACTTGCAGGCTCCTTCAACTGGCTTGCTAACAACCTTTTTACAAAGGTAACTTGATGCTTGTACAAGGCTAAGTTTGAACCTTCAGCTTTGGTCATGGAGGAGATCAAGAATGTTGTTCAGAATTCTTTTGGCACTTTAGCTGCATCCAGTTCACAACCTACATCCACCTCAACCAATCTTCAAATACAGAATCTCCAAGCTCAGGTCACAGATCTTCAAGCCTCCAACATCTCTCTCTCAGCTCAAGTATCTCAGTTAACCTCACTAGTAAAAAGCCAACAATAGGATATCAAGTCCCTAGTAAACTCACACAAACATCTACAAATGCAGAATTCAGTGTCTTTGGGAGATATTATGGCAGCTTTGAACATACCCCTTCCAGAATCACCACAATCAGTAAGGACCCAAATCCCTCTACCTACAATCAATATTCCTACTATCAAGACAAAGGGGGAGATAGAGTCTAAGCTAAAATCATACATCCAAGCTATAATTCAGAAGAAATATGATTTTGATGTTGGAATGGACAAACTTATGAAAGCAGCTGAGGGACCTTGTTTTGACAAGAAATTTGATGAACTCCTCAAGGCTCTCAGAATCTCTATAAAAATAATCACTTCACTTACAAGAAAGCTTTGGATAGAAATAAAAAATTTCTGAGGGTGATAATGGTGATAAATGGAAACTTCAGAGAAAGATAATTGTTACAAATATCAATGACTGGATAGGTGCATGCAGGTGTCTCTTTATTATCTCTAATCAATAAGAGCATATGAGCTGGACATCCTAATCAACAAAGTCAACAGGGTGATTCCAGAGGACACTATCTTGCTGAATGAACTCAAAAAGGGTCAAGTAGTTGTATTTCCAAAAGCTTACCTTTAACAAAGCAAGAGAGTGGCTTATATCTGTTCATCTACCAAAAGGTGCAAACACCTCATGATCCCTAAGCACTATGTCATTAGAAATTTGAGATTGATCATGAATCTCGAGACTGACTTGAAGACCAAAAAGATCACGACCGTTGAAGATGAAGAGATGATTAAGCTTTTGAGCAAATATCTGAAGAATGTTGAAACCATGTTGTCTATAACTCAAATTAATACAAAAGTTGACTTGGATGATGATGAGCAGAAGAAAGATGAGCAAAAATCTTCTGGCTCAAATCCAAGTCTGTCTAGCAAAGCAACTGGTAGCAAGGTGGATGACAAGAAAAATGAGAAGGAAGAAAAAAAGGAAAGGATGATGGTAAGAGAAGAAGGAAGGATGGAGAAGGAATTACAAAGCAACAGAATGTCCAAGGAACTCAAATCTCACAAACTCAAACCCCTAAACCTAGCCAAATAAACACTCAAGCTATCCTGACCTCAAAGCCCAAATACATTTATAAACCAACCACAAACTCCATACTCAAAATACCTATTACATCCATCCAAGTCTCCTTAAAGAAAATATCAAAGCCACCTTCATTCAAACCTCTAATCAAGACTTACTTCAAAACTGCAGGAAGAAAACCAAGGAAAATTCAAGCTAATGTTGTGCTATCTGGAATTATTTCAATCAGGATGACTTTCTACCAATTTGAAGGAACATAACAGATGATGATTATCACCAACAACTAGCTGAGGAGATAGTCAAAGTTTGGGTTATTTCTCTGGGAGAAGTCAGAATCTACTACAAGGATGGCTCCTTTATTTTGTTGAATAGAGAAGTAATAGAGACATTTTCAACTGTAGAATTAAAAAGGGTGATCAGTTTGATGAAGGATAATGATTATAGCACAAGAATGAGGAGGGATGTATTGGCCAAAAGATTAAGAGAAATGAACATAAGGCATGCTAGGGAAAAGGCTGAGAGGGAAGAAAGAGAAATAAAAAATGCCAAGGAGATTGAGATGTTTGAACAAAGATCTAATGAATATAAGGCAAGGGGGTTGAGCAGGGTTTCAAAAGATGGACCCTTTTCTGAATATCAAGATTGGCAGATTCTCAAGATTTACGATTCATCTTCTCAATAATTACTCATTGAAAGAATGGCTAAAACTAGTGGAAGCTCTAAGAGGGACTGGAATAATTAAAGTACTTGAAGTGCTAATCAAAATCAAGGATCTCATTAGAAGAAAGCCTGGTTATGAGAAATTTACATAATGTTTATAATTGTGAACTGATGTAAATTATCAATGTATAAAAAGTGTATCATGTCAATCTGTCAATTTTATTGTATTTGATTTTAGCTTGGGTTTAGTCTTGTTATCAGGCATGAATTTGTGATAAGCAATCTTCTCACAAATTGGGGGAGATTGTTGTGTAAGAGATGCTTTGTTAGGAATATGTGTATTAGTTTGATGATAAGTTCAGCAAAACACTTAAGTAGAAATCTAGTGTTTGTAGCCTCAACGGATAAGACCATCTTGGCTATCCGTTGAAGGAGTAGCCTTACTTAGCAATAAGTTTGGTATTGTAGCACATCTCACTCTCTGGTTTCAAGCTGTAATTCTTAGATGTTGTTAGGAGATAATCAGTCATGTTGACTACTAATGGATGTACAAGTAGGAGGGCTAATTGTAAATATTTCATGCCTTGTAATTTTGTATAAGTGAAGAAGTGTCAACTGATATTGAAGACCTTCAACGGATAAGAAACTAAGCTTCAACGGATGTCTCTAACGCTTCAACGGATAAGCACTTCAACGGATAAGCGCTTCAACGGATAAAGCTTCAACTGCTAGAGCATCAACGGATAAAGCCATCAACGGATGAAAGCTTCAACGGATGCACTGCTAGAGCATCAACGGATAAAGCCATCAACGGATGAAAGCTTCAACGGATGCTCAGTCTCATAGCAGTTGATAGTGACAGTTAACAAAGCTGACAGAGGCACATGGATTGACAGAGATGTGGTAGCCTATTTCAGGAACAGCAGAAAAAGCAGCCGTTTTTAGTCTGGTTCAAAATGGAAAGTCAACAGATAATTCCATATTACACTGGATAAAAATGGAACAGAAATAAGTGGATAACTATTGTCTTATTGTACTTTATCTTTGTCTTCACTTGTAAACTTGGTGTTATATAAACCAAGTAGTAGCTAGTAATTAGGAATGAATTTTCCCTGAGCTGTTTAGAAATATCAAGAGAGAAAATCATCTAGTTTGTACTAGGAAGCAGCTGTGATTTAATTTTGAATCACAGATTTTCTGAAATAACACATCTCTGGTGGAACAACAAATCCACCAGAAAAGTTTTTAAGTTCTTTGTGTTCATTTCATTTGTGTTTAAATATATATCTGTCTGCATCAGCTCCAAGCAATTCACACACATTTGATCACTCAAACACTTAGTCTTACAAATTACTCAAAACTTGAAAAAGTTTTGAGATTTACATTCAACCCCCCTTCTGTAAATCTCATTGTTAGTCCACTGGGAATAACAATTGGTATCAGAGCAAGAGCAAGCTCTTAACATACAAAGAGTTTAAAGATCTATTCTGCTAACATCATGAGTAAGAAGGATATTGGTATAAAGATTCCAATCCTGGAAAGAGATAACTATCATCACTGGAAGGTGAAGATGCATTTACATATTCTCTCTCAAGATGAAAGCTACATCAACTGCATTGAGAATGGTCCTCACATCCCACACAAGGTGGCCACAGCTGCTACTGCTACAGTTGCTGTTGGACAGTCTATTCCCAAGCCAAAGGCAGAATGGACTGTTGAAGATATTGAAGAGGTCCACAAGGACAAGAAAGCCATGAACATTTTGTTTAATGGCCTGGATCAAGATATGTTTGACAATGTCATCAATAGCCAAACTGCTAAGGAAATTTGGGATACTGTGCAGCTTATCTGTGAAGGCACAGAGCAAGTTATAGAAAACAAAATACAGCTTCTCATTCAACAATATGAATATTTCCACTTTGAAGAAGGAGAATCATTGAATGATACATTCAACAGATTTCAGAAACTATTGAATGGATTAAAACTGTATGGGAGAGTGTACCAAGTCAAGGACTCCAATCTAAAATTTCTAAGGTCTCTACCAAAGGAATGGAAGCCTATGACTGT
Organism: Apium graveolens; assembly: GCF_009905375.1. Lineage (NCBI taxonomy): Eukaryota > Viridiplantae > Streptophyta > Magnoliopsida > Apiales > Apiaceae > Apium > Apium graveolens. Next base: position 133,298,413 of record NC_133656.1, read on the forward strand.
TTCTCTAAGAAATTCTCAAGATTATAAGGACTTCACACTTGAAAGATTATATGGAATTTTGAAGACTTATGAACTTGAGATGGAGCAAGATGAGCTGTTGGAAAAGGGAAAGAGAAAAGGAGGATCAGTTGCACTTGTAGCTGACAGTGAAAAAGTTGAAGCCAGAAATGAGGAAAAGACAATGCCAAGTCTCAAAATTGGCACAAGCAAATCAGAATCAAGCACGGGTAAAGAGCAAGTTGCTGAGGATGAAGACAATTCCAGTCAGGATGAATCTGATGATATTGATGAACATCTGGCCTTTCTGTCCAGGAGGTTTGCAAAGATGAAGTTCAGGAAAAACACAAAGTTCACTAAGCCAAACAAAAACATGGTGGACAAATCAAAGTTCAAATGTTACAACTGTGGCATTAGTGGACACTTTGCAAGTGAGTGTAGGAAGCCAAATTCTGAGAAAAAGAAATTTGAGCAAGTTGATTACAAAAGGAAGTATTTTGATTTGCTCAAACAAAAGGAAAGAGCTTTTCTCACTCAAGATGATTGGGCAGCAGATGGGGTAAATGAAGATGATGATGTGAAATATGTCAACCTAGCCCTGATGGCTAATTCTGATGAAAATGAAACTAGTTCATCAAGCAACCAGGTAATTACTACTGATCTCTCTCAGCTTTCTAAACATGAATGCAATGAAGCCATAAATGATATGTCCAATGAATTATATCATTTGCGTGTTTCTCTTAAATCACTAGCTAAAGAAAACACTAGGATCAAAGAAAATAATGTGTTTTTAAGTGATAGGAATGCTGTGTTAGAGAGTCAGGTAATTGAGCTTGAAAAGATTAAACTTAAATGCTTGACTGTCGAGAGTGAACTAGAAGAAGCTGTTAAGAAAGTAGAAATTCTTTCTAAACAGTTAGAAAGTGAGCAAGAGGTAATCAAGGCCTGGAAAACATCTAGGGATGTTGGTGTTCAAATTGCCAAGGTTCAGGGAATTGAATCATTCTGTGAGGATGCCTGGAAGAAAAACAAAAAGAAGTTAGAATTAATTGATGGATTGTCAACGAATGTGGAATCAACGGATGATGAAAGTTATCCGTTGAAGGAAGAAAAGGAGCATCCGTTGAAGGCTCATCAATTAAAACAGGCAAGTTCTTTTAAAAATAAAAAGAATGATTCAACTCTCAAGAACTTTGTCAGAGAAGGAGCTAGCACATCCAGAGATGTCAGTAAGGTGAATATAGGACACATGACTTTAGATCAGTTGAAAGATAGGCTTAAGTTGGTTGAGGATAAGAAGGAAACTAAAAGAAAATCTAAAAGAAATGGGAAGGTAGGGATTAATAAACATAACAATTACACACCTGATAGGTATGCTCCTAGAAAAAGCTGTGTACATTGTAAAAGTGTTAATCACCTATCTGATAATTGCAAATCTGTTAAAAATGCTCCCATGCCTTCAAATCTCTCCATGCCTAACATGTCTATGTCACCTCTGCATGCTATGCCTGTTATGTCTCACCAGAATCCCCATGCACATTTTGCAAACATGCCATACATTAACAATCCTTACTTTACTGCATTTAGTATGCCTCAAATGCCATACAATATGCCTATGTGGAATAACATGTTTGCACAACCTATGCCTTATCAAATTCAATCAATTGTGTTAAATGATTCCGTGACTAACCCTACACTTCAACCAACCACATCTGAGAGCAAGGTTGACCCAAAGTTACCTAAGTCAAAAGATGCAGGAGGAATGAAGTCTAGGAAAAAGACTAACAAGGCTGGACCCAAGGAAACTTGGGTACCAAAATCAACTTGATTGATTTTGTTGTGTGCAGGGACAAAGAAGGAATCTATGGTACTTGGACAGTGGTTGTTCAAGACACATGACAGGAGATTTCACCCTGCTCACAGAATTTAAGGAGAGAGTTGGCCCTAGCATAACCTTTGGAGATGACAGCAAAGGATTCACTATGGGATATGGCTTGATTTCAAAAGAAAATGTCATCATTGATGAAGTTGCATTGGTTGATGGTCTCAAACACAATTTATTGAGCATCAGTCAACTATGTGACAAAGGGAATACTGTTTCCTTCAATTCTGAAGCCTGTATTGTCACAAGTAAAAAGGACAATAAAGTGGTTCTAACTGGAGTTAGAAAAGGAAATGTGTACTTAGATGATTTCAACTCTACAGATGTAGAATCCATTACTTGTCTTCTCAGCAAAGCAAGTCCAGTTGAAAGTTGGCTATGGCATAAGAAGCTGTCCCATTTGAATTTCAAGACAATGAATGATCTGGTCAAAAAGGACTTAGTTAGAGGAATGCCTCTAGTGGAATTCACAAGGGATGGACTGTGTGATGCTTGTCAGAAAGGAAAGCAAAAAAAAGTATCATTCAGTAAGAAGCTTGAATCTGCAATTGATGAACCACTGCAACTTCTACACATGGATCTTTTTGGACCAATCAATGTATTGTCAATTTCAAGGAAAAGATACTGCCTAGTGATTGTAGATGATTTCTCAAAGTTTTCATGGGTTTATTTTCTTGGATCAAAGGATGAAGCTAGTGAAATCATCATCAATCATATCAAGCAAGTCAACAATCATCCTGATTTCAAAGTAAGGAATATTAAGAGTGACAATGGAACTGAGTTCAAGAATTCAACCATGAAGATGTTCTGTGGAGTAAATGGGATCATGCATGAGTTCTCAGCTCCAAGAACTCCACAACAAAATGGTGTGGTGGAAAGGAAGAACAGATCACTAATTGAAGCTGCAAGGACAATGCTTGAGGAGTCAAAGCTCCCAACTTATTTTTGGGCTGAGGCTGTTAACTGTGCATGTTACACTCAGAATATTTCTCTAATCAATCAAGCAAAATGCATGACTCCCTATCAATTATTTAAGAGAAGAAAACCAACTTTAAACTTTCTACATGTCTTTGGTTGCAAATGTTACATCTTAAGGAATCAATCTGATCACAAAGGAAAGTTTGATGCAAAGGCTGATGAAGGAATATTTGTTGGTTATTCTGCTGGAAAATCATATAGGGTCTACAATCTAAGAACCAACATTGTCATGGAATCTGTACATGTTGTGTTTGATGATAAAAAGATTGATGGACTAACAGATGAGGGACATCATGAAGGACTCAAATTTGACAATATTGAGATATATTGTGATGATAGTGAAGATGAGAATGATGAAGAAGACATCTCAAGAAGAAACCAGAGTCTGCCTTTGGATAATGCACAGAATGCTGCATCCGTTGAAAGTCAAAATTCAGCTTCCGTTGAAAGAAGCAATGCAGCATCCGTTGAAAGACAAAGTGCATCATCCGTTGAAGTTCATAACGAAGAATCCGTTGATCACAGTCTGTCAACGGATAATCACTTCACCTCATCAGTTGATAGAACCCCCATTTCCTTTCAAAGGATCAGCAACTCAGGGGGAGTTTCAACAAATCAACATTCTATCTCACATCATGACAATACTGAGGCAACCTCATTAAGGGCTAATCTACCACCTCAAAGGAAATGGACCAAGAATCACCCTTTTGAACTGATCATTGGTGATGCTACATCTAAAGTACAAACTAGAAGGGCTACTCAAGATGAATGTCTGTATAGTAGCTTTCTATCACAGGAGGAACCTAAGCGAGTGGAAGAAGCTCTTTTGGATCCAGATTGGATTTTAGCTATGCACGAGGAGCTAAACCAATTTGAGAGGAACAAAATGTGGAAGCTGGTACCCAAGCCAAAGAACAAGAGTTCTATTGACACAAAATGGGTATTCAGAAACAAGATAGATGAAAATGGCATTGTCATAAGGAATAAAGCCAGATTGGTTGCCAAAGGCTATTCTCAACAAGAGGGAATAGATTTTGATGAAACATTTGCTCCAGTTGCAAGACTTGAAGCCATCAGAATCTTTCTAGCCTATGCAGCTAATGCCAATTTCAAAGTCTATCAGATGGATGTCAAGAGTGCATTTCTAAATGGGGAATTGGAGGAAGAAGTTTATGTAACCCAACCTCCTGGTTTTGAAGATCCAAATTTTCCAGACAATGTGTATTATTTGTTGAAAGCACTCTATGGACTAAAGCAAGCACCTAGAGCCTGGTATGAGACTTTATCAAAGTTCCTTCTAGATAATCACTTCACAAGAGGTACTGTTGACAAAACTCTCTTCTTTAGAAATGTTAATGGCTCTAAGATACTTGTACAAATTTATGTAGATGATATTATATTTGGATCTACAGATAATAAACTTTGTAAAAAGTTTGCTAAATTAATGCAAAGTAAATATGAAATGAGCATGATGGGAGAGCTAACTTACTTTCTTGGTTTACAAGTTAAACAAGTTAGTGGTGGAATTTTCATTAGTCAAACTAAATATATATATATATGATCTTTTAAAGAAGTTTGACTTAATGGATTGTTCACCTGCAAAAACTCCCATGGCCACTGCCACCAAGCTTGAATTAAACAAGGCTGAAAAGTCTGTGGATATTACAAGTTATAGAGGCATGGTTGGCTCACTTTTATATTTAACTGCCAGTAGACCTGATATTATGTTTTCTACATGTCTCTGTGCTAGATTTCAAGCTGACCCTAAAGAATCTCGCTTAGTGGCTATTAAAAGAATTTTCAGATATCTCAAAGGGACTCCAAATCTAGGAATTTGGTACCCTAGAGAGTCTGGTTTTGATCTAATTGGCTACTCAGATGCAGATTATGCAGGTTGCAAATTAGACAGGAAAAGCACAACAGGCACCTATCAATTTCTAGGAAACAAGCTTGTATCATGGTTCAGCAAGAAGCAGAATTCTGTTTCCACATCAACAGCTGAAGCTGAATACATTGCAGCTGGTAGTTGCTGTGCACAAATACTGTGGATGAGGAATCAGTTATTTGACTATGGTATAACTGTTGACAAAATTCCAATATTTTGTGACAACACAAGTGCCATTGCCATTACTGAAAATCCAGTGCAGCACTCAAGAACCAAGCACATTGATATCAAGTACCACTTCATTAGGGAACATGTGATGAAAGGTACAGTGGAACTTCATTTTGTTCCAAGTGAAAAGCAGATTGCAGACATATTTACCAAGCCACTTGATGAATCAACATTCACAAGATTAGTAAGTGAGTTAGGTATGCTTAACTATTCATAATCTATGTCATCTATGTAATTTGTCTTGTAGCCAGAAATGAATTTGCTGCAAGAACAAAGTTGGCTTTAATCAAAATTTATCCTATCAACGGATATTCCCTATCCATTGAAAGCCAAAATTGTTCTATCAACAGATATTCATTATCTGTTGAAAGACAAATACATTTCTGGTAATTTTATCCTTCAACGGATAAAATAGTGTTGTTCATCAACGGATAACTATTTACCTTATCCGTTGATGTGTCACGTTAGTGAGTCACAGTCGTTGATTCTTTTACTCAACCGTTGATACAGATATACAGTGTTGTATGTATTTGTATTTACGGTAGTTTTCAGAATTTCTACAGTTTCATTTATTCCTGAACGGCTTTCACTTACTTAAAAGTATCATTTAATTATTTTAATTTGTGTTTTAATTCAAGAAAGTATAAAAGCCCAATTGAATTCTTATTTTCACTTTACGCTTTCTTGCAATTATCATTCTCTTTCTCTCTCAATTCTCAAGTTCTTCTCTGCAACCTCTACTCACAACAATGGCACCAGTAGTCAAAATTATGTCTCAAACAGGATTTGTTTATGAAAAGAATAATTTCATAGTCTTGGTTGAAAAGAAGGAAGCCCATTCTGATTATCACAAGATGATGGACTTCATCAAGAACTGTAAACTGAGCTATGCAATGCTGGAAGCCCCAACCATCTACTGTGAAGTGATTGAGGAGATTTGGACAACTGCAGAGTTCAACTCCACTGATATGACTATTGCCTTCTCTCTCAAAGGTAAGGACTATTGCATTAATTGTGATGATTTACAATCTTGCTTTAAGTTGCCTGAGAATAATGCCATGACACCACACATTGATAAAGATGTCTCTTCTATGCTATATTCCATAGGCTATGCTTTTGATTCTACTAGTTTAGGTAGTATTAGAAGGAAAGGCCTTAGGAAAGAATGGAGTTTTCTTGGAGATGCCTTTATTAAGGTTTTCTCTGGGAAGATTAGCAATTTTGATGCTATCACTTCATCTCTTGTTAATATGCTCTATATGCTAGTTTCTGATAGGTACTTTAATTTTAGCAACTGTGTTATGCTAGAATTAGGTTCCAGATTAGGTAACAAAGCTAATAGACCACATAACATCTACTTTGCTAGTTTCTTTATGTTATTGGCTAACCATGTTGCTGAAGGTTTGGTTATATCCAATGAGAATAATAAACTCAAATGTTGGGCACAAGAGAAAAGGGTCCTTGTAGACCTTTTGAGAATGAATCTCAACAGCCAGGTGCCATTGGTATACTTGCCAATCATGAATGCACCACAGGTAAGTGAGGTAAATGTTTCTATAACTCCTACTATTTCCAACCCCAATGTTTCTTTGCCTTCTAGTGTGGCTATGGAACCTGTGTCATTGTCCAAACAGGCTCCTACCAAAGCCACCAAATCTAAAATCTCCAAAGTCAAGTCAAAGAAACCTACCTCTGTTGTTTCTCAAAAGACAACAGTTGTAACAACTACCATAAACCCTGAAGGGAGTGAACAGGGTGTGAGTGGTGAGGGGAGGGGTGAACATCAAAAAGCCCCCAGGATAAGGTGGGAGAGGTGAGTGATACCCATTCCAGCCAAGCCACAGTCTCTCAAAAGACTGTAGTGGTTCAAAAGGAGTCCAGCACATCCCTAGTTGCATCCTCCCAAAAGGATGTAACTATTGAAAATAGTCCCCACCCAGGGACACAGAACAAAAGAGGGAGGGACACTGAAGCTAAACATTCACCAATTCAAGCCTTTTCAAGGAAGAAGAAGGCCAAAACCCTAGTTTCCACACAAGGGACACACACAGCACAGATACACCCACCAGTATCTGTGCCTTCTCAAATTCAGCTTGATGTGATTCCAGCAAATGTGGAATCACAGCCCCATTCTCTCAATATAGACACACACCATTCCTCAAACTCTCCTACACCCTCTCTGGATGTGGATATGATATTCACATCAATTCAGAATCTGTGTCACCTCACTTAAAATCAATCCACACAGATTCAACAATTATATCACTTTCAATCTCTACATCATTTCCTTCTTCAACGGATATCTCTCATCCATTGACAAGTGGTTGTTCTTCAACGGATAAGCTTAACAGCAGTTATCCGTTGATACCATCAGTTTCCACTTCAACGGATACTCCCTATCTGTTGATGGCCTCTACACACTTAACAGAAACAACTCCAACTGTAGAGGACATGGCAACTGTACAATCACTTTTAGGCTTGAGGGAAGGGAGTGATTTTTTGAGTGAGAGGCTGGGTTGCTCCCAGGCAAAAGGAGAGGATGAGAGTCACCAAATGCATGCTATTTCTTCCAGCATGGCAAAAGTAAGTGAGAGGAGTGCCACCTTAGAAGGTGAAGGTGAGGGTGTGAGGGTATGTGTGAGCCAGGGGGAGCCCCTGATGCAAGAAAAGAGAGAAATTGAGAGAAAGGCAGGTACAGAAGCTATAAGGGTGGATCCAGCCATTGCTAGTGAGTTCATGAAAGTGGATGATGCAGATAAGGGAAGACAATTTCAGCAACACTATAAAGCTGTCATTGATAACATTTCCTTGGATGCTGACACTTTTACTCACCCTGTTTCAGCCTATCAATTATTGGTTGCACAGGGCAATGTGAAGGCAGAACAGATACTACACATTGTACACACTTCAGAATCTCTTCTCAGAGACAAAGCTGCTGTCAACAGGCTGCCTTCTCAAGCTGGTGAGCCATCTGAAGAATTTGGAGTAAATTCTAATGATGATGACTCTAATTCTTTGAAGGGGAGCATGAACTTAGGGGGAGTAGCATGCCCAAGTTCTGTTCCTAATCTTCCTGTATGGGCATGGGCAAAACCATCAACACCAGGAGAGTTTGGTGTCACTTTGGTCAAACAAGTCATGACAATTCAGCAGGCCATTCAGGAGACTCAGGATGCTGGCACCAAGGCAATTCTTCAAGCTCATCTGGAATCTCTGCATCTCTTGCAGTTGCAGCATTACCAGCACAATCTAAGTGTGGATGAGCTCAAGCTGGACATTACTGATCTGAAATCCTACAATGCTGAGAAATTGGATTCAGTTATACCCTATGGTACTATGCAAGATTTGTTGGGGAGACTAAGGAAGGCTTCTGATACTGACAAGAGGTTGGCCAGATTGGAAGATAAGGTTCAAATAATTGAAGACTCTATGGTCACCATTCTTCAGAATCAACAAACTCAAACAAATCTCCTCATGCAGCTGGCACAAGCACAAGGCTTGACCCCTACCCTTGATGATAACAAAAAGGGGGAGAATAAAGGGGAAGGGGAAGGAGAGCCATCTACAACAGTTGAGATTTCTCAAGTGCTAGTTCCTGTCATCACAACTTCTCCACCAATTCAAGTCAAAGGAAAGCTAGATGGAATTGATCTAATCCAGATAGCAGCAGCTGAATTGCAAGTCAAAGAGCAAAGGAAGAAGATTGATGAAAAGATGCAACTAATATTTGGTTCTACAACTTCTCAATCACAATCTGTGAAGTATAGCACAAAAGTGGAATCAATTATTATGGAACTCAAGCAAGTAGGGAGGCATAAGGATGGAGAAACTTCTTCCAAAGATCTGCAACCTATGGTTCTCAAGCCCAACAACAGATCCAATAAGGACTCTACAAAGAATCCTCTAAAAGAGGTGGATTTTCCTCTTCCAAAAGCAGATGAGGACAAGCTTTTAGGAAGAAGTATTGCATATCTCAAAGAGACCATGGATGAGGCTGTAAGGAGAAACATGGCTATTATTTTCAGAGAGGGAAAGAGCATATGTGTGATGCAAGGACATCCCAAATTCTCAATAGCCAAGAAGGAAGAAACCAAAAGGTTGAAGGAAGAAGCCAAACAGCTAAAGGCTGACAAAAGAGCACAAGCAAAGCTTGAAAAATAGCTAGAGTCAAGTCAAGCTGAAGATCAGAAAGTAATTGAAGACAAAGGTGAAGATGAAGCTATGGGGGACATGGTTGGTACTGAGATGGAGGAAAGAAGTAAGGAAGAATGGCAGAAAGGGAAAAGAAAGAAGGTCAATACAAAGAGAAAGAAGGTAGATAAGACTGAAAAAACCCAATCAATATCCAAACCACTACCCTCTATTCCTGAACCCATTGTACCTGACCCCTTCATGAACATTCATGGTGAAACAATCATTCCCAAGGAGGAACCAATTGATTGGGACACCATCAAATTGCCCACCTTCCTAACCTCTTCTCCATCATCAAAGAAGCAGAAAAGAAGAATCAAATCAACACCCACTAAAGCCTCAATCAAATTCACACAGAAGCCTAAGTCCAAACCTCAAAACTCTAAAGATGATTATGTTCACATCTGTGACATAAAAGAATTTTCAGACATTGAACTCTATCTGGATGAGCTGGAGGATGTAAGGGGAATAGCTGCCTACAGACAGCTACCAAAAAGACTAGTGTTCAAATACAAAGGAGCTGGGGAAAGAACATGGCCTCTTCACAGAATTCTGAATGAAGGCTACACTACCTTGATTAGAGTCTACTCAGCCATACATAAGGATTCTGGCTTTACCAGAACTGCCAGGACTGAGATTCTCAACAAGATTGCCAACATAAGGAAAACTTGGAGGGAGCCCAATGCTTTGCCTAGAACTTTACTCATTCCAGAGAGAGGTATTACAATTCACAAATCACCTCATTGGCTGATGGAGTTCAGAGACAACAAAGGAGTCAGAAGATTTTTCAGAATTGAAGATCAGCTAAAGATTGCCAGTAATGAAACTCTCAAGGATATGCAATCTAAGTTAGATATCAATGAAGAAGATGAAGCTGAATTCTACAGACAACTTCAACTTCAAATGGAGGAGAATGACAGGAGGCTAGGAAAGAAAACCAGGGATCAAAGGAAAAGAAAGTAATTTGCTCAAGCTAAAGGAGCACCCTTGGAAACAATGTATTTCTTCAATTTCATCTCAGCATATACACTTTTGCAGCACTTTTGAATTTCTGCTTAGTTACAGTTTATATATTTGTTAAGTATTTTGTTATCATCAAGCTAAACCCAAATTTATGCCTACAGTTCTAGTAGACATAAATAGGGGGAGATTGTTAGGAATATGTGTATTAGTTTAATGATAAGTTCAGCAAAACACTTAAGTAGAAATCTAGTGTTTGTAGCCTCAACGGATAAGACCATCTTGGCTATCCGTTGAAGGAGTAGCCTTACTTAGCAATAAGTTTGGTATTGTAGCACATCTCACTCTCTGGTTTCAAGCTGTAATTCTTAGATGTTGTTAGGAGATAATCAGTCATGTTGACTACTAATGGATGTACAAGTAGGAGGGCTAATTGTAAATATTTCATGCCTTGTAATTTTGTATAAGTGAAGAAGTGTCAACTGATATTGAAGACCTTCAACGGATAAGAAACTAAGCTTCAACGGATGTCTCTAACGCTTCAACAGATAAGCGCTTCAACGGATAAGCGCTTCAACGGATAAAGCTTCAACTGCTAGAGCATCAACGGATAAAGCCATCAACGGATGAAAGCTTCAACGGATGCACTGCTAGAGCATCAACGGATAAAGCCATCAACGGATGAAAGCTTCAACGGATGCTCAGTCTCATAGCAGTTGATAGTGACAGTTAACAAAGCTGACAGAGGCACATGGATTGACAGAGATGTGGTAGCCTATTTCAGGAACAGCAGAAAAAGCAGCCGTTTTTAGTCTGGTTCAAAATGGAAAGTCAACAGATAATTCCATATTACACTGGATAAAAATGGAACAGAAATAAGTGGAGAACTATTATCTTATTGTACTTTATCTTTGTCTTCACTTGTAAACTTGGTGTTATATAAACCAAGTAGTAGCTAGTAATTAGGAATGAATTTTCCCTGAGCTGTTTAGAAATATCAAGAGAGAAAATCATCTAGTTTGTACTAGGAAGTAGCTGTGATTTAATTTTGAATCACAGATTTTCTGAAATAACACATCTCTGGTGGAACAATAAATCCACCAGAAAAGTTTTTAAGTTCTTTGTGTTCATTTCATTTGTGTTTAAATATATATCTGTCTGCATCAGCTCCAAGCAATTCACACACATTTGATCACTCAAACACTTAGTCTTACAAATTGCTCAAAACTTGAAAAAGTTTTGAGATTTACATTCAACCCCCCTTCTGTAAATCTCATTGTTAGTCCACTGGGAATAACATGCTTGTATGATAACAAGACTAAGTCATATTGACAGCCCTAAGATTAAATTGTTTGATAATCAATATTTGTATTATATAATTGTATTTCTTGAGTCTGTAAAAATGCTTAGTAGATTAGACTGGGGGATTTTTCTGTGAACAGTTTTCAAGCTAAGAAATAAACTCTGGAAGAAGGTCAAGCCTTGATCATGCCTTAGAGAAAAGTGTAGCAGCTTGGAGTTGAATAATGTTATTCTAGGAAAAATATTTTAAGTCAAGATATTGACAAGTCACATATCAAGAGATATTGAGAAGTCTGCCGAGAAGTCCAAAATGACTTGTAGAGAAGTACCAAGAGATATCGACAAGTCATTTCTGCATATAAAGGTCTCAGATATCGACAAATCAAATGAAGATGTAGAGAACTGAAGATATCGATAAGTCAATCCCTCATGTAGAGATCTCAGAGAGATCGATAAGTCAAAATGTGTATGTAGAGATCTCAGAGATATCGACAAGTTAGTTCTGCATGTAGAGATCTTACATATATCGACAAGTCAAATTCTTCATGTAGAGAACTCGAGATGTCATAAAGTCAAAAACCCATATAGAGAACTGGAGATGTCGATAAGTCATTCTACATGTCGAGAACTAGAGACCTCGACAAGTTATTTATATATGTCGAGAACTCGAGATATCAATAAGTCATTTTACTTATCGATATGTCACAGCTCTACAGAGCAAAAAGAGATCTTGACATACTATCTCAAATTCAGAATACAGACAAGTTCAAGATTCAAGATTATCAGTCGACAAACAATTTATTCACTGAAATGGAAAGATTAAAAAAACAGTTTGAAGAATACAAGATCAAGGGCCAAGATTCCCTGAACAAAGGATGGTCACAGACCTGCAAGATTCTGCACAGATTTGATAACACCAGAAAAGGAAATAGACAAGGTTGCTTTAGAAATTGGTTTAGTACATTTTAGTGCAAGTTTTGTAAACTCGTGTTGCTAGTCTATAAAACATGCATGGGTCCTTAGTTTAGATGTAACAAAAACAGATCTACAAAAATCTTGTATTCTCTCAAGATAGTAGCTGAGTTCTTACTTTTTAAGAACACAGATTTGTAGCAAGATAAACTTAATTAATACAATTAAGTGAGTTTTTAAAATATTGTGTTTGTGTGATTTCTCTTAAACATAATATCTCTACAATTCTTGACTTCTTTGTTCAACCATTATCGAAATAGTTTTAAAAGCCAAGTAAAATCCAAGAAACACATTCATCCCCCCCCCCCGTGTTACATTTCTTTGCATTCAATATCTAACATAAGGTCCTAAGAATGGGAAGTTTTGCTGTCCCTTGTGAGGATGTCAAAAGCCGATGTCTCTTCCGCGAACAAAGAGATGTCATTAGGGTTTTCGTCGACCACTTGGTCAAAGGATGAGCGGAACAAGGTTCCCTGGTCTCCTCCCTCCCGGACCAAGTAGAAGATTTTTTCACTTCAAGTTGTTTTCCAGGAATGGACTTCACATTAACAATACGGGGGATAGTGGGGGCGTTGATTCAAAGAAACCCAACCTGGAGTCTTGTCAGGACTATTTTTGAACTGAAAAAACTTTCTAAAAACAACTATTAATGGAGATAAGTTGTTTTTAGCACATTGTGATAAAAAAACAAAGAATTAACCTCCAAGTGTTGGGAGGAAGTTGGCACGGGTTTATACTAACATCAGCAAGTAAAGTTGGGATAAAAGGTTGGAAAGGGAACCTGACGCCAGCCCTGATCGTATCCCTGAAAATGCAAAGTGCATCCTTCTTCCAGTGGCAAGCCCTGTCTGCGGCCCCATCTAAGAAAAGCTTGTAAGGTTTTTTGATCTTGTAAAGGAGATTCATCTTCTCCAGTTCCTTCAAATCATAGAAGGTATTAACATGTTCAAATACATCAAAGTGGACATCTAATGGGTATTCATCCCCCTGGTATTAATCATGTCAATTAAAGATGAGTATCTTGAACGAATGGGGAACTCATTGAATTTTTTGGCCATATTCATCTTTTCCAAACAAAGAGCTTTTTTATTAGCCATCTGAAAAACCCAGAAAATAAAAAGATTATGCAGAAATTATGAAGATTGTGCATATAAGACCCATAAATTATGAAGATTGTGCAACAATTGTGAGGAAACTGTGAAGCTCAAACCCAGAAATTAGGCAAAAATCTGGAAAAATATGAAGAAAATGATGAATATACCTGGAAAAGTTTGAAGGTCTTTAACCGAAAAACTGGAAAATCTGGTCACCGAAAATCGCCTTACCGCAGAACCCTAAGTGGAGAATCGCCGGAAATTGCCTAAGCTCTTCAAGGAGTTTGAGAGAAAAACTCATGAGATGTGAAGTGAGAAAAAGATTAATCCTAAACACCTTATATTATATGGGCTGATTATGGAAGAGGAACCATCTTGGGCTCAAAATTAAGGCCCAAGGTAAAAAGCTCATTATCTAGAACATTCCTTGACAATTCAAGAACAATCTGGAAAAAATCTCAAGAGAAATCGGAAAAATTCTTTGAATAAAGATGTTTACTACAATATTGGGCCTAGTATAAAGCCCAATACAATTTTTAGGACCACAAGGCCCAAACCAAATTAGGATTTGGAAATGGGTCAAGCCCAAATTAAATTAAGATTTGGAAAAGGCAGGCCCAAATCCAATTAGAATTTGGAAAAAGGCAGGATCGAATTAAATTGGGATTTGGAAATAGGCCAAGCCCAAATCAAATTAGGATTTGAAGTAGGGCAAAGCCCAATAAAATAAATCCCAAAAAGTGACCATAATTTTGACTAGAAACCTAATCGAAATCCCGATCGTGGTTTGAAGTCGAAATCAATCAATCAGAGACCTGTAAACGACCATAATTTTGACTCGAAACCTAGTCGAATTTTAGGTCGGGTTTGAAGACGAAATCAATCGACTAGAGACCTATAATGACCATAATTTTGATTAGAAACCTAGTCGAATTCCAGGCCGTGGTTTGAAGTCGAAATCAATCGACTAGAGACCTCTAAATGACCATAATTTCGACTAGAAACTTAGTCGAATTTCAGGTCGTGGTTTGAAATCAAAATCAATATACTAGAAACCTGTAAACAACCATAATTTTGACTAGAAACCTAGTCGAATTCCAGGTCATAGTTTGAAGTCGAAATCAATCGACTAGAGACCTATAAACGACCATAATTTCTGCTAGAAACCTAGTCGAAATCCAGGCCGTGGTTTGAAGTCGAAATCAATCAACTAGAAACCTGTAAATGACCAAAATTTCAACCAGAATCCTAGTCGAAGTTCAGGTCGTGAATCCTGGTTAAAAAACTTCGACTAGGATGTAAAAGATGGCTAAAATTTCGACTACGATGTAAAAGCTAGCCAAAATTTCGACCGGGATCCTAGTCGAAATACAGGCCATGAATCCTGGTCAAAAAACTTCGACTAAGATGTAAAAGCTGTCCAAAATTTCGATCAGAATCCTAGTTGAAATCCATGTCGTGGATTCTGGTCGAAAAATAAAAGAAAAATTGAGAAAAAATCAGAAAAAATTGGAAAAATGGAAAAAATATTCCAGGAAAATATTTTATAGTTATCCACAATGGTAACTGGAACGATAAAAATAATTATATCCGGGGAGCTGAATAGGTCGCGAAACTCAATCTGTTCCGCTAAAAGGGACAAGGAGCCCTCTCTCAAGAATTTTGACATTCTTAGAAGAAAGTGTGATACGAGTTGGGAAAATGTAAGTGGCCTCAGGAAAGGAAAAATCGTTGTAAATGTGTAGGTCGCTCCACACTTTATGCTAAAAACGATACCTTAAGAGTGCATATAGAAACTCAACTTCTACGAAATCTTATGCGTTTTCCTAGAAGTTTGGGGGCAAATGATAGGGGATAAAAATAATCTTAATTGCGTAATAAATAGCGTATTAATTAGACCTGATTTAGTTCAAAGACAAAATCCAGTTATTAAGGTCATGTAATTAATATAGCATTAATTAGGCTTACGTAGGCATATTGTGAAGGCAGATTGAGTCACGAAACACAAGAGCAATCAAATAGAGTTTTGAGCTCACGAACCCTAGCATTAATACACCCTAATTTTTTATCCATAAAAAAATGTGAAAGACAATTGTTATAGATAAAATCTAGGGTATATTTAATGCTAGGGTTCGTGAGCTCAATACTCTATTTGACTGTTCTTGTGTTTCGTGATTCAATCTGCCTTTATAAGATGCCTACGTACCTTGTATGCTTAGGATCAAGTAAAAAAACGTAGTTCCAGGTGGTGGGGGTGAGACCCCTTTTATAGGTATGGGCAACCTTGAGTTAGATTAGGGTTAGGTGACTTGGTGAACATGTCTCAGGCTTAGAATGGATTTTGGAGTCCTAAAAAGTAGGGATTTTCTTCCTTATGGGACTGTATGGATTGAGGACTACTCTTTTAAGAGTTTGAATCTGATATAAACTTATTTTCCCAGCCACAATTTGGGCTGATTTATGATCTACGAATATAATAATAAATCATTGGTCCGTGAACCCTTAAAACCTAATTAATGCTATATTAATTACATGGCCTTAATAACCGGGTCTTGCACCAAATCAGGTTTAACTAATGCGTTATTTATTAAGAAATTAAGATTATTTTATCCATATTAATTTGAACAACTAGATATATATTAAAATTTTAAAAATTTATTGGCACGTAGACATATCCTTTTGTGAGTAAAGTGAGCCTCCGTTCTAAAAATCACTGATTTTACCGATTAATTATTCAAAAATGTTCTGTCAATTCGATTTTATAATTGCACTTTTTTAATGTAATAGATTTAATTTAATGAAATAATTAATTTTATATTTTATTAAATATTTTTGATTAATACTTCGATTAATCAATCCGATTAATGATCGACTATCAGATTAATCACTAAAAATTTGCTCCGCCTAATAACGCTGATTTCCGCGTTTTAGAACCCAGGGAGCATATAGATGTTTAGAAAATATCATATAAACCAAATTGTTCAATAAAATCGAAATATTATAAAAATAAAGGTGAAATTGTTGAAAGGCTGGTAAAGCTTCATCTCCGAAGTGAGAGAAAGTTGAAGATGATAGCTCAATTTCTCTCTCCTATATCTATAACCCGTTCCTTACAACCCTATCGCCAAATTAGCGGAACCCATCTTTTAAATTCTACCAAAAGATTTTCATTTACATTTAAACATTGTAATTTAAGCAACAATAATAATATCAGTGGAGTAAAAGGCTTGAGGTGTAGCAGCAATTCTAGTAAGGATGATAATGGTACAGTTGATGACATGGAATCCTATCTTAACAACCTTTCTCTTGAGTATGACTCTGTCTGGGACACTAAACCAGCATGGTAAGTTTTTTAAGTTATTTAAGTCTTGTTCTTGTATGTTTAACTTTATATTTTTTGCCATGCTCTATAGGTGCCTGCTATATTTTTGTATGAAATTATATAAGGACGGATTCATGTAGGGTCAGCGGGAATATGTGCCCCAAGTAACCAAAAATTAACGGTTTTTTTTTAAAATTTTAAGGTATATATAATGTGACCTCGCTAGAAATGTACAAGCGTCCTTATAATGTTAATAAATCTTTCATAATTTGAGCCAAATTTAGTTTTATTTATAGTTATATGATCACAAATTGGAGATTAAATTGTTGAAATACTAATTTTTAGCACGTAGTATAAAAAAAATCGAAAAATCTAGTAAAAATGACCAAAAAAATAATTGAATTTGGACCACTAACACGTAACATAGTCACTTAAGTACATTGTGCTCCCAGGAAAATCGAGCCCTGAATCCGCCACTGAAATTATACATTATGATTAACAATTGAAACTGGTTTGTAATGACGTACTATATAGGTGCTAGTGATGTACCATTTTCGATAAAAATGTAGACTTTAAGTTCTCTATTGACATTGCATTTCCATACCTTATAATCATTACCCATTTCACTGCTCAAACTTAAAAGCATTGTTCTTGTGGTTCTTCCGGAAAGCTTCCAAGAATAAGGGTACCTACAATTTATAATTTACGAGGAACTTAGACTACTTCACGAAGGCTATACTATATTTTTTGCTCTAGAATGCTAGACAGAAATAACAAGGTATGTCTAATATTAATTTCTGAGTTGACAGATCTCCTTAAAAGGGGCCTTAGGAGGAGGTTTAATTGAATTATATATTAGCTGAACACCTCCTCCCTTGAAAACCCGTTCTTTGGTCGAAGTGGATTAATGAGTGCCCATCTTTGGGGCAATATTTAGCTTTAATATCTAAATAAAATTATGAGAAATATTGGGGGCAGGGGAGACCTCTCTCAACCCGAGTTATGAACCATGTTAAGTTATCAGCTCTCCTCAAACCGTTTTAGGATGGGGATTAAATTTTATCATATATTATCTTAACAATTTCTTCAACTTCCAATTTTGATCATGTAGTTTACCAAACACTTGAGTCTTAGTCTTTACCCTGCAGTTTTTTCTTTTCACAGCGCTTGCGCTGCAACAATGGGAACTGGTTTACTATATAGGTGCTTGTAATATACCATTTCGGAAAAATATGTAGACTTTAAGTTCTCTTTTGACATTGCATTTCCATACCTTATAACCATTACCCTTTTCACTGCTATAAGCATTGTTCTTGCAGTTCTTTCTGAAAGCTTCCCCAGATAATGGTACCTACAATTTAGAATTTACAAGAAACATAGACTTCTTAAAGAAGGCTAATACTTTTTTTTGTTCTAGACTGCTAGACAGAAATAACAAGGTATATCTGATATTAATTCTGAGTTGACAGGTCTCATTAAACGAGGCTTTTGGAGGAGAATTTAATTGGATCATTTATTATCTTAACATCTTCTCACTCGAAAGCCCATATTTTGGTCGAAGAGTGGATTACTGGGTGCATTTTTTTGGGGGCATTATTTAGCTTTAGTATCATAATAAAATTATGAGAAATATTGGAGGCAGGGGAGATCTCTCTCGGCCTGAGTTATAATACCATGTTAGGTTATAAGCTCTCCTCAAACCATTTTAGGATGTGGACTAAATTATATCTTATATTTTCTTCACAATTTCTTTCAACTTACAATTTTGATCATGTAGTTTACCAAACACTTGTTAGTCTTAGTCTTTTCCCTGCAGTTTTTTTCTTTTCACTGCACTTCCACTGCAAGTCTGCAACAGGTTATGTCGGTCACTTCTAAACAAAACTGACCCTAAATATTTAATTTGATAATCAATTTTGTGAGTTCATGGTAATTATAGTTATATTATATTATAATTGGTGTAAACAAATTACTTCCTCTGACAGTAACTGCCATCTAAGCTCCCATATACTGAAGTTTTACCTGCTAAGCTACTGAATATAATTCATGTTTTATAATCATACCTAAGGCATAGTGAGAAAGTACAATTGTGTCTTCTAATCCAATTTTATCAAAAGTACGAAATCCCTCCTGATTTGAGGAATGTTTCTTGTGTAAAATTTCAATAGTTAGCTGTGTTCAGTGGTGAGTGCTCTGTCATTTGGTGTTCGGTGTTCAATCATTAAGTCTCTCAAGGTCTGGGAAGCCCACATCTTTATCTCTAGAAGAACTTATCCAATTGGGTACAACACAAAAAATGATGGTTTTTATATCATTGTTTCAAATATGTGTCAATATATTGCTTTGGAGTTTTTAGTCTGTCGTTTTGTAAATAAATCATAGTTTCATACACCTATTTATATTAGCACAATCATACCGTCTCTTATAAAATATAACTAGAAAAGTTTTTTGCGATGCCCTAAATTTTTTCTTTTCTAACATTTACATATCTGGCAAAGTCCAGTGTGATGTATAGTTTCAAACTTTGTTATTTTGCAATCATTTCTTGTATGTTTGATCTTGGTCTGAAATTTACGATGCATAAATAGATGAAAAGTTCAAACTCATTAATTTTCTGTGCTCGGTTTCTGCTAAAGTTCATGTGGCAGATTTTGGTAAAGACATTGAATAGAAAATAAATTTGGGTAATATTTTCCAGTTCTACAGATATAATTTTAATTTTAATACCAATTATAACTTTCCTAATAATCTCTCTCTGTTACCTGTTTAAGCTTGGAATACTTAGCGGTCTTATGACAATTATCTAACTTATTCGAGACACCATACCTTTCTCATAATGGTTAGGTGAATTGTTTTTTGTGGGTCGTTTGATAGGTGTCAACCATGGACAATAACACTGACCGGAGTTCTAGCAATTACCTGTAGTTGGCTAGTTTTGCATTCGGTGGTGATCACTGGTCTAGTTCTTTCATTGATATCTGCATGGTGGTACATCTTTCTGTACTCCTACCCCAAGGTATCAGCTGCTTTGTTCTTAACTTTGGTTTTTTTTAACTGGAAGCATGCACTGACTTGCTCTCATGTATATTGGCATATTGCTAATACTAAATTAGTGATGTCTGAAAACTTATTGTTGCACATTCCAATGATACATTCAGCGGGCAGACCTGACTTGGGAAATAAGAGGGAGCAAAAAGGAGCTTTTCATATTATTAGAATAATGAGAAATGAAACTTTTAAAATTCTGCATAGCTTGGTTGGTATTCAGACACCAGTTTCTTAATTTTGATATTTTAGACCCCCCCCTTCCAAATTTTGTTGTTTTGGCGGAACAAACCTCAAACACCAGCTTTAGTCTTTGAATCAATGCAGAGTACTGGAGACTGGACAGATCAAACTTGAATCAATGCAGAGTACTGGAGACTGGACAGATCAAACTTGTACAGGAGGGCTGATTGTTAAGTTTTGTCAAAAAAGAGATGACATAGAATAATATTAGGTAGTAGGGGGAACTAAAAATAAACTTACACAGAACAAGGCGGGAAAAAGGGTTTTACAAACTAAATACAAATGTTATCAGCTACCTTCTTTTTATTTGTATACTGCAGTAGTATTTTTGATGTTGGATTACATAAATTGATCCTAGTTGGTTAATCATATGATATCCTGCATAAGTGCAGTTCAGCAGAGATGATATTTATGGGTTTTATTATAGTTTCCTTGTAGAAGCAATTCAAACTAATTTTCCTTGCACATGGATACCCTTATCAAACCAAAGATTCATTGTAAAAAATATCGATTCTTATTTAGCAATGAAATTTAGCTGACAAAAATTCAACTTAGCATTAATCTTATGTTTAATTTATATATCTGTCTGCCATCAGAGTTACTCAGATATGATTGCAGAGCGAAGGAAGCAGGTGACAAATGGTGTTGAAGACACTTTTGGTTGGAGAAAGGGCCAATAATCATTACAAGTACATGGATTCCATTTCACAATATTGAAGTTGTGTTGAGATCAGTTACCAATTAGCAGTTTTTGTATAGGTTGTTTGCTGCATCTAGGTGTAGCATATTGTATTCAAACAATTCAAAATATTATACTGAATTAATGATGTACCAGGATCAGCATCTTTGTATTCTTTAAGTACTAAATTTATGTAATGTTTCTTCAACCCATTATATATCTTTAACGTTGAAATGAAGAAATGTTTGTTTCACTCTATCACAGTAGCCTACTTCAGTTTAATCCAACGCATAAACAAGTAAACAATTTAAGCTCAGTTCTAGCTTATTATACTGGTGAAGCAATATGATTATTTGTTTGTGAAAGCACTTTTCTGTATCTTCAAGTTTTTCCCCTCGGAAGAAATAGTAGGGTGGAGATGAAATTGTACAGATTTCGTTCTGAAATAAAGGTTCTCGCTTTAAAAAAATTTGAGATTTGAGACTATACGTAATATAGGATATATAAATTTGATATTCTAAAATTAGGATATGATAAAGTGTGCTACTCTAAAGTAAATTCCAGATTTTGAAATTAGGATCAAATTCATTGGAGTCAAATTTCGGAAAAGTAAATCCTAAAATTTGAAATGAATTTTTTAAGAAAAATTGTGTAAAAAATGATTATCTCTCCAGAAATCATTTCCATTTTACACAAACACAAACTATATATATATGAACAGAAAGAAGTCGAACTACTTCTAACTTGACAAAACACGCGAACACATCCCAAACCCCCTTATCTCTCTCTCTCTCTCTCTCTCTCTCTCTCTCTCTCTCTCTCCCTCCCATGTCAACCACAACAAACCCCCCACCTCGTCCCTACCGCCACCACAAAACCCTAACCGGCCACACCCTCGCAATCTCCTGCATCAAATTCTCCACAAACGGAAAGCTCCTCGCCTCTTCTTCCCTCGACAAAACCCTAATTCTCTACTCTCTCCAACCCCTAACCAAACTCGCCACTCTCTCTGGCCACACCGCCGGCATCTCCGACCTCGCCTGGTCCTCCGACTCTCACTACATTTGCTCCGCTTCCGATGACTCCACTCTCCGTATCTGGGACGCTCTCGCTTTCGAGTGCGTAAAAACCCTCCGAGGCCACACTAACTACGTTTTCTGTGTCAATTTTAGTCCTAGGAGTGATATGATTGTTTCGGGGTCTTTCGATGAGACTGTCAGGGTTTGGGATGTCAAGACGGGGAGAGTTGTTCATGTAATTCAGGCGCATTCGATGCCTGTGACTTCGGTTGGGTATAATAGGGATGGGACTTTGATTGTTTCGGGAAGTCATGATGGGAGTTGTAAGATTTGGGATAATGATAGTGGTAAGTGTTTGAAGGTGTTGATTGATGATAAGACGCCTGCGGTTTCGTTTGCTAAGTTTTCGCCTAATGGGAAGTTTATACTTGTCGCCACGTTGGATGATACTTTGGTGAGTTTCTGGTAGTGGTTATTGAATGTTTTTGTTCCTTTGTTAGGTGATTATGTCAATTGGGGTATTTTAGTGATATTTGTCAGTTGTGTTTGATAACGTGGTATGGTGTTTATGAATCAATCTTTAAGTTAGTTGCTTGTGTTATTTGGCTTGGATAATTGGGTTGCAGATTGTAGGAAATTAAGTGAGAGTGGAGTGGAGGTCACTCGTATATTCAACATTCATATGTCAATTTGGGTATTTTAATGTTATTTGTCGATTGTGATTGATGAAATTAAAATGTAGTGCTTAAAGTTTGTTGTGTTTTTACTTAAAAGAGTTTTTTTGAAATTGGAATCATGGATTGTTCTTGGAGGTTAGTATGATGCAGAATATTGGCACTGGTAGGAAATTAACTGTAAGTGAATAGGATATACCTGTATATGCAAATATGTATGCAGTCTGGATTCAATTACTCTATTTCGATAAACTGAGGACTGAATTCGTGCTTGAAGTAAGCTGTGGTAGTGGGTTTCGGTATTGTATTACTATAATAGTATATTAATGTTAATTGGAAGGATTGAGGATCGAATATATATTTTTTTTCATTTGTTAACATTAACTATAAATAGTTGATCTCTGTAGTTTGTTAGGAATCCCCTTAGTTACCTGATAATATTGAATGTATTATAAAAGGAATCTGAAATGTTGATGATTAGACAAAAATAGTCTACAATTTTTTTAGTTGCACAGATCCTGAAGGGTTAAGTTCTCTTTTAGGGGCTTAACTTCTACTCCATCACTATTTACAACTTGCTTTAACAGTTAAGAGTATTATGTAATTCTGGTACTAGGGAACTTACAGATTTTTAAGGCTTTCTTTTTTCTTCTGCAGAAGCTATGGAATTATCAAACAGGAAAGTTCTTAAAAATTTATACGGGTCATGTGAACAGAAAATACTGTATAACACCCACCTTCTCAGTGACAAACGGCACATGCATTGTCAGTGGATCCGAGGATAAGTGTGTCTACATATGGGACCTGCAGGGGAAATCTGTGATTCAAAAGCTTGAAGGCCATACCGATACTGTTGTTTCTGTGAGTTGCCATCCAACTGAAAATATGATTGCCTCGGCGGGTCTTGATCAGGATAGGACAGTCAGGATTTGGATTCAAGATTAACTAACAATCACTTATATCAAATCGGTGAGCTTTTTCTTGTACTCTGTACTACAATTTTCATCGATTTTTCTCTGCTAGCCAAAGATGTGTATTTCATGCTTGAACATCTGTAATAATAGTGACGTGTGAAGCAAATATAATATATTGTGGTTATAGTGAAGTAATAATGTAATGGTTGCAGTGTTATAGGCTTTTGATGTGTGGAATTGTGTATTGTACAGGGTTCATCTTATGTTTTGCATTTGTACACATCTTTTTCAACATTATGTATGATAATATCAAGATAGTTATATGCTGAGAGTTGCAAAATTCAGATGTAATTTTGTACAATCGTTCATTATTTTCTCAGGTCACATCAAATTTTTAAGTGCATGTAATGTGTTTAGCCTGTATTTACTGTATTTTACCTAGGGGCAAGTTAGATCATTGTAGATGCATCCCCCTCCATATTATATTTTTAAAAGGATTGTATTTTAACGTCCATCAGTTTTCTCTGTTCTTGTTGGCTGAGGGGTTGTTAATACAAATCTTTTATCTTTCCATAGTTCAGACTTGGTGCATATATGCCATTCTCCGAAGAGTCCCTAGTCTGAACAGATTTTTCTTTTTGAAGTTTGATTTCTTCTTTCATGCCATAAGTATCAGCTGTTAAAGGATGTGATGTATGGCAGTTCTGTATACAGAGAGCACTTTGTGGTATTTATTCTGCTTCTTGCTTGCAATCTGTTTGAGTTTTAAGAAGCATCTTTCAGAGGAGCATAAAAACGTATAATTAGTCCGTCTACATGTCTCGGTTATCTTAGCAGCATTGGAAATTTGTTTTGCCCATCAAGAGCTGTGTCCTGAGAAATGTATAGTATTAGTCGCTAGTGTTGAAGGTCTTGGTTGTCTTGCCAACTTCACATACTTCTATGCTGTTACATGATGCTTCCGACTGCCTTTCTCCTTTTATAGTTGTGGGCTTGTCAAGAAATTTTGCAAATTTGTGCATTTAAATATGTTACTGTAATGTTGAAATATTATGCTTATTTTTTAGGGTATCTTTATTTTGGCAGTTTATTGAGCTGTGAACAGAACTGGTGAATGTACACTACCAAAAAAAACACGGTTACTCTTATGGTTTATTAAGAAATGACAATAAGTCTGAAAAGGCAGGGATATAATTTAGTTCAAATCGTTGAAAAATATTTATGAATGATATATATTTCTATAGTATTATACCAACATCATTGTGTAGTCTTATTCGGAGAAAGGATTTTTCTGTCCTCTTTTCTCTTTTCATTTGGGAATGGCTTAGGAACACCTGTTTAAGCAAATGCATAAAAAATGGTAGTCATCATCATATATAAAAGAGTTACATTCACGTAATGTATACTGAACCTACAGTTTGCTTTAGTACTTGAAAATAGAGACTTTGTGGTACCAAAACCTGTACTCATTTGTAATTACTCAGAAAAAGTGCTACAAAGAATTTTCAAAATGAACAATTACTTGATTAGGTGATTACCAGCAAAAAATGTTCCCAATTTAAGGAAATCAGACTATTAGAATAATCAATAAGCCAATGGTCACGATATGGGGAGGTAGCATTTTTTAAACTTTTGAGTATGTTGAAGAGTTCCCCTCAGTGAGACAGAAAATCTAATTCGTCTGTGCTTTCCTCATAACTTATAGAACTGGTGTCTTGGCTATCCTCACTCCCACTGCTCACTCCAGAATTCATAGAAAAAGATGCATCCGAAGTGTGACTACTTTGCTGTGACGGAAAAATCATAT
Source organism: Apium graveolens (assembly GCF_009905375.1). Lineage (NCBI taxonomy): Eukaryota > Viridiplantae > Streptophyta > Magnoliopsida > Apiales > Apiaceae > Apium > Apium graveolens. The sequence continues at coordinate 133,323,605 of NC_133656.1, forward strand.
CTTCGTCACTCTCAACTTCCATTAAACTACACCCGGAAAGAGAATGGACTAAAGTTAGTTTGGTACAAATTGTCAAATTCATCTGCCTGCATAATCATTAGTTAAAGAGTACAGAACCTTGGGAACTCGGCTCGTATGCTGAAATTAGGCCTTGTCTCACATAATTGATTTATAGGAATAAAACTGCAAGACATCCAAGTATTTTTAGAAAATGATCAATTGAATAAGCCAGAATTTCAAAAGGCAGAAGAACCACCTTGTACTGCAACACCTACGGGATCGTCCATCTTCTGTTGCCAGACCATCCCAGTTGGATATGTCCTATACAAGTAAATGGAGTTGTTTAAAAGGAAAACAAAGATTAGCACACTTTTAACAGTAATTATCACTTAAAACAAAAAATGTTTTACTGTTCATTTGTTCATTATAAATATGAAATCTGATCACAAAAAGATTGCAGTACTCACAAGATGTCTAAGGAGTTTGAAATCCCCAGCAAGAACTGCAGACAAAAAGTTTTTAACTTCTTCCTGCACATGACACCTCTTTTCTTAGATGCATACACACTACAAAGGAGGAAAGGCAACACAAATTTAGGGTAAGACACCATACCTTTTTCAGATGCATGCAATCACATAAAAACATAAATTCCAGAAGGTTGCCACCTGCACTACCACCAAGCTTCCTAGAAAGAAAATAACAAGTATCGTAGTTAGGATTTGACACAAGGTCAAGAGGTGATGCAGGACAAGATTGTAGAAACAATGGTTTATTATACAAAACGATAATAAGATAATAAGCAATAAATGATATGAATCCCAGGAATAATTTCAATATTATTCCCAAGAGAAGTGTATAATCAAAGCTAAGTAATAATGTGGGGGATTACATCACTTATATAGACTATAAAACCCTGGTATTAAACCTAATGGACAAATAAACTACTTATCTAATAAACTCCTAGCCCCACATATTAAACATATAGATAAATACATCACATATCTCTATACTAACTAAATATAAACCAATTAATAACATATAAATTAACTCTTTAACTTCATTCCTCATCAGGAGCTATAATTTGTTATTAAGAGAAAGGCTTGCCTTAAGAAGCCTCCAGTAAATGCACACGAAGTGGAAAAGTCAACTGATGTCAGATAACGAAATCCCTGCATTGTATATCAAAAATCACTCTGCATCAAAGAAGTGACATAAGATAAGAGGAACTACTTTAAGATTCTATCCGTGGCCAAGCAAGAGATATGAAGATTATAAAAAGTCCATGTAATCAATTCTTGTCCTGCATCATAAACGTAACAAACTGTAGAACTTCTGAAAGAGTGAGACATCATACTAGCTTTCATCCTCCACTATTTCTCTTGTGATTTGGAATTCCATTTATCCGCATATTTCTTCTCTATCAAGTTTAAGTTGGACTAATTTTTCATTTGTTTATGAAAAAAAATCATATTTCAGTTATTCTAGAACAGGAGTTTGAGCTCCCCACTCACCAGTCACCAGGATGGGCTGATCACATTTGCTTTTTGATGCTGTTAGATAAACAAAGTCAAATCAAATTTGAACATGCCCTAGTCCCTAAAACATGCCACTCTAGCTACTCTAAGTTGACTAACACGAAAAACTAGGACTAATTCGTTCTTTCCTGGCAATTCCAGTTCAGCTATAAAAAAGCATAATCAACTAGTCAGAATAAAGGAAAGATCAAATTAATGCAGCCTACAAACAGGGACTTATATTAATTCTCTACTCAGATAACACAGATTACCTTAACGAGGCAAAGAATTATGTGGTCCTGCAGCTCGAATCCTCTAAGGGCGAAAGAGATAATACGAGGACAATTCTGTACCAAAGCAAGGCAGGTGGATATTTGCAAACTGTCATATCTGCCTACATTCAGACTGTCATCTCTGCCTACATTACAAATTTAAAAATTATAAGCAATCAATTAAATAATAATGGCTAGCCACAATTCTGAAGAAAGTCACCTGTTTTCGGAGATTCAATATATAGACGCTCTAAAATGTGGCAATGCTGGCTCACTGACTCGAAAGTTTGGCTCAATTCAACATGACTACCAACAAAAAAATTAGCTCTAATTAAATAAGAATTGTTCAATTAAAAAAGACAAAAAACTATTAGCAGACTGAGCCTGTAGAAGAGGGCGAGCACTTTCGGAGAAAGTTCAGGAAGTCCTCCAATACTGTACCCTTCCACTAAAAAATAACACAGAATGGGAAATTTACCATTAGGCGTATATAGTAAAAAGAATTAATTATGCCACAAGTACAAGGCATACTTTTGGATTAGTTCCTGCAGTCATCTTTGTTCATAATTGTACCTAGGTGATATAACTAAAAACATCCTATCCTATGCAAAACATTGAAATAGAGGGGATATAAAATTTAGCCACCACATTTAATCACAGATGAGTACCGATATCCATAATATATAAGTAACCCCAATCACAAGTCACAATTCTATTCATCTGATTTAATAAAACTTACAGGCCAACAATCACTAGATCAAGGAGAGATGGACAGGCTGATAATACTTCGGAAAGTGCTGCGTCGTCCATCCTTGCAATATCATACAGGTGCAAACATCTCAATCTTGCCCTGAAAATCAAAATAACAGAGAAAAGCATTAAGCGATGGAAAAGTAGTACAGAATATGGGGCATGTGTGTGTGTGTGTGTGAAAGTATTTCCCTTTTTGGTGAAAAGTCAAACTCGTACCCAGAAGCACCGCCATCAATTGTCAAAGAATTTAAACAGGACCGAGTAAGAACACACGATTCCTTTCGTTGCTTTGATCTCTTATCGTTTGTGGAATTTCTCCGACTGTACACTAGAGTTTGAGAAGAGCCAAGTGACGCATCTGAGGTTGGTAGCAATCCGAGCTTGATAGACCTGAATTCCAAGTACACATTAAGAAAAAGCAAATCACTTTACAGACAACAGACTAACAGATGCAGATAGACACAGACATGCAATATAGTAAGAGATACCATAACGAATCTGAAAGAAAATGAAAGGGCAAGTAGCTAATAATATAAGTAAGTTTTAGAGTGCACTAGCTTAGAGCTGTTGTCCTATACATAAAACATTTGAATATCAGATGCCATTGTCATTCAAATTTTTCATGCCATTGAAAATTACACCATCTCTGCTACAGCATATGAATCACCACGATCTATTTATATGCCTAATTATTTGATTGAGGTACAAATAAGGAGTCCCTTAATAATACAAAACATGAGTACTGTGACTACCGAAGTGCTTTTCCAGCTCGTTGAATCATGGTAGATACTACCAGATTATCGACTTTGGGGAATGCGGTCAACAAGTTAATTCTAGCATAACACAGCGGATCTGTGGTACATCTGCGGAAAAAGTTGCACGTAGCTGCGGCATAGCTGACACTTCGCGTATCGAGCCAAAAGAAAACCTGCAGTGTCCAACAGCAAATAGGAAGTGAAAAAACTGCAACGTTTTAGTGCACTTTGGAATGTAAGAAAATCCTAGTCCCAAGGAATTGTTTAAACAATAATTGTACTATTTAAAAACAAACCATAAGTACTAAAACATGCAATTCTAATCTTGATGAAAATAACTAAAGTGCATTTTATGTAAATTTAACCACATACACTGAATTAGATCAAACTATCACGCCTCTAGTAAATTATTTAACATATATTTATGATATTATCGTGCATTTGTATGCATGCTAGTAGACGGTATAATTTGAATTTAGCAAAATCACTCACTAAATTAGAAAGCTGTAAACTGCCGAATTAAACGACACTGAATAGTAAGCTGTAGGCTGCCCAATTAAATGAAACACTATATCAGAAATGTATGGATGACAAATTAGAACAATACAATGAATATATAAGTTTCAGCAAACAAAAATTATCAAAATAATCAGTTCATCAGTTTCAAGTTTCTGCCTCTCTGGTGTGCTAATAAAAGAAACTCTTGACAATGCAGCTAAAATGCTGTCACATGAGAACAAACAACAATTAAATATATAGATATACAAGATACTAAATATAGCAATCTCAACAAACAGAAAGTAACAGAATCGACCAGTTTCTGTTTTGCTGATACAAGAAACAACCGACGATGCAGCTAAAATGTCGGAATTCACACCTAAACATATACATGCTATTTATCATTTTGGAGATGCTGGAATAACACACAAATCGAAGTTCACTTTACAATAACACAAATCAGACGAATCAAATATAGACATACAAATATTAGAATAAATCAAAAGTAGAATATAATATACAATAGCAGATGGCAATGTAGCAAAAACGCCAGGCATTCACAACATTATATATACAAAATACATCAGTAGTTTAGAATTATAAACAATAATCAAACAATTTAAACCTAAATTTACAATAAAAACAAATTATTATGCAGAGGCAATGCTAGAATAAACAGTTTTTACCACGAGTAATACAATAACATGTTCTCCGCACAGTGAAACTCTCTCTATATATAGACAATAGATAAATTAAAAGTAGACTATATATATAGATGCAATGATCCCGGTGAGAACAGTTTCTATCGCCTGAAACGCAAAATTGCATTCTCGAGAACAGCATTTTACCGCGTAAAAATTGTTCTCAGTAGAGCGTGATTATAAATAGATTTGAACAAAATGGAGCCTATAACATAAACAGACAACAATTCTGGCGAGAACAATTTTAATCGCATTTTATCGAGAGACTCGAGAACAGATTTTAGGGCGAGAAACGCAAATAAAATGTTACACACTGCACATACAAATGAATTAAAAGTAGAGTACAATACATTGACAGTGAGATCACTATTCAAAGGCCAAACTCTCGAATTATGCTCAGCATCGCGCTTCCGCGTCGCTCGCAAGCCAGCTTCGACCAAAACTCCTCCAATCCTAAGCGCTTGCTCGATCATCTCACACTGTGCCTCATCCGACGGCGAGGATTCAATGAGCCGATCGAACGAAAAATCGAGAGAGGAAGATGACGAATTAGAGAGATGCGTGAATGAATTGGTGAAAGCGTCCATTTCTAGAAGCGCCGGCGGCGATGCGGCGGAGGAGCGGTGGTTAAAGGGATTCATGTAGGGAGTGAGATTTTTTCGCCGGCCGAGGGATGACGTGTTTTTTTCTGTTAGAGAGTGAGAAAGTGAGGTTATTTTAATTTTATTATATTGATTGATTGATGTCATGCTATCATTATATCCTTCTGTCACGCATTTTGTCTATGATCCAAATTATTTAGATGAAGCTTATTTCAATTTTAGTTATCTAAGTAGTTTATTTATTTTATCTTTACTTTAATCATTTTGATTATTTAGATTGGAGTTGCTTATAATATTTTAATTTTTAGTTTCAATTATTCTCACAAATTTTTAGTTTTTGATGTGAAGAGACAAAATATATTATTGTATGATTATTAAATTGTGAAGTAGGTTCTTGACTTTTTACAATTAAAGTCCGGTTAGATTGTTTTTTATTTTAGATTTTTTTGGATATGTATTTTAGATTTTTTTTGGATATGTATTTTTGGTGTGAATGTGATCATAGTTTTGATTTTTGTGTTTCGGGTTCTTTTATTTAAAATTAGTTCTATTTTGCAACTAGTTTTGGTATAGGTTTTTAGAGTTCAAATTGTGATGTCTTATTGGGCTAATGACTTAGAATTCATCGGGGAAATAGTGATCGGTTTTTTAGTATTTTTAATAGACAATAGATTATTATGAATGTTTATTTAATACTATTATAATAACTCGTGTAAGATGGGTTGTTTTTTGTGTATCATGTAATTATAAATTTTTTGATTATATTCATATTCATAAATATTATACAACGTCTAACGTATATTAAATATAAGTTGATTGTTTATAAATATGTATGATCTTCATATTAGACATTACATATAACGTTTATAATATAACCCATTAAACAAATTATATATTTTCTTGTATGTGCTATATAACTTATATTTACTGGATAAATATAAACGTGATAGTCAATGTATGTTTAAAGCAAAAAATTTAAAATTAATCCGTAAAATGCCTTTAGTATTCACAAAAAGCAAATTAAAAATTAATACATATATTGAATGCAGAGTTAAATAAAAATTTTGAGTTTTTGTTAAATAAACTATGAGTAATGAGCTATTTTATTACTACAGTCACTATTAACTTACAACTAACATACTCAATTTAAAAAGATTAAAAATGCATATATAAAGTCGTTAATATTTGCAATCGTAATATTCACTAAGGTAAAATTTACATTGATGTTAATACATGTTAATTTTAATAGAAAAATGTTAGTTTTTGAAATTCAACGTGAAGTTATATCATTATCAATGTAATAATTTATTACACAAAGTTGACCAATGTCCTTATTTTTTAATCTATTGAACAACATCCTAACTCTATAAGATATTAAATAGTTGCCAATGTCACGATTCATGAATTAAAATTGACCAAATTCACCTAATTTTTAACACATGAAAAATTCCCAAATTTAATTGATCATTCTCACTTTCACCACATAAATGATTATCGTTGTTCTTTTCTAGTGTATTAATACATGTGAATAAAATATTAACATTGAATCTATTACAAATAGTAAAGATTAAGTCATATGTGCGTGTGTGTATATATGCAAATTATCTTATGTTATATTTTTGAGTAAATTACGCGGTTCTCGTTTATTTATATGCTAAATATCTTATTAATGTATATGTTTAATCATTATTAACATCCATCGAGCCAATTGATTACTCAAATAACATGTATTTATAATTATTTAAATTAAAAAATATATTTATCTAATAAATTAATTGAAATTATTTATATATAATAGTCGCGGTAGCAGTGGCAAACAATCAATATCTAATTTTTACTCAACCGAGCATAGATCATGGTTATGACATAAAAATAATTAATATATTGAAAAGATTTATTAAGCCAATATTCACGAATTTTCTCAAGAATTCGATTTTTTTGTAATAATATCGTTATTTAAAAGGTTTTTCAAGTTTTTCTCATTTATGATTATAATCTTTTTTCTTATAATAATTTGATAACATTGTATAGTAGTTTACTTGGATTAAAAAAATTCAGTTCGATAAAGTTTTATAAATATTAGTTGAACTTGTTAGTACTTTCAAATTACTGAACTTGTTAGAAATTTCAAAATTTTATAATTATATTTATAATTTTTATAAATATAATTTATTTAAATAATTCTAAATATTAAAATAATTCAAAATATTTATACGATGTTTTCTAGCAATTAATATTATCTTCATTAATTAATATTGCTTATCTAAAATAATTATTTTAAAAAGCTAGTTCTTTTTTTTAAAAGTAAAATATGAAAAAATAAATCGATTTAATATATCATCGTAACTTTAACAAGCCTTATATTGGTGAGACTTCTTATACTCAGTGAAATGACAGATTTACCTGTATGTTTAATATACTTAAAAAAGTTATTAATGGGAATTGAACGTGAGTGTAATGAACAACATTAAAATGCACACTTCAATACCATTGTGCCAATATGTTTTTTGTGTTAGTAATCATACACTTAATATGTATTTGTCGCGTTAGAGTTATTGAATAACATTTTAATTCATATTTTTCTTTTTATATTTGCTGACTTAGTTAATTATATATTTTAAAATATTTTAAGTTACTACTAAAATAATAATACTAATCGATATTTTACATATAAAATAACTATTTTACGAAAAGGATAGATGAGTTAACACATGAAATGTATTTAATTAATGATGTTATACTTTTTAAAGTAAACGTTATATTAAAATTTACGATATTACATATAAAAAATGGTTAATAAAATTTAATGATCATTTATACAAGTATAAGAAAAAATAAATCAAATTTAGAATATCTAATGATCATATATACTATATATAGAAAATAAAATATATATTATGTATGTGTTCAATATTGATACGATATTTTTGTTAAGTACTCTTAAGTTAAATTCACCAATACACGATAATAATTATTGGTATGTATTTGATATAAGATTATATATAATGATTAATTATTCAAATAAAAATATATTATATGTTACCCATACACAGTGTTGTAAAAATCGGAAATCGGATTAGATCGGTTGAGCTACCGATTTACAATTTATCGAGAATCGGGAATTTATCGGAATTTTAAATCAGAAAAAAATCGGTAGTATATTCAAATTTATTTTTATAAAATATATAATAAAATTTAATTATTTTTATTTTTATTATTATTATTATCATATATATATTTAAAAACTTAAAAAATTTATTCAAATAAAATTATTACTTGCCGATCCTTCTTAATAGTCATGATCTTGTCATACATGATTTTTTCCAAAAAAAAAAACCGAAAGCAATTTCTACCTCTCCTACTTTTTATCTTTATCTACTCCCCTCTTACTTTATCTTATCTATGTTACTCCTCTATCTGTTCACCCTTCAATTTTTGGCAGCTATTCACTCTCTACTTTGGCTCACTATCTCTCTCTCTCACTCTCATAAATCTTTATCTCCTTCTTTCATATATATACACGCCTCAAATATATATACACGCATCAACTGAATAAGTAAATGGAAGGGATATATTAAGATTCCCTTTTCACTAATCATTATCTTCCTCTTTAAAGTATCATAGCAGTTAAGATTGAACCAGGTTTTGACCCGTTAATTTTTCCGATTTCAATCCGATTTTTGACCCGATGTTACAAAACCGTTTTTTGGCCCGATTCATCTTAATTAGATCGGCAACACTTATCCACCGATATTTCGGCCGATTCTGGAACACTGCTCATACAACATTATATATTTTTACATATAGATAACGCCGATGATATATACTCCCTCTCTCTCAATTCTCTACATTTTGGAGAGAGTGCCCGACACACATTTTAATGGATGTATAAAATATAGTTTTGTAATTTATTTTTATAATTTTCTTTTTTCTGAATAAAATTTAACCATTCAATTATTTTTTAGAAAAAAAATATTACAAAAATAAGTTACGGAATAATATTTTATATGTACGTTAAAATGCGTGTATGATACTTTTTCTAAAAAATAAAAAAATGAGAGGGACGGGAAAACTATAAAAAAACTTCTAAGGAAAAATAATTTTAGAGTTAAATGTCTAGTGGATTGGAATGATAGCATTCTGAGACAAACAATTAAAAAGTCAGTAAAATAAGGGTATTGGCACTCCGTGGCACAATTTTTTAAATAAGGTCTGAAATAACATATATTGAAAAAATAAACACAACTTAAAGAGATGTTTTGAGAAACGTAATGGTGTGTGACGTTTCTTCTTCCCGTAAATTTTTTATTAAAAAAAAACCTGTACACATATTTAATTAGCATTTACACAAATTCTATGTCCGTACGATACAAGAAATATGTACCAAATAGTTATTTCATACACACATAAGTGTATATTGCGCTGATTAAAGATCACAAAATATATATAATAGGTGGGGTCCACTCACTTGCTATTATACATAATCATCAGCACTCATAACACCTTTCTATTATTAAATATTATTTTAGTATTTAAAATTTTATGGCACAACACTCTAATTGCATGTTAACCTGACTACAATTACTGTCTTTCCGTCCTGAACTACAAAACATAACACGATCTATCATTTTAGAGTGTCGTAAAGGACCATTATTTTGGCATTTTACATTTTTTTGTGGTATGTAGGTCATTTTCTCGTAAAAGAACTGATATTGAGAAATGTTATATAAAGTACAAAAATAATGGTTTTGGAAGCCTAACTACTACAAGTTCTCACAGTATTCACACCGTGAAGTTTTGTAATAGATATCCACAAGTTACATTAATACATCAACACACGATGACATATACATAATGAATTTTCTAACTACACGTCATCACAATCAATTTAACAACATTGTTCTAAAATTTTAACACAAGAATACTGAAGTTAGACCGAGACATTGTCGATTTCATATACAGCAAGGTTCGATCACCTTACAACCATAAATATAAGTTCTACATAAATTACAATGAACATCATATCTTTAACTCAGAGATCATGTACAACCAAAATATTTTCAGTCCCCTGAATCATCAAATCTGCAAAAAAATTGTAAATATGACATGACATACCATCACTCAATAGTCTAACGATCATTGAGCATAAACTGTTTCCAGTGGTATTTTTTGCACGCTTTAACTAAATTATTAGGGGTCATGCACTTTATTTCTAATAAAACACGTGCAAGCTGAAATTTCAAAAATTATATAAACTGTATTCTGAAACATTACTAGAAAATGGCCCCGTGTCTCGCACAGGTTATTATGCTAGTTTCCAAAAATAATAATGCACTACTGGTCAAGTTAGTACTTTTGATACATATAATCAATTGATTTGATCCTATAAATACCTCAAACACATTAATTTTTTATCAATATAACATGTTAAAAATATTTCGCGTAATTGTTAAGAAGTTCTCGTCGAGTTTGTAATTTAAATTTACTTAACCTAGACTATGATAATGTATCTTCGGCTGGGTCGTGTAGTCAAATTTTGAGTATGTTTTGAACAATGAGTCAAGTTATTATTTCAAATTCGAAATAAATGAAAATACATTAACTTTTTATAATTCTAACCTATTTAAATATGTAGTACACGTGTAGATTATTTATATATAAGAAATTATATTTTCAATATTTTCCTAAAAAATCTGATATGTATATTCTTTTCTTTTTTATTAAAAAATATAATAAAATGTACGAGATATATTTTTTAACTAAAAATGATTAATAAATAAGATTATGATTCATTTATGTACTATGCTTATTATAAATTAAGTTCTTTAAAATTAAATGCAGAAAATATTTAAGTAATTATCTTTGAATTTAAATAAAATGTTCATATCATTATTTACCACACTCACATATTATGTGTATTATTAAAAACACATGTGACAATATGGTATATTGGTACATGGATGTATAGGTGAATGAGATGGTTCGGACTCAGTTCCCACAAATTAACATTTTTTATATAAATATTAAAAATATGGATAATTTATTCATTTAAATATATGAATAAAATGTCTCATCAATTGTTATTCTCATGTTGGCGTATTATATAAATAATAAAGATAAAGATGTGTATATATACATTATACACATAGATAATGTTTTCATTTTTGTAACTTTTTTATGCACAAGATTTCAAAATTTTATGGTTTACATATTATTTTTCAGGTTGTTTAAGGATAAATTGGTGTAATATTAAAGACTAGTGTTTTCTTATTAAATATTAAAGATTTATCTTCTAAATTTTTGCGGTCATCTTTGCATATCCGACGACTAAGGGATTAATTTTCTTGAATGAAACGAACTTCTTGTTGTGACTATATTTTATTCTGATATAATTTATTTACGTGTAACGTATCTACCATAAACAAATTATTACATACATCATACATAATCCCAACCTTGCAGATTGGTAGATCGTAGATTATCGGCTGATGTTGAAGAAAATTCAGATTGCTTTGTATAAATGAAATTCATTCAAAATGTTATTGAATTCCATAATTTCGAATTCTATCATGTTGCTTGGAAATCAATAAAAGTTCAAATGTTAGATTTTAAATTTTAATTTGTTTGTTAACGAATAAAATTTTATTTTCAACTTAAAAAAATTCAATGAAAATATTATAGAATACATTTTAATTATTTTCAAAATTATCTAATTACATAAGTATCAATATTTAGAAAAATTGGCCAAAATACTCATATTTAATACAACACGACCTGATTTACCTTATATTCAGATCATAGGCCCCAAATACCCACCTCATAGTTGTTTAATGATGTGTATCCACTTTCACCATAAACCCCTTGTACTATCCAGTGACTTATCCCAATAAGGATATACACGCTTCTTTATAAACAAAAAAATACAACAAACTTACATCTACTTACCATGAGCGACACAAAGATCGAGGATGAAAAAAGATGAATGAAGAAAAATGAAGCTCAGGATCAGTAGTATTTTTCAGCTAAGTGGTAGTATTCGTTGAATATGTACTTGCCCTTTTAATTTTCCATTTTTTAAGATTTTGAGAAGAGGGGTTTTTTAGGGTTTTGAGTGAAGCAAAATTGGAGTGGGGTGGGAGAGGGTAAGGAGGATGAGAGAGAGAGAGAGAGAGAAGATACGTTGTTTCGTGATGCATATCTCGAATACGCTAGGGAGATATGCGTATATACTTGAGCTGAGAAGGAGAAGGAGAGATTGAAAATGACGGTGCTTGATGCATTGTCTGATGCCCATTTTATAATGTTGATTTTTAAGTTTATAATATGATTTTCACACCTGAATATTGATTTGGCCAAGAAACAAAGTATTTCGTGATTTTCAAATTTTATTGTAATTTTCATTTTTGTAATTTTTCTAAATTGATATTATTAGACCGCACAAACTACATAGACCGTACTGCGTCATAATGCATTTATGTGGTGTTATTTATGCTATCTTGAGTTACATAGTGCATTCGAGATTTAGATATTTAACCAAATCACATATGCGGGTTTGTCCGCGGTTTAGATAAATTCACACCAAACGCACCACAAACACACCTAACAAAAAAGATCAAAAATCAAACAAAATAAAACAGAACAAAATAAGCACTTCATCGCTTTCTTCCTCTCCGGCTGTTCTCTTTAAATCTCCATGTCTCTTCTCTTTAAATCTTTTTCTCCTTCACCATGGTCCTATCTCCCAACAATACAATCACACTCCAACATATATCTTTCCCTACATAATACCTTAACGCGCATAAATGATATATATATATATATATATGTTAAGTTCGTAATCAACTGTAGAGGGGGTGAATACAGTTTATGCAAATAATTCGATAATGCTTTAACAGAATCAACAGTTTTTATATTAATAAATAAAACTGATTACAAAAGTACTCTCTCAAAGGATGAACAATTATCCTTGAGAGCTGCTAGGTTATGCGAATGATATATCAATGTACGCAACACATAAAGTATGAACCTAATATGTTCTTATATAGTGCACAGTTACACAATCAATAATGAATCCCATTCTATTATAACAAGGAAACTTATTACATATCCATATATGATTGCTTCTGAGATAAAGTCCTTCACTGCCTTGAATTTATGCTTTCCTTTTCCTTCTTGAATATCTACTGATGTGACTAAATCCTGATGACATCAACTGCTGATCATCAAGTACTAATGAACAAGTACTGATGACGTCACCTTCAGTAAATCCTGATATTAAGTCTTGATAGCTTATCTCCTGATATCATCAATTAAATCTAACAATCTCCCCCAACTTGTGCATTACGTAAATATGTATAAGTTCCAATTGATGATGTCAAAACTATCTAAATGCAGAAATTAAATAATCATATATAATCTTACAGACAGTGATTATCAGACTTTATTCTTCATTCTGAACTCTAACAGAGTTCTGAGCTTCTTCAAGAAACTTCCTCAGCAAATTTTCTTCCATTACATCCAAATACCATTACATCCTCTGTTTGTGTTCTTTTAATTCATCTGTTGATTCATCATTCTGATAGATGGCATCACTGAGGTTATGTTACTTTGAATTTTCAAGAGATATATCATCCAGTTCCAGAAAGCCAATCTTCTTTCCATCAGGATTAAAAGTTAAGACTTGTCTTCCTAGACTCATTTCTATCTTAGCTCCTCCAATAGGCATATCAACAACATATTCAGTTTGATCAATGTAGTTTGGAATGTAGTTATATTTATAAGGCATTCCTCTTTGTTTTAACTATATCAGGTTCTTTATAAATGCAGACCATGTGACAGTTACAGGATTGGTTATCTTGAGAATTGTAGCAACAAGTTCTAATTCCTGCCATGGTCTGTCTCTCAACTGTTCTTGAGTCAACCTTAATCTTCTCCCAGACTCCAGAAAATAAATCATTTTCTCTCCAACAAGATCAATAACAATTTGTACTAATATGATCTTCTATAAGTCTTCAAGCATCACATTATCTCCAATTTATGTCAGATTAGCATGCTTCCTTAGAATCAAAGCATCACCTATAGATGAATCAACATTTAACCTTCCCAGACCACTTGTGATTCCAGGTTTTCTAGCATGAGAACTCCCACTGTAAATCTTCTTTAATATTTCAGAGGAATCTCTTATAGGTGCAGGTTTAGCTTCACCATAATAACTTTCTCTTTTCTTCAAAAGTAAGTTCAAGCTTATCAGAGATTATATTTTCAGAATCAGGATTTAATAACACAGCTTGAATTGGGTTTGAAGAATCATCAACATAAGTAGTATCAGAGGTTGTGATTGGTTGAATAACAACATTTGCTTCTTCATTAACTTGAGCAATGTCAGAGGTTAACTTCAGTTTTTCAGCCCAGTTAGCTCCATGAATCTTCCTTCTTTGATGAGGTTGACTGTAACGCCCCCAAATCCGGGGTCAGAGGATTTGGTCGTCACTATAAAACCTCAATCCAATTTAATCTGTTTAATTAATAAACAAATGTCAGCGGAAGATATTTATCATAAATGACCCCAAACTAATCCAAGATCTTTTAAGGTTACAGTTCTAGAAACAAGATATCCAAATTCCACCAATAAATTTTTCGCTTTCTTTTAAAACTCTTTTCAATAAATTCCAACTCAAAACTAAACCCACTAGTATAACTTCGAAATGAAGTATACTAGGCCCAAATAAAATACACAACTATAATATAATATAATATAAACCACTTTACACAATAAAACTTACACTAGTTCGCAAACCCTGGACCAACCACCTTCCAAATGCTTCTTCTTTGCTTCCTCATATTACGCAGCTAAACAGCGCAAGGTAATACTCACTGGAGGTTAAATTTGAAAATAGGCAAGTATGAGCGAAAGAAATGCTCAGCAAGATCATTATAGCGAATATAGGGTCGTTTTGATATAAAACCGACATCTGCATTAGAGCTGAACATTTACAATCATAATTGCTGAAATAGAAAATTTAATAAAGAATCGGATAATTGTTTCTCACTGTATTCAAAACCATTTTGATATTTCCGAGCGAAATGATTCAGCAATACTTTGAATATTGACGAGAATCAAACTCATAAAACAGTGTTTACGGAAATATCGTAAACAATAATAACAAGAAATAATAATTATGGATTGAATCATAAACTTTACTCAAAACCGAACTCTTCAAATTAATACTTATTTTGCTGTCATATCAAATTAGATATCAATATGAACTTTGATGCTCACAACACCCATACTGAAGTCAACATCAATCATCTATACTAACACCACCTTTGATATTTAACAACAACGTAAGTATCAACATAAATCAGAATCTGAATCAAAACTGCATTTCACCATTATTCCAAAACAGAAATAGTTGATAAATCATTTATTCTATGAATATCAAAAATGATATGATAATTTAGATTATGATTATTCTCTGACGGACGTACTATCACATGCTGATCAGCCCGTGTGATAGCACAAGGTCATGATTTGTAGAAACGTGACCCCAAAAACACGAGTACTCAAACAAAAGGCAATATACCTGCCTGTGGCAAAAATTGTGTTATAATATTCCATATGGCACTTAGAAATAGCCCTCCGCTGGACCGTCCGTCCCGGTCACTTACGCAATTATGATCCAATCTTAAAACCTTTTATTGAAATGGGGTCATAATAATCGACACCCTAAATAATTTTATTCCCCCAATTCTTGGGTAGGAATTCTCGCAACCAAATCATCTTTCTCAAAATCCAAAACATTTATAAATTCGATAATTGGATAAGTAAAATCACTAACTATTCTGAATGTAGAATAGCAGATGAGTATTTGCATAAACAGAATTATTTAATTCAGCGATATATAAAACATTTATCTATTTTGAGCTGAGAATAGGGAAATCAATACTTGCATAATAGGATTCAAAATAAATATCACTTGAAAAAAAAGTGATGATAGGGATACTTGCCTTTGGGTTTTTAGCAGTTAGTCACACTCGCAAACACATATATATTCTGACATTCTGTCTCAAGACATCACCGTCCTCTTTTCAACACTTGACTGATATGTTGCTCCTGTGATAGCTGGAAGCCAGATACCCAATACCATTCCATCTCATTCTTTATCCAACGTCTTGTCCCGATCAACTCGAGAGATCCGCATCTATAATTAAAAGATATAGCTTTAATTGTCTAAACGATAATCACTCGACGAACTGCGCGTCAAAAGCCTATCGTCTACCCATACGATAGCCCACACATAAATATAACAGATAATCACAGGACTCTTGATCCACATACACACATAATTCATATAACATGTAATCACATAACTCACGTATCACATAATTCATGTAAGACAGGACTCGGTACGTTTAAAACTGAAATTGGGTCAAAATACGATTTATCGATCAATAATCAACTTAGAATGACTTTTAAAACAAGTAATCTTTCGAAACAAAATGATTTGGGTCTCAAAAGTATTTTTAATGAAAGAGAAATATTTTTCTGAGTCTGTACGCGTTCGTTTCGTATTAAACAGACGAACGGTTGATTTATTATGAATTTTTGAACATTTTTCGGAATTAAAACGAGTCTCCGAATCATTTTATAACTAAATAATAGTGCTTGAACACCCGAAAATAATTTTATAAGAATTATTGAGCCTGAAAAATAATTTAAAATAATATTTTAAAGCTCAAACTATTTTTCGGAATTTTTAAATCATAAGAAATAATTAACCCGAATTAAATAATCAATTAAAATTCATTAACTAAATAATTTGGATTTATTTTCGAATAAGAATAAAAATAATAATCTTCAGAACTAAAAAATAGTATTTTCTTGGAAATCGGACAGCACCTCCTCTATTTCTCGGACTGCCGGTCGATATCATATCGACACAACCAACAACAATCAATACATTACTTTATAATTACGCGTATAAACACTCCAGAAATGAATAACACGACCACCTGAACCAAAACTCGGATCAAAAGTGACTTCTCCAACAATTTCTAAAAATTATGAAATAAATATATAAACACTAACATGCTATAATATACTAAAGTACGAAGGCGGAATTTCGGAATCGTTACTCAAAATAAATTTTGATCACCCCGAACAGAATATCTGATGTCGGAAAATATCTCCAGAAAAATCCGAAATTAATAGCCATAGACATATACATGCTGAGATGCCATGTGGAGTAATCACCACCGTCATACTCCTTTTTAATGTCCCGAAAATAAATTAAAACGGAAATATAACGGAAATATGCCCGGTAAATTTTCTTCTCAAAACCTTGCAATATATATACCTATGCGTAGGTATCGAAGCGCTGACCGTTTATATATATAATAATTGAAATTTGGATGAACGGTTTGAGAGATATGAATTTTTGAAAATTAAATGTAAATAAATATGTACGACAGAGAGATACAGTAAAGAGGGAAGAGTGGGGCGGTGGAAGTAATAAAAGAGGGGAGTGAGTTTGTTTTCATTTTGATTTTCTTTTTATTTTTTTTTCCATGACACGCGCATAACAAAACAACAGGCACGTGTCTTTGTATTGACACGTGTCCTTTTTCTACAGCTGGCTGACTTCTGACTCGTAAATTACTCTTTAACGATATAATTTGTGAGTAAAAATAAATCGAAAAATTACCAAAATAATTCTAAAATTCCCAGAATAATTAAAAACTAGTAAAATAATTTTTTTTATAGTTTTTCAAACATTTTTGAATTTAACATCAAACTCGCATTTCGATATTTAACGAACAAACTTGCAGGTGAAACTACCTCGAAAAATAACCGAAATACTTCTAAAAGTCTCGGAATATTTAAAAACTAATAAAATAAAACTTTTATAATTTTTAAAGCATTTTTGACTTGCGCGCTATACCCACATTTTACAATTAACGAACCAAGCTGCACTTGAAACAAATTCAGAAAATCACGAAAATAGTCTTAAAATGTTACAAATATCCCGAAGTTTGTAAAAACATAAATTTCATAATTTTAAAACAATTTTTGAAACACAATTTATACCCGCTTTTAACAATTAAATGATTCAACGCGCGGGTAAAATTAATCCTAAAAATTTCCAAAATAATTTTAAAATTATGAGAATATTCCAAACTTAAATAAATATGAGTTTTGTAATTTTTAAAGGATTTTGGAATTAAATACGGATTTTACAAATAAATGAAATCAGAAAATCATACAGGGCTAAATAATTGATGAAATATTGATTTCTAAATTTTGTAAAATCCCAAAAACACTTATTGTAATTTATAAAGTCACAAAAATAATTTTAAAGATAATTTACATATTTATGAAATAAAATTTTCAATAAAATCACTTTTAAAGACAAAAACAAAATGATACGACTCAGTAATTAATAATACAAATAATCCTCAATCACAATTGAGTCCCACACAATTAATATTACATACAACACATAGCAGACATAATATCCATCCAATCCCGAATATTACTAAACGAACTCAATTTACTGATACCAATAGAATGATCGGTTTTCAAATAAACTTTTGAAAATAATACATTTAAGTAAATATTTTTAGAAATTAACAAGGATCGATATAACACTCAACAATTAGCACATTACCATTTAATAACACAAACTCGTCAAATAAGAATAAAATATCCACCATTTTATTTCTTCTAAATCATAAAATCACATAAACATATTCAAATATTAATAATAATAATTCTGAAAATACAGGATATCATATTGACTGACTTCTTCTTCTTCAACTCTTTCTTCTGTATCAAATGTTTGAGCTACTATATAGACTGGATCTATCAGTGTTTGAGATTTAGTTTCCTTATATAATGATTTCTCCTTAGCAATAGCTTTGGCTTTAGGCTTAAAGGCTTAGACTTCTCTCCTATCTTCTCTTTCCCCTTATAACTCCTGTTAGAAGTCAAGATAGCTTGAGAACTAAGAGATCTTTCAGTATCTGCCTGACTCACCTCCCTTATGACTACCCATTTGGTTGCTCTGTTGGAAGGATCATCTTCATATGTGTTAGGAATATATTGTGAACTTGATGATAAGTTAAACAAAACACCTTAGTAGATTTAACTTAGTGAATTTTGTAGCTCTAGACGGATAATCTAATAAAGTCCCGACGGATGACAATTTGACATCCATCGAGAGTGTAGCTTATGTAACAAATAAGTACTGTAGCACATATCTGCAAATAACATGTTTTAGTCTAGTAGACTATGTAGAGTTCTCTAAGTCATGTTGACTACTAGATTGATATGCATAATAGGTTGACTAATTGTAGATATGAGATGTCTTGTAATTATGTATAAGTGAAATAGAGTCAAGTGACAAATAGACTCTCGACGGATGATCTACAAGACTCCCAACGGATAATCAACAAGACTCCCGAAGGATGACCAACATAGTCCCGACGGATGATCAAATTCAAAGTAGTTGTTGATAGTGACAACACAGTCACATATGTCGGGTATTTGGAAAAGGAATGTGGCAGCCTGTTAAGTAGGATTTTGAGAACAAAGAAGCATTGCCATTTCCATGCAAATGTGAAGATTTTCAAAGATGCTGGAATAGAGTAGTGAAGCAGCATGAAGTTAGACTAGATATGTTTTATTTTATCTTGTCTCACTTTCATGTAACTTGGTGATATATAAACCAAGTGTATCAAGTAAAACAATTAACTAAGCAAGCTTATTTTCAGAGAAACATATCAAGCTGTATTTTGTAAGAATTTCTCTGTAGTTTTGTTTGTTCAACCTGTAAAGCAGCTGTGAGCTATTCAAAGCTTCACAGAGTTCTCAATCTGATATATATATATATATACATATATATGGTGGATACTTTCAAATCCACCAGAAAGTTTTAAAGCCTGTATTTTATTACTTAGTGTTTTGATTTCTATTACTCTTTCATTCCGCATTTTTGTAAATCAAACGATGTTATATATATTAAGTTAGAACAATTTTAAAATAAAAAAAGTAGCCAGAATTATATTCAACCCCCCTTCTGTAATTCTTGTTATATTGTTAGGGAATAACAATTGGTATCAGAACAAGCTCTTGAAGAACAAAGAGTATAAAGATCGCAACAAACAGCAAGATGAACAAGAAGGATGTTGGAGTTAAAATTCCATTTCTGGACAAAGACAACTATCACCACTGGAAGGTGAAGATGCACCTACATCTTCTTTCCCAAGATGAGGCCTATGTGGACTGCATAGAGAGAGATCCTCATGTACCTATGAGAGCTACAACTGGCAATGAACCATCTGTTCAAAAACCTAGGCATGAATGGTCAGATCCTGATATTGAGCAAGTCAGGAAGGATAAGAAGGTCATGAACATATTATTCAATGGTGTTGATGGTGATATCTTTGATAACATCATTAACTGTAAAACAACCAAAGAGGTTTGGGACACAATACAGATTATTTGTGATGGTATTAAGTAAGTAAGGGAAAACAAGATGCAGCTCCTGATTCAGCAATATGAGCATTTCCACTGTGAAGAAAGTGAGTCACTCACTGATATATTTAGTAGACTTCAAAAGCTGCTAAATGCTCTGAAGTTGCTTGGAAGAGTCTATCAAGCAAAAGATTCTAACCTCAAGTTCCTTAGATCTCTCCCAAAGGAGTGGAAGCCAATGACAGTCTCATTGAGAAATTCTCAGGATTACAAGGAGTTCACCTCAGAGGGACTATATGGCATCCTGAAAACCTATGAGCTTGAAATAGAGCAAGATAAAAGGATGGATAAAGGAAGGAAGAAAGGAGGATCCATAGCACTGGTTGCTGTGTTAGAGAAGGAGAAATATATGAAGGTGGAAGCTGTTGAGTCAACATCAAAGGTCTGTGAAAGCAAGGGTAAAGGGCTGGTAGCTGAGAATGAAGATCGGTTGAGCCAAGATGACATGGATGATATTGATGAGCATCTAAAATTTTTATCCAGGAGATTTGCCAGCTCAAATTCAAGAAGAATTTTGGAGCAGCCAAGCCAAATAGAAACATGGTTGATAAATTAAAATTCAAGTGTTTCAAATATGGCTTGGCAGGTCATTTTGCTAGTGAGTGTAGAAAGTCTGATTCCAACAAAAAGAAGTTTGATCCTGTTGATTATAAACATAAATACTTTGAGTTGCTCAAACAAAAGGAAAGGGCTTTCATCACACTGGAGAATGACTGGGCTGCAGATGGATTGGATGAAGATGAAGGAACAAGCTATGTTAATCTAGCCCTAATGGCCAAATCAGATGAAACAGAGACCAGTTCTTTAAGTAATCAGGTAAACACCACTAATTTAGCACATTTATCCAAAGCTGAGTGTAATGATGCAATAAATGACATGTCTACAGAATTATATCACCTGCGTGTTACACTTAAGTCTCTCACTAAGGAAAATGATAAAATTAAAGAAAACAATTTGTTTTTAAGTGAGAGAAATAATGTGCTAGAGTCTCAATTTATTGAATTTGAAAAATTGAGAATTGAGTGTAAAATTGCTAAGGATGAATTAACTGAGTCCTTGAAGAAAGAAGAGATTTTAAGGAAACAACTTGAGAGAGAACATGAAGTAATTAAAGCATGGAAATCATCTAGAGATGTTCATGCTCGAATTACTAAAGTTCAAAGTATAGAATCCTTTTGTGATGCAGCCTGGAAAAAGAGCAGAGAGAAGTTTGACTCCAATCTGGTTGAAGGACTCTTCACAGATGTGGACTCGATGGCTGATGAATATCATCCGTCGGATAATCAAAAGAATTATCTGTCGAGAGACAAGGAGCCACATATGTCGGCTGTGAGTAAACCAGTTAGCAAAGCCAAGTTAGTTAAATTGAATGAGAAATATGGACCAGTCTCTGAAAACTTTGTTCCAGGAGAATCAAGTCAAGTTAGAATAGAAAAGAAAGTTAATGTTGGTCATACGTCTATCAAGCAATTGAATGACAGGCTGGAAAAGATTGAGGTTAAAGCAGAAGCTAAAAAGAAAAACAATAGAAATGGGAAGGTAGGGATTAACAAACATAACAACTACACACCTGATAAATATGCACCAAGAAAAATTTGTGTTAAGTGTGGTAGTGTTAATCACTTGTCTATTAATTGCAAGATTGCTATGCCTACTCCCATGACTGCACCTTCTTCTTTTTCCAACATGACTGCCATATCTGCAATGCCTATGAATGTTATGCCTGCTCAGAATATGAATGCACCATTTGCTAATATGCCATTTGTACCTAATTCTTATTATGCTGCATTTAGTATACCTCAAATGCCATTTAGCATGCCTTACTGGAATAACATATTTGCAAATAGCATGCCTTTTCATGAAAGCCAAAATGTGCATGATAATTCTATTTTAATGGCTGGTTTCAAAGGTTCAACTCAAATGACTAAGGATGAATATGAAATTCCCAAGTCAAATGAGGTCAAGCCTAAGAAATCAAAGAAGAAAGCTAACAAGGCAGGACCCAAGGAAACTTGGGTACCAAAATTAACTTGATTTGATTTTGATGTGCAGGGAAATAAAAAGAATCTTTGGTATTTGGATAGTGGTTGCTCAAGGCACATGACTGGAGATTCTACCCTGCTCACTGAGTTCAATGAAAGAGCTGGCCCAATTATTACTTTTGGAGATGACAACAAGGGTTATATTGTGGGATTTGGCTTGATTTCAAAGGATAATGTCATCATTGAAGAGGTTGCCTTGGTGGATGGACTCAAGCACAATTTGTTGAGTATCATACAGCTTTGTGATAAGGGCAACTCAGTTACTTTCAATTCAGAAGCCTGTGTTGTGACCAATTAAAAGAGCAACAAAATGGTTCTCACTGGAGTGAGAAAAGGAAATATGTACCTAACTGATTTCAACTCATCAAAAGCAGACTCAGTAACTTGTCTTCTCAGTTAAGCATGTCAATATGAAAGTTGGCTATGGCACAAGAAGCTGTCCCATCTAAACTTCAAGACCATGAAAAAGCTAGTCAAGAAAGAGTTGGTCAGGTATCCCTCAAGTGGAATTTACTAAGGATGGATTGTGTGATGCCTACCAGAAAGGAAAGAAGATTAAAGCATCATTCAGAAAGAAGCTTGATTCAACAATTGAAGAACCTTTGCAACTGTTGCACATGGATTTGTTTGGACCAGTCAATGTATTGTACATCTCAAGGAAAAGATTTTTCCTAGTAATTGTAGATGATTTCTCAAAGTTCTCTTGGACATATTTTCTGAAATCCAAAGATGAAGCTAGTGAAATCATCATCAATCACATAAGGCAAGTCAACAATCATCCTGACTTTAAAATGAGAAGAATCAGGAGTGACAATGGAACTGAGTTCAAGATTCTGTGATGAGATCATTTTGTGAAGAGAATGGGATTATGCATGAGTTTTCTGCAGCTAGAACTCCATAACAAAATGGAGTGGTGGAAAGGAAAAACAAATCTCTTATTGAAGCTGCAAGAACAATGTTAGAAGAATCAAAGTTACCAACATACTTTTATGCTGAAGCTGTGAATATCGCATGCTACACTCAGAATATTTCTTTGGTTAATCAAGAAAAATGCATGACTGTAACAACCCAAATCCGGGGTCAAGATTTGGTGTCACTAAACAATCTTTACATAAAATAAAATAATGAATAAATAACCCCTTAATTCCGTATCATTTACAGGTTATGGTATGAAACACGAATCTAACCTTCTACAATTCACAACAACTACAAAATGAGTGTAAATACCTTTATGCTAATGCCATTGTCTTATTTTTTAACATCTTTCTCCTCTCGCAGCGGAGTTCTCTCTAACTTCCGCTGTCTAACGATTCACTTTTATCCTTATCTGCTTCTGAAAGAAATAAGAATTTACAAAGCAAGAGTGAGCCAAAAATGCCCAGCAAGTATATAATTTGAGTTTCAAGCATTAATATCAAAGGAAAATTTTATGGACAAAATCTTTAACAATTTTAAACAATTCTATTTATTTGAAGGAGTTGAGCGAATAAACATTGGCTGTTACCAGCCTTTGATTATAAATCCAAAAGTGACAAGCGATTCCCAGATTCATCTCCTAAATCAGGGTTTTGTCCGGTTTTGGAATCATAAAACTTTTGAGAGAGAATACCGTTAATGGCGATCAACAACAAATTAGACTGGACACTAGTTCACACCTATATCCTTCTGATCAGTCAGGATACAATGCAGATCTATATCTCCCTATATAGATCCAGGCGGATACCCAAGCTTCACGGCCCATCTCAAGGATACAGAAACATTCTGGTCCTTCGGATTAAGAAAACTTAATCCCACACATCATCATCATCCAGTCCATGGAGTATTTTGATGTCAAATCATTTTGATTTCAAAACATCCCAATTCAGGGTTCGTAATAACCCGAAAGAATGGGTATTTGCTCAAGAGAGCAATCGATAGCATATGAACAATAATGAAAGGACATGCATAATAAGACTAATTGCAGCGAAATATAAAATAGTTAACTATTCTGAACTTAGAATAGGAATGAAGAAATATTTGCAGTATTTTAAAAGAAAGTTCAGAAATACTTGCCTCAATAAGCTTTAATCGCTATTACTAGTTGACTTTGGTTCGACTTGAACGTTCGGCTTTATCGTCGAACTACTATCCCATCTTGGATACGATCCCAACACTCAGGCCCTTCGATTGGAACTTCGTTGATCTCGACGTCTAATCACTAGATCATTCCTAGTCCTATGTCGATACTCGGGTTTTCTGTCTAGGACCTACAGGGTTGAAATACCCTAATTCAGATAATCGCTTAAGCTTAACATCAAATCGCTATCACTTCTACCCATACGATTTCATATCCCGTCTCGTATTTATAGGTATTATTGAAATACACATAGCAATTATGGCTTGCACCTTCAAAACTCAGTTCGGTATTTATTTTCGGAAAATACGTATACTCGTCGTTTTGAAAAAACAGGGTAATCGATTATTTATAAATTATCTTGTCTCAACCGTAATTAAGTTCATATAATATAATTATATATGGTTATTCAATGTCTCCGATAATTACAGGGTACGTTCCCGTATTTTTGAAATTAATTTCCCAAAACTCGGGCAGCGTTTCCTTTGTTTATCGACCAACCCGTCGAATTAGTCCGACGTCAATCACAATCAACAATCACAATCATCCAAACAATTCACAACTCAATTCATCAATCCCATCCACCGACACAAATTCACTTTATTAATTTTTATTATTCGTTTTTGTTTCGGAATTTATTTTATAACTAATTTTATTTATTTATAATTTAGGACTAAGAATTAATCATCATCGTCCACCGTCGACTCCCGGAAGCTCATCGTCGATGGCGGTAAAATTCGTCGGTACCCGATAAATTTCGGGTTTCCATACGAACCTCATCGATTAATTTAATTTTCCGCACGAAAATCTTTTATTTCACGTATATTATTCAATTACTTTCCTGCAGAAAACAAATTTAAAATATTAAAATTTCCGAAATCAAGCAGGCCACACGCGCATAACACGCACGCGCACCAAATACACCACAATCAGGAACAACAGAGCACCGGTGAAAATAGGCCGGAGAAGAAACACAGGCAGCAAAAAAATGAAACGGGACAGGGGAACCAAAAACACGTGCACAGACACGCAGCCCACGCGCACAGGAGACACGGCCGGCCGCCAGGCCGGAAAAACTCGGCGGCAACCGGTCACCAAGGCGGCACACACACACGACATCACCATACACACGCACACATGAACACACACGAATATACACATAACACACACACAATTGAAATAAAACAGGCTAGAATCAAGAATCACGGCAGTCACCGGAAAAAGGAGGTGGAGGCGGCGAAAACTCACCATGGCAGGGACGAATGGGGAAAAGAGAAAGAGAAAGAACAAAATTACGAGGAAAAATTGAGAGAATAACTGAGGAAGAGAGAAGAAAGAGATCGAGAGAGGCGGTGAGAGGGATTGCACAGGAGATAAAGGAGAAAAGAAATAATACTTATCTGATCAATTACTCCGATAATCTGAATTCGCACCGCAGTTTATCAATTTAACGAATAATTTACGGGTAATAATAACCCAAAAAAGTACCAAAACAGCTTTACAATTCTCGGAATAATTAGGAGTTAATAAAATAAAATTCACAAAATTTTTAATTCATTTTTAAAACGCGCATCGAACCGCATTTTACAACTTAACGAACAAACATGGGGTTAAATAAAAGCCAGAAAATTTCCGAAATAATTTTAAAATTCTCGAAATATTTCGAACTTAATAAAATATAATTTTTAAAGTACCTTGGAATTTAATATTGAATTTATACTTAAATACCATCATAAAAATCATTTTAAGTTAAATAATTAATGAAATATTGATTTTTGTATTTTATAAATTTCTAAAAATAAATATTGAAATTATAAAAGCATAAAAATAATTTTTGAAATAATTTTTAACATTTATGAGAATAAGTATTTAATTAAATCACTTTTTAAAGCAAAACAACTCATACAACTCAATACTTAATTACACAAATAATCTTCGTACCTACAAATTACCCATAATTAACAATAAAGTAACACATCGCTGACAGACCCCTCCCATATTTTATTTATTTGATAATTCAATAATTACATTTACATATCGGATCCGAAAATAGGTTATTTAGCCGCTAATTAACTAAAAAGATGATACGATTTTAATATCAGATTTGGACAATTATCAAAACAGAGCTTCCTATAAAATACTTTATACGAAAATAAGGTGATAATATATCGCCTTTTGAGAATATGGATTTTTATCGATCTATAAAATGATTAGCGTGTCGAAAATTTAACGCTGGGACTCGTATAGGTCAAACCGTATCCCGGATCGAACAAGTCAAAACATGAAAAGTGTTCAGAATTATCAGATTAGGTTAGGAAGGAGTTTTCGGAAGAGTTTCGGGTTGTTAAAACGCGAAAACGGTTGAAGTGGGACGATTTCTGATTCTAAAAAGTAATTTTATAATCACGTAAAATAATCATTATTGATTCTATAAATCCTTATAAAATCACATAACACTCCAAAAATTACCAGAAAAATACCAAAACTATCTATATTTTATTTTGGATAATTAAAGATTAAAATATTTAAATTTATCAGAAATAAACATCCAAATATTAATATCAAACATCAAATAATACACCAAAATTCACATAAAATCACATAATAATTATTTATTAATAAAAATAATTACATAATATTTCCCGAACGTTACAATGACACCCTACCAATTGTTCAAGAATAGGAAGCCAACTCTAAATTTTCTTCATGTCTTTGGCTGAAAATGTTATATCTTAAGAAATCAAACCGATCATCATGGAAAGTTTGATGCCAAAGCAGATGAAGGAATTTTTGTTGGATATGTTGTAGGAAAATCATATAGAGTCTACAATCTAAGAACCAACATTGTTATGGAATCGATACATGTTGTGTTTGATGATAAAGAGATTAAAGGACTGCAAGATGGATATTTCCATGAAAGCCTCAAATTTGATAATGTGGAGATGGTTAGTGATGACAGTGATGATGAAAGTGACCAAGAAACAATGGCCAAGGATAATGTAGAAAAATCTATAACTAATGAAGCACATAATTTCACATCCTTCGAGTTACAGAATGCTTCATCCATCGGTAGACAATCTACTTCATCCGTTAGTAGACAATCAGCTTCATCTGTCGAGATACAAAGTGCATCATCCGTCGGAACAATGAGAGAAGCTAAAAGTCAAAACAGATCACTTACAGAAAGAACCCCTTCCTCTAATCAAAGATTCACAAACTCAGGGGGATCTTCTTATAATCAGAACTCAGTCACACATCAAGAGAACAATGAGGCCTCTTCATCAAGAGCTAATCTACCACAACAGAGAAAATGGACTAGAGATCACACTTTTGAATTCATTATTGGTGATGAATCTTCTAGAGTTCAAACAAGGAAAGCAACTCAAGAAAAATGTCTGTATAGCAGCTTTCTTTCTACGGAAGAACCAAAGAAGGTAGAAGAATCTCTGTTGGATCCTGATTGGATTTTAGCTATGCAAGAAGAGCTAAACCAATTTGAAAGGAATAAGGTATGGAAGCTGGTACCCAATCCTAAGGGAAAAAATCCAATTGACACCAAGTGGGTATTCATAAACAAGATGGATGAAAATGGCATAGTTGTCAGGAACAAAGCTAGATTGGTTGCAAAGGGCTACTGTCAATAAGAAGTAATAGATTTTGATGAAACTTTTGCTCCTGTTGCAAGACTTGAAGCCATCAGAATTTTCTTAGTCTATGCAGCTCATGCCAATTTCAAAGTCTATCAAATGGATGTCAAAAGTGCCTTTCTGAATGGAGATTTGGAGGAGGAAGTCTATGTCAGTCAGCCTCCTGGTTTTGAAGATCCAAATTTTCCAGAATATGTCTATTATCTATTGAAAGCACTTTATGGATTGAAGCAAGCACCTAGAGCCTAGTATGACACTTTATGAAAGTTTCTCTTAGAAAATCACTTCACAAGAGGTACTGTTGATAAAACTTTATTCTTTAGAAATGTTAATGGCTCTAGTATACTTTTTCAAATTTATGTAGATGATATTATATTTGGCTCTACAGATGAAAAACTTTGTAAAAAGTTTGCCAAATTGATGCAAAGTAAGTATAAAATGAGCATGATGGGAGAACTAACTTACTTTCTTGGTTTACAAGTTAAGCAAGTTAGTGATGGAATATTAATTAGTCAAACCAAATATATTTATGATCTTTTAAAGAAGTTTGATCGAATGGATTGCACATCTATAAAAACTCCCATGGCTACTGCAACTAAACTTGAATTAAACACTACTAAAAAGTCTATGGATATTTCAAGCTATAGAGGCATGGTTGGTTCACTTCTATATTTAACAGCTAGTAGGATAGATATAATGTTTGCTACTTGTCTTTATGCTAGATTCCAGGCTGATCCTAGAGAATCTCACTTAGTTGCTATTAAGATAATTTTCAGATATCTCAAGGGAACACCAAAACTTGGCATTTGGTACCCTAGAGATTCTAGCTTTGATCTAACTGGTTATTCAGATGCAGATTATGCAGGTTGTAAAATAGATAGAAAAAGTACAACATGAACCTGTCATTTTCTAGGGAACAAGCTTGTGCCCTGATTCAGTAAAAAGCAAAATTCAGTTTCTACTTCTACAGCTGAAGCTGAATATATTGCTGCTGGCAGTTGCTGTGCACAGATTTTATGGATGAAGAATCAATTATTGGACTATGGTCTACAAGAGGACAGAATTCCTATTTTCTGTGATAATACAAATGCAATTGCCATCACTGAAAATCCATTACAGCATTCAAGAACAAAGCACATAGACATCAAGTACCTCTTCATTAGGGAACATGTGATGAATGGTACTGTGGAACTTCATTTTGTTCCAAGTGAAAAGTAGCTTGCAGATATATTTACCAAGACACTTTATGAATCCACCTTTTCTAGGTTGGTAAGTGAGTTAGGTATGCTTAATTATTGTTGAATCCTTTCTGATAATTTTGCAAGCTATAATGGAGCCATAAACTTCATTGATTTTTCTGTTTTAGATGAATTTTTGGCAAGTCAAAATTTACATCTTGATGAATGCACATTATCCATCGAGTTTGATCATCCGTCGGAATAGAATATCTTAATAAAAAAATCAATTACTTTTCTGGATTATTTTATACCCGACGGATAACTGTTTTATCCTCATCCGTCGAATTGTTTACATCTTAGCCGTTAAAAGTACTGAACATTATCCATCGGGTATACTTATAGTCTGTAAGTATATCACGACGGATAATTGGCAGAATTTTGACAGTTTATTTTATTTTAAACGGCTATTTTAGGCAATTTTGATTGGTTACTTATTACTTTTGACAGTTTATTTATGAGATAGTATAAAAGCCAAATTCATTTTCATTCTTTTCTTTTATCATTCTCAAATCAAATTTCTATAACTCTCTTCTTTTCTAAAGCAAATACTCTCTCTCTGCAAATTTCCTCACTTAACAATGGCACCAGTAGTAAAAATCATGTCTCGGTCTGGATTCATCTATGAGAAAAACAATTTGTGGCTCTTGTGAACAAGGAGATTCCGTCTTCTGAAGATTTTCACAAAATGATGGATTTTGTGAAGGGTTGCAAACTCAGTTATGCTATGCTAGAATCACCCACAATCTACTGTGAAGTTGTGGAGGAGATATGAACAACTGCTATGTACCAGTCTACTGACGTAACCATAACTTTCACTTTTAAAGGTAAGCAGTTCTACATTAACAGTGACGCAATTTAAGCTTGCTTTAAAATTCCTGAGAATACTACTACTGAACCACACATATGCTAATTTAGTCACCATGCTTAATTCTGTTGGCTATGCTCTTCCTACCACTAAGATAAGTGAGATTAGAAGGCTAGGTCTTAGAAAAGAATGGAGTTATTTATGTGATGTAGTTACCAAGGTATTTTCTGGTAAAGTAAGCAATTTTGATTCTGTGAACACTGCCATGCTTAACATGCTTTTTATGCTAGTTACTGATAAGTACTATAATTTCAGTGACATGATCATGTTTGAGTTAGGTTACAAGTTAGGGGAAATTAAAAAGAGAAATAAAAATGTTTACTATGCTAGATTCTTTATGATTCTTGTTAACCATCTTGTTGAGAATATTGTTGTTGAGAACCCAACCAACAAACTGGATTTTTGGGTTCAAGAAAGAAGAGTTATTGCAGATCTTAATAGAGCAAGCCATCACAAAGAGGCGCCCCTCTTCTATTTTCCAATCATGGAGGGCCCTCGGGTAAGTGAGGTAAGCACCACTATCTCTACTATTCCAACCTCTCAAATTTCTTTGCCCTTGAGTGTGGCCATGGCATCTGTGTCAATGACCAAACAGATGCCTACCCAAGCCACCAAAACAAAAATTTCAAAAACCAAATCAAAGAAAACCCCCTCTGGTTTCTCTCAAAAGAAACCAGTTGTAAAATCTACCAAACATCAAGAGGGGAGTGTAAAGGTGAGTGAGTTAGGTGAGGGACAGGGTGAACATCAAAGAAGCCCTAAGGATAAGGTTGGAGAGGTGAGTATTTCCCAGCCTAGCTACATTGCAGTTTCCCAACAAACTGCAGTGCTTAAAAAGGACTTAAGCTCATTGCTAGTTGCATCCTCCCAAAAGGATGTAGCTATTGAACAAAGCTCTCAGCCAAGAGCACATGCCAAAAGGGTAAGGGACACTATCTCATCCCAAACATATGCCATAAAGAAGAAATCTAAACCAACTGGGGATGCACATGGAACACACACAATGCAAACTGAAGCTAAAGACTCAGTCACTGCACCATCTCAAAGTCAATTTGATGTGGCTCCAATAAATGTGGAGTCACAGCCAAAATCTTTTGTAATAGAAGCACCACAAACACCAAACTCTCCCACAAATTCTCTGGATGTGGATATGATCAACACATCAATTCCTGATTCCCCTTCTTTAACTCTGTTGGGGAAGCCAAAATCTAGTGCAAGTGAGCATCATCTTTTAGATGATTTATTGGATCACTTGCCAATTCTTTCAGGATCTATTGAGACATCTGTGCCCAAATTTCCATCAATCTGCATATGGTCTACAATATTCTCCACTCCAAACTCATTCATTTCTTCTATTCCGATGGATATTGTTCATCCGTCAGTTAGTGATTGTGTTCCGATGGATGTGCCTAACAGCAGTCATCCGTCGGCTAACCTAACTACTACCCCGATGGATGTTTCTCATCCGTCGGTACTCACTACACACACTGAAATGTCAACAATTGTTATAAGTGTAGATGAGTTAGTAGTAGTACAATCACTTTTAGGACTGAGGGAAGGGAGTGAAATGAGTGAGAGGCTGGGTTGCTCCCAGGAAAAAGGAGAGGAAAGGAGTGAACAAATGAAGGCTATTTCTTCTAGCCTGGCAAAAGAGAGTGAGAGGAGTTCCACCTTAGATGGTGATGGTGTGAGGGTGGTGAGCCAAGGGAAGCCCTTGATGCAACAAAAAATAGAACATGAGAGAAATGCAGGTACAAGAGTTATAAGGATGGAAACCATTGCTAGTGAGTCAATGGATGTCAGTGAAGCAGAAAAAGAGAGACTATTTCAGCAAGAATATCAAGTTGTTATAGATTCTATCTCTTTGGATGCTGAGACATTTACTCATCCTGTTCCAGCTTATCAAACTCTAGCTAGATAGGGCAATGAGGATGCTGAACCTGGTGCATACAACTGCCTCAATGCAAAGGGCAAAGGATGCCATCACTGTTATGCCATCCACAACTGGTATTGAATGTGAATTGGCTGAAGATTCTTTAGGGGATGATGGTGAGGATGATGAGAATGACAGCATGAGCATAGGGGGAGATGCAGATATTCCTTCATGGATGCTAACCAAAGAATTTTCATATTCACATCTCCAATCCACTTTATTCAAGCTTATTCATGACACCCAAACATCCATTCAAGCCTCTACAAGTGCCAACACAAGAAGGGTACTTACAGCACATCTTGAAGCTCTACAATTGCACAAAATTCAGGCTCCCCAACACAGTGAAAATGTGGATGAACTTAAGCAAGAAATTTCAGATGTCAAACAGGATTTTGTAGCAAGGTTGGATGCTAGACTTCCTGGAACCACCATGACTGAGATAGCTCAGAAATTGAGAAAAGAAGTTGATTTGAACATAAAATTTGAGGCCATGGACTTTAGACTGACAAATGTGGAGAAGTCAGTGGCCAAAATACTTGCCAATCAGGAAGCTCAGACTGCTCTGTTCCAACAGTTGGTGGGTGCATAACTCCTATTTCTCATCAACTTGATGCTAACAAAAAGGGGGAGAAAGATTCACTCATCCCAGTTAGTCAAGGGGACTCATCAAGTGAGGGGGAGAAACTGCTCAACATCCAAGTCAGTAAAGTAATTGTGCCAGCAATTGCTTTCACAAAGCCACCAGCTATGGATAGTGTTAGGGCGAAAACACGCGCTAATATTCACGCAAGTATACGCGTTCGCAAGTAGTATAAGATATAAATCAGATTCGTTCCCACAGAGACTGGTTTAGGTTAAGTTCAATTTATGCACCTATGCAACAATGTATGGTTATCGCTCAATGCTAAGATAAATAACAAATTGGGTTTTTATTAAACTAAGAGATTAACTAAGAGAATTGAAGTTGAATTACTATATATGACAAACATGGGATTCTAACTTCATTATATACTTCATTCAATAGCCTTCTCGTTCTTAACCTTAGCATGTGATGGTGAGGACACTAATCAGATAACACGAAACTGATAAACGCCAACTTTCGTTGCACGAGTACCATTCTACCAGACATCCACAAAAGAGATAGAAGCTGAATAGGCACCAATTATATTGAGACCCTATATGTCTATAGAATTTGACAACATAACGGTTTAAGAACAAGTTATCTATCTTGATTACATAGGGCAAGTAAAACGGTTAGAGTTACCTACGAATCATGCATACACATACATGAACCTATGCTAGCATGGCAAGTTCTAAACCTCTATATTCACTGTCGCTTCAATAGAGATTAATACGCTATCTTATATGTTAGCTACGCACATAAGACGAATAAGCACAACCAATACTAGGATATCAATCAATCACCACACACCAAGATATCGAAACAATTAACTATTAAAATCCATAAGTAAATCCGCTAGAATCCCATGACAACGATTAGCCCATAATCGAACTCATCATCACCATGGGTTCCAATGAAAGCATGGTATAAACAAGGTCTTAATAAACTAAATAATAATCAAAGTACGAATAAACGAGATCTAGGTTCAACAAGAACGAAAACGAGCATCCAAAGTTATAACTAATTCAAAGAATCACAAGTTGAAAACAAGATCTTCTTTTTCGGAGTTGTTCTGTGCTTCTAGGTCTTCTCCTTGGTATCCCAATCTTCCCGGATGATGAAAACCCTTTTTTTAAGTATATATATGCCCCTAGTGGACCTGGACCCTTAAAATCGTCAAATTCTACTCAAAAAAGGCTTTTTCAGCGAAATCAGCGACCAGTCGCGCCCTGAGCGGCCGCTCAGCTCTCCTGAGCGGGCGCTCAGCTCTCTGAGCGGGCGCTCAGCTCTGCTGAGCGGGCGCTCAGCTACTGACTGGAAAAATATTCTGATGAATCTTGTTTTGACCATAACTTGAGTTCTACTCGTCAGAATTAGGCGATTCAACTGCCCACGCGAAGCTATTGAGATTCTCTACAACTTGACAATGGCCTTGGCTTCCAATTCTGATCACTTTTTATCATATTTCCTTTAAAAGCTCTTTTCTTCATTTAACTGATACCTGAAATGCAATAACACAAAAACACATCAAAATACCAACAACTTGAGTCCAAAACACCAATTTAAGCTTGTAATAAAGCATTCCAAGTGGATATAAAATCCACTTATCATACCCCCAAACTTGAATCGATGCTTGTCCTCAAGCATAAACAGACTCAAAACTACAAAATAAATCTAATGCATGAATGCAACTATGTGAATGCAACTAAATGATAATGCAATCGATCCCCTCAGAATAACCATAACCAAATGAATAAACCAATGCCTCTAAGAATGCAATAACTTGAAACAGAGTTCAAATAAATCCCACAAACCAACTCATAAACCAGAAACGTGCGGGTGTGGATGCTTAACAGATATACTCTCGATACTAGATCAATAACCCTAACTTATCTATCATTGAAACAATCAAAAGTTTATAAACAGAATAGACAATAAACGCATTATGACTCACAACACCTCCTTTCTACTAGAGTTATACAAGGATTCACACTATTATTGAACACATAACAAAGATGCTTATTTGATCGTGCAATGAATGAGGTCCCAAAAGACTTATACAATAATACCCATGTAGCGAGCGTTAGGTTAGTGGATCCCAGACTATAAAAGCCTTAGGTCACTAGGCACAAAGTCCCCTAGAACTTAATAACTCGAGTATTAAAGAGCTCACTCTTGATCAATTGTGCATAAACACATACTTTTTTTCTTTCTTTTTTTTTCTCTTTTTTCTTTTTTTTTCTTTTTTTTTCAACAATTTCTGAATGAGTGTGTTTCGCTCCATCTCATTCAACCCTAGACTACTCATAAAAATATGAGTCGGCTACTAGCCATTTGACACCTAGCCTTACAACAACTAGCAATGAAATCCAAGTTTTTCTCCAGATAAAAAGAATCAGTGTTTTTACGTCACTACGAGAATATCACAAATTCTAAATATAACCAAGTGATTAAATCTCAACAACAAACAAGTATGATCATGATCTAGATCAAAAGCAACCCTATAAGACTTTGTAAAAATATTTGTTTCTGGCATGCAAATCAATTCATTAGGACTTAAACATCCCTCTATTCGTCATCACCACACTGAAATCAACATCAACTTATCAAATATCATAGTTCATCTTAAGGGATCATGCTAAATATGCATGCAAATGCAACTATATGAAATTACATAAAAACAAACAAATATGTGCTAAATGAACAATCATACAAAAATATGAATGAACTATAACTAAACATGCAACATGAATCTATATGGACACACACTACTAATCCTTACATTATCACCCCCAAACTTAAAATTTTCAATGTCCTCATTGAAGGCAATAATAAGGATTTCAGGCATACCTAATTAGCGGGAGATTCACCCTCGTCGGGTGGAGGATCATGTGGCAAATCAACCTCGCCACTAGTGTCTCGGAAAATAGTACCGAAAGCATGTGTCAAATCTTCAGCAAAATGACGGTGAATGTCGTGCATGGCCTCCATACGCCTAATTACTCGCCTGTACTGCTCATCACCAACACCAGTCCTATCAACTACCTGCTGCACATGAGAAGAACCCTCTATAGGCACTGGAGGATCCGTTCGGCTACCCTCTACATCATCAAAGATATATCCCAACCCCTTGTCAGGGGGTGCACCTAAGAATGAATAACTCAAGTGATCTGGCTGTCGGTTGAGCTCAAGTATGGGAGCTTCTTGAGTAAATGGTTCAAAACGCTCCTGAGATATTTTCAGCTCTGCTAACCCAAGAGAATCGAATGGCATATCCAACTTCTTCTCCCACGGAGGTGCATTCAAAACCTGCAGTTGCTCTACTCCTCCTTCATCTTCAAAAACTGAGTCGACCCGCTCTATTTTAAAGCACTCTTCTTTTTCTGTGGGTAACTTTATTGCCTTGAACACATTAAAAGTGACCTTTTGATCGTAAACCTTCATCGAAAGCTCTCCTTTTTGCACATCGATCATAGTTCGGCCTGTAGCCAAGAATGGTCTTCCCAAGATAATGGGAATCTTCTTATCTTCCTCGAAATCAAGAATTACAAAGTCAGCAGGGAAGAAGAGTTTATCCACCTTGACCAAGACATCCTCCACTATACCTCGTGGATAAGCGATGGAACGGTCAGCTAGTTGCAATGACATGTATGTTGGTTTCGGCTCAGGCAGACCAAGCTTCTTGAAGATAGATAAGGGCATCAGATTGATGCTAGCTCCTAAATCACATAAACACTTGTCGAACGACAAGTTTCCGATGGTGCAAGGAATAGTGAAGCTTCCAGGATCTTTAAGCTTCGGAGGCAACTTCTGTTGCAGCACAACACTGCATTCCTCCGTTAGAGCAACGGTCTCTAAGTCATCGAGCTTCACTTTCCGAGAGAGAATACCTTTCATAAACCTCGCATAGCTAGGCATCTGTTCAAGAGCTTCAGCGAAAGGTATGTTGATATGAAGTTTCTTGAACACCTCCAGAAACTTCTCAAACTGCTTATCCAGCTTTTTCTTCTGCAGCCTTTTAGGAAAAGGAGGTGGAGGATAAATCTGTTTCTCCCCTGTATTACCCTCAGGAGGAGTGTGTTCCACAGTAGTCTTCCTTGGTTCCACCTCTACTTCCTTCTGCACATCTTCTTCAGCCACAACTGCATTTTCTGAATCTTGAGATTTTTCTGGCTCTTCGTCTTGCTGAACTTGGGGGCTTGCGACCTTTCCAGACCTTAAGGTGATGGCGTTCACATGTTCTT
Source organism: Apium graveolens (assembly GCF_009905375.1). Classification (NCBI taxonomy): domain Eukaryota; kingdom Viridiplantae; phylum Streptophyta; class Magnoliopsida; order Apiales; family Apiaceae; genus Apium; species Apium graveolens. Next base: position 133,360,939 of record NC_133656.1, read on the forward strand.
CAACTTTCTTCTTTCCTGGATTGGCTTCTATATCACTAGAAAGCGTTCCTGGTGGTCGATTCAATAAGGCATTAGCAATTTGCCCTATTTGGTTCTCCAGATTCTGGATAGAAACAGCCTGGCTTTGGCATATAAGAGCCTGGTTTTTGCACATAAGTCTCAACTCCTCCAATTCAGATTTTTCATTCGAAGATAGACCTGCATCATGAGTTTGTTGTTGAAGTTGGAGTTGTTATCTTGGTGTAAATTGTTGCTGAAAACCAGGAGGGTTAAATAGCTTATTTCCAAACTGCTGGAATGGCTGTTGCATCACATTCTGATTGTTGCTCCAGCTGAAGTTAGGATGATTCCAGTTGTCAGGATGATAAGTGTCTGGAACTGGTTGCTGCGATCTCTGAAAGTTGCTCACAAACTGAGATGAGTCGCTAGATATAGCGCATTGTTCTGTCACATGCGGACCTGCACACATCTCACAAACACTAATTATCTGCTTAACACCATAGTTAGCCAGAGAATCGATCTTCATAGACAACGCCTTTAGTTGAGCAGTGATAGCCGTAGCTGTATCCACTTCAAGAACTCTTGCTACCTTGCCCTGTGGATATCTCTGGGTTGGATACTGATATTCATTAGTAGCCATCAGTTCAATTAGATCATAAGCTTCCTTATAGCTCTTTGCCCATAATGCTCCGCCTGATGCTGCATCGAGCATGGGTCTGGACTGTGCTCCCAACCCATTGTAAAAACAAGTGATGATCATCCAATCAGGAATTCCATGATGAGGACACTTCCTAAGCATCTCCTTGTAGCGCTCCCAAGCTTCACTTAGCGATTCTCCCGTTTGCTGCGCAAATTGAGTAATAGCATTCCTGAGTGCAGCTGTCTTCACCATAGGGAAGAATTTAGTAAGAAACTTCTGAGCAAGATCTTCCCAAGTAGTAATCGAACCAGCTGGTAGAGAGTGTAACCAGCTCTTAGCCTTGTTTTCAGAGAGAATGGGAACAGTCTCAGCTTCACAGCATCTTCAGAAACACCGTTGAACTTGAAGGTGTCGCATATTTCAATGAAATCCCTAATGTGTGTATTGGGATCTTCCGTTGGAGAACCCCCAAACTGGACTGAAGTCTGTACCCATTGAATTATGCCGGGCTTGATCTCAAAGGTATTAGATGTGATAGCTGGCCGGACAATACTAGATTGAATATCATTGATCTTGGGTTGAGAAAAATCCATCAAGGCTTTCGTTCGTGCTGCTAGATCTCCCATTGTAATGAGTACCTGAAACACAAACAAATAAACCGTGAAAGTAAAAGAATCCGAGTCAGTGAACTTTAACGACCACTGATGACAAGCACATAAACTAAAAATTAACACCGAGTCCCCGGCAGCGGCGCCAAAAACTTGTTAGGGCGAAAACACGCGCTAATATTCACGCAAGTATACGCGTTCGCAAGTAGATAAGATATAAATCAGATTCGTTCCCACAGAGACTGGTTTAGGTTAAGTTCAATTTATGCACCTATGCAACAATGTATGGTTATCGCTCAATGCTAAGATAAATAACAAATTGGGTTTTTATTAAACTAAGAGATTAACTAAGAGAATTGAAGTTGAATTACTATATATGACAAACATGGGATTCTAACTTCATTATATACTTCATTCAATAGCCTTCTCGTTCTTAACCTTAGCATGTGATGGTGAGGACACTAATCAGATAACACAAAACTGATAAACGCCAACTTTCGTTGCACGAGTACCATTCTACCAGACATCCACAAAAGAGATAGAAGCTGAATAGGCACCAATTATATTGAGACCCTATATGTCTATAGAATTTGACAACATAACGGTTTAAGAACAAGTTATCTATCTTGATTACATAGGGCAAGTAAAACGGTTAGAGTTACCTACGAATCATGCATACACATACATGAACCTATGCTAGCATGGCAAGTTCTAAACCTCTATATTCACTGTCGCTTCAATAGAGATTAACACGCTATCTTATATGTTAGCTACGCACATAAGACGAATAAGCACAACCAATACTAGGATATCAATCAATCACCACACACCAAGATATCGAAACAATTAACTATTAAAATCCATAAGTAAATCCGCTAGAATCCCATGACAACGATTAGCCCATAATCGAACTCATCATCACCATGGGTTCCAATGAAAGCATGGTATAAACAAGGTCTTAATAAACTAAATAATAATCAAAGTACGCATAAACGAGATCTAGGTTCAACAAGAACGAAAACGAGCATCCAAAGTTACAACTAATTCAAAGAATCACAAGTTGAAAACAAGATCTTCTTTTTCGGAGTTGTTTTGTGCTTCTAGGTCTTCTCCTTGGTATCCCAATCTTCCCGGATGATGAAAACCCTTTTTTTTAAGTATATATACGCCCCTAGTGGACCTGGACCCTTAAAATCGTCAAATTCTACTCAAAAAAGGCTTTTTCAGCGAAATCAGCGACCAGTCGCGCCCTGAGCGGCCGCTCAGCTCTCCTGAGCGGGCGCTCAGCTCTCTGAGCGGGCGCTCAGCTCTGCTGAGCGGGCGCTCAGCTCTGCTGAGCGGGCGCTCAGCTACTGACTGGAAAAATATTCTGATGAATCTTGTTTTGACCATAACTTGAGTTCTCCTCGTCAGAATTAGGCGATTCAACTGCCCACGCGAAGCTATTGAGATTCTCTACAACTTGACAATGGCCTTGGCTTCCAATTATGATCACTTTTTATCATATTTCCTTTAAAAGCTCTTTTCTTCATTTAACTGATACTTGAAATGTAATAACACAAAAACACATCAAAATACCAACAACTTGAGTCCAAAACACCAATTTAAGCTTGTAATAAAGCATTCCAAGTGGATATAAAATCCACTTATCAGATAGCATTGATCTCATCAAACTACCAGCAGCAAAACTGGAATCAAATGATAAACTAAAAAAGATTGTTATAGCAGCAGCTGAGAAGGAGCTGGATGAAAAATGGAAGAAGATTGATGCAGATATTCAGAAGAAATTTGGTCAGCTACAGAAACCAGACAAGACTTTTCATCACCATTCTCAAGTCAAGCAAATCTCAGTGAATGAAATGAGTCCAGGTAGCTTGGAAAAAGGCCAAACCTCATGCATCAAATCTCCAAAAGCCAATCTGATTTTGAAACCTAAAAGGAACTATCCAAAGTCATCATACAAGAATCCCTTGGATCTCATGTTTGAGACTCCAAAACCAGATGAAAAGAAGTTGTTGGCAAGGTCCATAGCATTTTACAAAGATCCATCTGATTCAGTTCAAAAGAAGAGAATTATCAAGATCTACTAGAATGGTATGGAAATCTGTGTGGTGGCTGGACACCCTCAGTTCGTAGAAGCTAAGAAGGAAGAAAAAGAAAGGATCAAGCAAGAAAAGAAGCAGACTACTTTAGATGCTAAGAAGCTCAAACAAAAGAAGAAGCAAGCTGCTATCTGGGCCAAACTTCAAGCTGTCAAATCTACAACTGAGATTTCTGAAAAACCACTTGTGATAACTGGAGCTCAGGATCAGCAAATACAAAATGAACCTCCACAGAAAAGAAAATTCAGGTACAAACTTCATTCCAAAAGGAAATTGGACTTCAGTGATGGGGAAATGGAAGATTACATTCCCAAACAATTTACAACTTCAACTCAAACATCGAAGCCCTCAGTGGAACATGAGGAATCCAAGGTAGATCCAACAAAGAATTTTCATGGTGAGCCTATCATTCCCAAGAATGAACCAATATATTGGGAAAGTTTGCCAATTCCTGAACTCAATTTACCTATCTTCAACAAGCCAAAGAAAACAAAGTCTAGAGTAATCAAGAAAGTCAAGCCTGTGACTCTCAGAACCAAGACTCTAACCAAATCTCAACCTACAGTCAACAAGGGAGATCTTTTATATATCTGTGACATCAAGGAGTTTTCAGATTTAAACCTCTATTTGGATGAATTGGAAGAAGTAAGAGGGATTGATGCTCACAGACATCTTCCTGAAAGACCGGTGTTTAAGTACAAGGAAGGGAAAAAGATCACATGGCCTCTTCATAAGATTCTTCAAGAAAGCCAATCTCTACTGATAAAGGTCTTCTCATTCTTCAAGAAAAACTTTGGTTTTAATGTAACTGCAAGGAAAATGGTCCTAAAGAAGATAGAAGATCTAAGGAGTAATAAAGCAAAAGATGCACTCCCAAAAACTCTATCAATTCGCTTCACAAGAAATAATGTGCATTTGAGGCCTTATTGGCTGATGGAATTCATTGACAACAAATGTGTTAGAAGATTTTTCATACTGGATGACCAATTGAGTATCTCTAGCAATGAGACTCTATTGGAAATGCAAGAAAAGGTAGATCTATCTGAAGCTGATGAACTTGAATTCCACAGACAACTCCAAAATCAAATAGAAGAAAATGACAAGAAGCTTGGGAAGAAATCCAGACAATCAAGAAAATAGAAATCATCTGCTCAGTCTAGAGGAGCACCTTGATAATGATTGTGAGAACTCTTTGTACACTTTGCTTTGTTCATTTTTCAATAAATTTATAGCACTTGTCAGTTTTATCTACTATCTCTTAATCAGTTTTTTAGAGTGTTTTGTTATCATCAAGTTTCTCTTAATTTATGACTACAATTCAGTAGACATAAATTGGGGAAGATTGTTAGGAATATATTTTGAACTTGATGATAAATTAAACAAAACACCTTAGTATATTTAACTTAGTGAATTTTGTAGCTCTCGACGAATAATCTAATATAATCCCGACGGATGAAACTTTATAGTCCCGACGGATGACAATTTGACATCCATCGAGAGTGTAGCTTATGTAACAAATAAGTACTGTAGCACATTTTTGCAAACAACATATTTTAGTCTAGTAGATTATATAGGGTTCTCTAAGTCATGTTGACTACTAGATTGATATGCAGAATAGGTTGACTAATTGTAGATATGAGATGTCTTGTAATTATGTATAAGGGAAATAGAGTCAAGTGACAGATAGACTCTCGACGGATGATCTACAAGACTCCTAACAGATAATTAACAAGACTCCCGACGGATGACCAACATAGTCCCGACGGATGATCAAATTCAAAATAGCTGTTGATAGTGACAACACAGTCACATGTGTCAGGTATTTGCAAAAGGAATGTGGCAGCCTGTTAAGTAGGATTTTGAGAACAAAGAAGCATTACCATTTCTATGCAAATGTGAAGATTTTCAAAGATGCTGGAATAGAGTAGTGAAGCAACATGGAGTTAGACTAGATATGTTTTGTTTTATCTTGTCTTACTTTCATATAACTTGGTGATATATAAACCAAGTGTATCAAGTAAAACAATTAACTAAGCAAGCTTATTTTCAGAGAAACATATCAAGCTGTATTTTGTAAAAATTTCTCTGTAGTTTTGTTTGTTCAACTTGTAAAGCAGCTGTGAGCTATTCAAAGCTTCACAGAGTTCTCAATCTGATATATATATATATATATATATATATATATATATATATATATATATATATATATATATATGGTGGATACTTTTAAATCCACCAGAAAGTTTTAAAGCCTGTATTTTATTACTTAGTGTTTTGATTTCTATTACTCTTTCATTCCGCACTTTTGTAAATCAAACGTTGTTATATATATTAAGTTAGAACAATTTTAAAATAAAAAAAGTAGCCAGAATTACATTCAACCCCCCTTCTGTAATTCTTGTTGTATTGTTAGGGAATAACAATTGGTATCAGGGCAAGCTCTTGAAGAACAAAGAGTATAAAGATCACAACAAACAGCGAGATGAACAAGAAGGATGTTGGAGTTAAAATTCCATTTCTGGATAAAGACAACTATCACCACTGGAAGATGAAGATGCACCTACATCTTCTTTCCCAAGATGAGCCTATGTGGACTGCATAGAGAGAGGTCCTTATGTACCTATGAGAGCTGCAACTGCCAATGAACCATCTGTTCAAAAACCTAGGCATGAATGGTCAGATCCTGATATTGAGCAAGTCAGGAAGGATAAGAAGGCCATGAACATATTATTCAATGGTGTTGATGGTGATATCTTTGATAACATCATTAACTGTAAAACAGCCAAAGAGGTTTGGGACACAATACAGATTATTTGTGATGGTATTAAGTAAGTAAGGGAAAACAAGATGCAGCTCCTGATTCAGCAATATGAGCATTTCCACTGTGAAGAAAGTGAGCCACTCACTGATATATTTAATAGATTTCAAAAGCTGCTAAATGCCCTGAAGCTACATGGAAGAGTCTACCAAACAAAAGACTCTAACCTCAAGTTCCTTAGATCTCTCCCAAAGGAGTGGAAGCCAATGACAGTCTCATTGAGAAATTCTCAGGATTACAAGGAGTTCACCTCAGAGGGACTATATCGCATCCTGAAAACCTATGAGCTTGAAATAGAGAAAGATAAAAGGATGGATAAAGGAAGGAAGAACGGAGGATCCATAGCACTGGTTGCTGAGTTAGAGAAGGAGAAAGAGATGAAGGTGGAAACTGTTGAGTCTACATCAAAGGTCTGTGAAAGCAAGGGTAAAGGGCTGGTAGCTGAGAATGAAGATCGGTTGAGCCAAGATGACATGGATGATATTGATGAGCATCTAACATTTTTATCCAGGAGATTTGCCAAGCTCAAATTCAAGAAGAATTTTGGAGCATCCAAGCCAAATAGAAACATGGTTAATAAGTCAAAATTCAAGTGTTTCAAATGTGGCTTGGCAGGTCATTTTGCTAGTGAGTGTAGAAAGTCTGATTCCAGCAAAAAGAAGTTTGATCCCGTTGATTATAAACAGAAATACTTTGAGTTGCTCAAACAAAAGGAAAGGGCTTTCATCACACTAGAGAATGACTGGGCTGCAGATGGATTGGATGAAGATGAAGGAACAAACTATGTCAATCTAGCCCTAATGGCCAAATCAGATGAAACAGAGACCAGTTCTTTAAGTAATCAGGTAATCACCACTAATTTAGCACATTTATCCAAAGCTGAGTGTAATGATGCAATAAATGATATGTCTACAGAATTATATCACCTGCGTGTTACACTTAAGTCTCTCACTAAGGAAAATGCTAAAATTAAAGAAAACAATTTGTTTTTAAGTGAGAGAAATAATGTGCTAGAGTCTCAATTTATTGAATTTGAAAAATTGAGAATTGAGTGTAAAATTGCTAAGGATGAATTAACTGAGTCCTTGGAGAAAGAAGAGATTTTAAGGAAACAGCTTGAGAGAGAACATGAAGTAATTAAAGCATGGAAATCATCTAGAGATGTTCATGCTCAAATTACTAAAGTTCAAAGTATAGAATCCTTTTGTGATGTAGCCTGGAAAAAGAGCAAAGAGAAGTTTGAATCCAATCTGGTTGAAGGACTCTTCACATATGTGGACTCGACGGCTGATGAATATCATCCGTCGGATAATCAAAAGGATTATCCATCGAGAGACAAGGAGCCACATCTGTCGGCTATGAGTAAACCAGTTAGCAAAGCCAAGTTAGTTAAATTGAATGAGAAATATGGATCAGTCTCTAAAAACTTTGTTCCAGGAGAATCAAGTCAAGTTAGAAAAGAAAAGAAAGTTAATGTTGGTCATATGTTTATCAAGCAATTGAATGACAGGCTGGAAAAGATTGAAGTTAAAGCATAAGCTAAAAAGAAAAACAATAGAAATGGGAAGGTAGGGATTAACAAACATAACAACTACACACCTGATAAATATGCACCAAGAAAAATTTGTGTTAAGTGTGGTAGTGTTAATCACTTGTCTGTTAATTACAAGATTGCTATGCCTACTCCCATGACTGCACCTTCTTCTTTTTCTAACATGACTGCCATGTCTACAATGCCTATGAATGTTATGCCTGCTCAGAATATGAATGCACCATTTGCTAATATCCATTTGCACCTAATTCTTATTATGCTGCATTTAGTATGCCTCAAATGCCATTTAGCATGCCTTACTGGAATAACATGTTTGTAAATAGCATTTAGACTTAACAATCTTCTCCCCCTTTTTGGCATCAGTACCGAGCACTAGAGAAAGAATCAGCTCCATTGAATTATGTATCTCTGTAAGTTGTTCAGATATTTAAACTTTCTTAGCTTCCAATCTAGTCTGATTGACATCAATTGTAGTCTTTCTGGCAACAATTGGTGTAATCTGCTTCTGGATTTCCTGATGAGTAGTCAACCTTGAAGTAATCAAAGATTCTTTGATTTGATTGATTTGAGAAGTAGTTGCTTCTTGAGCTGTATGTAAGGATCTTACTACCATAGTAGATGCTTTCAGATGATTCAGCATGTCAGGATTTTATATTCTTTGTTCAGCTGTTTCCAGATGTTCAACAATATTAGGTCTGGAAATAGGATATGCAACATCTTTCCATTTAGCATTCCAGATATCATCAAAATAACCCTGCTTCTTTTTAGCATCTAACTCCTTAAGCTTCTATTTCCTCACATGTGTAGGCATATCTTCAGGAAAGAATAGATCATCCTCAGGATCTATAAGAGCATTAAAAACATCAGCTTCTTCACCATCATTAGATTCTTCATTTACAACTAGATCTTGAACTATCTGCTGAACTTCATCTCCAGCTTCAGCATGTAAGATATAATAAGAAATTGGTGATGTTTGTGATCCAACAACTTCAAAAGCTTCCATACCATCAGCATTGAGCTCCACATCTTCAAGAATTGTAGATAGATGAACTGGAGCTTTAGGATTTACTTACAGAACCTCAGTACCTGTGGAGTGCTGTGGTGAGTCTGCAGTGGATAGATTTTTATGAATGGAATGTTGTGCTACTACATCTTCAGCAATAATAGGGAGAATTTCAGGTGATGAAATAGTAGAGTGAATGGACTATTTTTCAACAAAAACAAGGATTGCTACAGGTGGTGGAATAGTAGATTGAATGGACTGCAGAAAAGTATCAGTACTTACACCTGCAGGGAGATTATCAGCCCTTGGTACAACAGAGTTTATCTGAGGGTCAACAGACTGTTGTTCTACAGTTGTTTCTTGTGTACTCTATGCACCTGCAAAATATAACAAGTAACACATAATCTCTATATTCTTTTAAAGTAGTCTCACTACTCCTCACACCATACAACTCATAACTTTCAATAGTTAGAGTTTCCTTACAAGGATTACTAAATCCTGACTCTCATCTAGCTCTCCTTTTTTCCAGGAAGGATCCTTCCTCTGTTACATTCTGTTTTTCTCTAAATCTTTTCACACAACTCACAAAAAAGCTCAGATAATTTGTCATAGAGAAATAAGAGGTGGCTAAATAAAGGTGGTTTGTGATCATACAATTAGAGGTAATCCTTAAATAAGGTTTATATACAATCATACTAGCAGGATTTATAACATGCATAATTAATACTGATAAGGCAAAATCAATATTTAAAATAAATGCTGATAAAGTGAAATCAGTATTTATACCTTGTGAATCTGAAGATTCAACTGAATGTACAGTTAAAACTGTGGATATGATAGTGTGTTTTTCACCAATTATGGGAACCTCCATTTGAATTGTAGAGAATTTGACCAGGTTACTGTCATGTACCATGGTCTCAAACTTTGTTCTTCTTGCAAAGAACTAACACTTGAATGTGTTATTTGATGCTATCACAGGTCTTCAGTAAAAACTGATGAAACCCCTGTGTTTTTATTGGTGTCATTAAGATCTACCTCAGCATATAGTCTCTTACCAACTGAATGTTGTTTCTGAATGGTGAGCATAGTTTGATGAACCATGTTACTTGATTTTGGAAACATTTGAGAAATAGATTCAAGTTTTTCATTTTTAAGAAGAAATTTGAGATATAAGATTTGTGATATTTTGATTGAGTGTTGACAACTTCTCTTGAGAGGAAAAGAAAGTTTCAAATAATGTGCCATGTTCCATATTATCATACTTTTAAGACATATATAAAGTTAAACATTTTGATAGACAGGAACACTCAAATATCATAAGTCTCAAGAGATTAGAATTAAACCTTTCATCAATTTCTTCTGTGATATCAGTTGCTCCTTAATATTTTATATATGTTCTTCTGTTTGTCCTAAAAACTCAAGTAGAAATCAATTAAACATGCATTATCGAAATATTCAGATTTAAACATGCATGTCAAAATAGAAGATGAACATTCACAATGAATAAAGTGCTTAAGAACAGAGAAACTATTAATCATGCATCATATTTTGAAGAGACAAAAAGAAAGATTTTTCATTCATTAAAAGAGGATGAGTATAAAGTACAATTTATCAAATAATCCTAACTCCTATAAGCTAGAACTACTCAATCTTCCTCTTCTTCGCAGCCTGCTCTTTCTTCGCAGCTCGGCGGTGGAAATGCGAGATATGGAGCCTGCAAGAGAAATAATATTCTCTTCCAGCTCAAGAACTGCCAGACGTTGGCGCTCCGCCAACTCAACTCAGCCTTCTTTTTCGAGAAGAACTTCACCCATGAAGAAGTGAAGTTCGAGTTGATCATCCCTGAAGAGATGATCATAAATCGAATCAGGAACTGCAGTGGGATAAAAGACTTGACCACTGATACAGACTTGGAGTCCGAAGGGGTCAAAGTACATCATGTTGTCCACTAGGTTGAAGATAGGGAGATATACTTATTGAGTGGCATTTATGTCTACTTAGAATGCTCTATAAAGGCTTGAATTGACATTTTGTACTCGAGTTATTTGTATTTTTGATGTGTTTTATAGTGTTTTTGCATTTCAGGCTTATATTAGGGATATGGGTGATTTGGCATTGTTTTGATGCTAGTTTGGTGTTAGGATGCTGTCTTGAATAGAAGCTCGTGGATTGCCAACTCAAACCAGCCAAAAAACAAGAAAAAGAAGATTTTCCAGAAGGTCAGCGCGTCCGCGCTGTAGTAGCGCGCGCCCGCGCCGAGATGCAGATTGGCAGCACGCCCGCGCTGGTGAAGCGCGCGCCCACGCCAGGTTGGGTTTCAAGAATCCTAATTTTACTCCAATTTTGATCTGCTGGACTTCTAATCTGCATTGGGTGCTATATAAACATAACTTATGATCGTTTTACATAACAAAACGTACCAGAACTTAAGGAGAAGGCGTAAGAAGACCATATATCATAATTCAACCAAGGTGAAGATGATCTAGTTTATTCTTGTGATTCTTTATTTTAAGTCGTGATCTTGGATGCTAGTTTTTTATTTTTGAACCTATACTCTTGTGTAACGTACTTGGTTTATTATTTTATTTAGTATAAAGACTATATTTATTATTTCATGCTTTCATCAGAACCCACGTTAATGATGAGTCCGTTTATGGGCTAGTCGTTATTGTGGGGTTCTATCGGATTTACTTATGTATTTCTTTAGTTAATTTATTTTGATACCTTAGTGTATGGTGATTGTATGATAACCTAGTATTGGTTGTGCTTATTCGTCTTATGAGCATTGCGAACTTATAAGATAGCATGTTAATCTCTATTGAAGCGACAGTGAATTTAGAGGTTTAGAACTTGCCATACTATCATAGGTTCATGTATTTGATATGCATGATTCGTAGGTGATTTTAACCATCTTACTTGCCCTATGTAATCATGATAGATAACTTGTGCATTAAACCATTATGTTTTCAAATTCTATAGATATATAGGGTCTCAATATAATTGGTGTCTATTCAGCTTCTATCTCTTTTGTGGATGTCTGGTAGTATGGTATTCGTACAATGAAAGTTGGCATTTATCAGTTTCGTGTTATCTGATTAGTATCATCACCATCACATGCTAATGTTAAGAACAAAAAGGCTATTGAATGAAGTAGTAATGAAGTTAGAATCCCATGTTTGTGTCATATAGTAAAATAATCATCTTTAATCTCTTAGTTAATGTGCTTTATTATAATCTTTTAGTTAATCGTAGTTATAAACAATTTCAATTTGTTAATCGTCTTAGCATTGAATAATAACCAAATCATTGTTGCATAAGTGCATTGATTGAAATTAACCTAAACCAGTCTCTGTGGGAACGAACTAGAAATAATTCTATATTACTTGTGATCGTGTATACTTGCGTGAATATTAGCGCATATTTTCGTCCTAACAAGTTTTTGGCACCGTTGTCGAAGACTCGGTGTTAATTTTTGGTTTATGTGTTTGTCATCAGTGGTCGTTAAAGTTCATTGACTCAGACATCGTTATTTACTTATTTCCTTGTCGTGTTCAGGTACTCTAGCGAGTGTGTATGCATACGCGTTCTCGGTCTCGTAAGAGAACACTGGATCAAGCTGAGGAAGTTGTATTAGCTAAGGAAGTTTTTGAAGAAGTTCTTGTCGAGGAGAAAGTTGAAGAAGAAGCTCTTATTGCAATGGGAGAACCAAAAGCAAATACGAAGGCTTTGATGAATTACTCTCAACCAAAAATTAATGATATTCAATCTAGCATTGTCCGCCCAGCCATCTCGGCCAATACCTTTGAGATCAAGTCGAGCACGATTCAGATGATACAGAACTCAGTTCAGTTTGGGGGTTCTCCGACAGAAGACCCCAACATGCACATCAGAGATTTCATCGAGATCTGCGACACTTTCAAGTTCAATAGAGTTTCAGAAGATGCTATTAAGTTGAGGCTTTTCTCATTCTCTCTACGGGATAAAGCTAAGTGTTGGTTACATTCTCTACCATCAGGGTTTATCACCAAATGAGAGGATCTTGCTCAAAAGTTCCTAACTAAATTCTTTCGTATGGCGAAGACTCTGCAATCAGAAACGCACTTACTCAATTTGCTCAGCAATTTGGAGAATAGGGCTGAGCATCTTTTTTCTGAAACCGCCCAAACTGTCCGAACCGCCCAAACCGAATATTTCGCTTTTTTATCAGTTTGGTCTGGATTTGGTTTGCATTATATTAAAACCGAAATTTTCGGTTCGAGTTCGGTTTTATGAAATAATCCGACCGATATAAACCAAACTGAACCGAAAATATCATATATTATATATATATATAATTTATGTATATTCAGATATAATATGTAATATATATAATTTATTAATACAGAAAAGGCCGACACTCGTCATACTCTTAATCTTACACGTTTCATATTCTATTCTAAAGTTTAATTAGAAGTTAAAACTAATCAACTAAACCTTAAAACCTAATTGTCTTCTCGACTTCTTTTTAACACCAGTACACCACACTAATCTAATAGTCAAGAAACGACTCCAGCAAATCAAATTGAAACTCATGAATTCATTCTTCTTGTTAATCTTGTAAGTACTACTTCACTATTTGTAATATTTTTATGCTTAGTCTACTTCCCTAATTTGAAACTTTTATGCAGATTAATGTCTACTCCAACTCCTGAAAGTGTTCCGGCGAATGAAAGCCAAAATTTACGTAATGTTGTTATTGATGACTCTCGACCAACTCATCCTACTACTGATGCTAATGTTGATTCTGCTGCTACCACGTTTTCTAGTCCTGACATTGCTTTTGGTGATGATGAACAGACTGAAAAAATGTTGGATGACCTAAAACCCCAAGGTATGAGAAAGAGAGGATTTAGATCTGATATATGGAAAGTTTTTGACTTGATTAATAACAATAAAATAGCGGTCTGTAAATTTTGTAAAAAATAGTATGCATATGATTCTAAGAACGGAACAAATACGTTATGGACACATGCGAATCAGTGCGTAAAGAATCCTTTCAAAAAAGTGAAAACTGACCAGCCAATACTAGCATTTGATAAGAAAAAAGATGGAGGAAGCACTCTTAAAACCCATACTTTTAATGCAGAAGAGTGTAGGCAGGCCTTGGCTGAAATGGTTATATTAGACGAGTACTCTTTTCATTGTGTTGAAGGTTAGGGCTTTATTAGGTATACTAAAAAGTTAGAGCCTAGATTCAACCTTCCTTCTAGGTGGACAGTTGCGAGGGACTGTATAAAGGTTTACAAAGATGAGAAGAAAAATAAAAAACTTATGATGAGAAATCAGTGCATCTGCATGACTACTGATTGTTGGAGCTCGAATCAAAAAATTAATTACATGTGTCTGACTTCTCATTGGATAGATAAAGATTGGGTGCTTCAAAAGAAAATTTTAAACTTTCATCATGTAGTGAGTCACAAAGGAAAGATACTTGGGAAAAAGATTGAAAAATGCATGCTTGAGTGGGGGATTGATAATATACTTACCTTGACAGCTGACAATGCAAGTGCAAATGATGCACTTCTTAAATACTTAAAAGATAAAACTGGAAATTAGAGTTCTTGCATTGCGGAAAATGAATTTCTTCATGTTAGGTGTTCTGCACATATTTTAAATTTGGTTGTGAAGGATGGATTAGCTGAAGAAAATGCTTCAATTGATGCAATTAGGAACGCTGTCAAATATATTTGTTCCTCTCCTGCCCGATTAGATGCATTTAGGAAATGTACTGAAATAGAAAAGATAAAATCAAAGTCCCTGCCATCACTGGATGTTGATACAAGGTGGAACACAATTTATCTCATGTTAGAAAGTGCAATTTATCTCACTGGACTTGTGCTAAAGTGTTTATTGAGTTCTTAAAACTTTTCTATGACTGTACTTTGAAATTTTCAAGCTCCTTATATGTCACATCTAATTCATTCTTCCGTGAGATGTTGCAAGTACATGATATGATAAAATGGATGATCAGGGGAAGTAATGACGAGGCTTTGAAAAATATGGCACTAAAAATGATGGTTAAATATGATAAATATTGGGGGAATATACAGATTTTAATTATTTGTTATTTGTTTGTGTGGTTTTGGATCCGAGGTACAAGATGAAATATGTTAGATGGAATATTAAAAGATTATGTGATGGTGATATAGGTAAAGCTAGTATTCTCAGTGTTAAGGTTGAAAAGGCAATGAACAAATTATTTAAGTTTTACGAGTCCTCTAGTTCAGGTCAAAATCAGGAGGTTAAGGACTCAGGGGGTGAGAATGATATGACTATTGGAAGATCAATGTACACAATTTTAGATGAAGAAAGGGACAAAGAATGGGAAATGGATATGATGGCTGAGGATTGTGACAACACTAAGAGCAAGTTAGAAATTTATTTGTTTGAAAAAATTGAGCCACCAGCAAAGGATTTTAACATATTGTCCTGGTGGAAAGTAAATACCCCTAGATATCCCATTGTTTCAAAGATGGCACGTGAACTTTAAGTTGTCCAGGTGTCAACTGTATCATCGGAATCTACATTTTCAACTGAGGGCAGAGTCCTAGATCAATTCAGGAGTAGTTTATTGCCAAAAACAGTTGAAAGTTTGCTTTGTGGTCAAAACTGGTTGAAAACTCCTTCTGAACCAATTCAGTTACGTGAGAAGCTATTAGAGTTGGAAAAGTACGAGGAAATTGCATTAGGTATGAATTAATATACTTGATTTTTGCTTATTTTTAGATTTTTTTTTATTTCTTGTAATTGTGTTAAAAATATGTTTTTGTTTCTCAGATTTGGACGAGGTTGTTGTGATGTCAAATGATGATTGAGGTTAGAATAGTTATTTAAATTACTTTTGTTCATATCATTTTGTTTAAATTTTACAGACATGAAATTTATTCTTTTTGTTGATTATAAGTTAGCCTTGTATCTTAATTTCTCCAGCTTAGTTTTTGAATTCTTGAAAGCGGACTCATTATGAAATATAAGGGTAGAACTGTGTACAGGGTTCTCATTCAACTATAAAATTAAGTAATGGCGGAACTTTTGCTGAGCAATTAACAATTGGTTTAACAATCAAGTAAAACAGTGATTAAATATTTGTAGCTCCTGTTGTAATCAGTTTCAAGTTTTACCCCAAAAATAGTGTACAACTTGAGACTAGTCCTACTCTTGTAGTTATACCTAGGTACTAAAAGCAGTTACAGATCTTGGTTGTTTATTTTGATAAATGATAGCATTGCGCTAAATGTGGGTTATTTAGTACATCCAGTGTTTTATTGTTCTCCCTGATCTCTGTTTGAACAGGGCTTGTAGACTCTATTTTTAAGGATTATTACATATAACCTTATATTCTCCCATGTTACATAGGCCCTGTTTTCTTTCATGATTGTGGAAAAGGAATATGGTTATTCCGCATCATATACATATCTGCTAAGAATGATATTCAATCATCACATATAATTATAGAAATAATTATTGTAGTACTTCCATCGCTTACATTACTTCCATCACTTACATTACATAGTTTATCCATACTTATGTTTAGTATGTTAAAATTTGAATTGAACATAATTATTGTAGTATACTAGAATTATAATTGTTGTTCTTATTAGGCAACCAGGGATGTATTGATGAAGTATGCCACTGATTGGTTCCAATAGTTATATAAACCAGTTAGTTGAAGTTATGAATTCCAATAGCTGCATTGTTAAGAATTTAAAGTTATGAATTTCATAGTTCTAGTATTATGCTAATTCCTTATTTTGTTTCAATGTTACAGGCTCCAGTTGAAGACTTAAAGATTGTCCAGGAATATGGGAAAGTTGCAAGTGTTTTGTGATTTCCGAAAATGATCACATATTATTACTAAATATTATTTTGAGTTGTTTTTGGTCTGGACCATGTGTTGCTGCTTGTTAAACCATGTAATGGATTTAATTTGAAGCCTAATTGTAATCTACTTAAACATTCATGTATGCATAATGGTGATATGCTTACAAGTGGACTTTAGATTATGTGCAAATTTTTACTAATTCTCGCAAAAAATATCGAAAATAAGATATATTAAATAATTTGGTTTAAATCTGAAACCGACCGAACCAAACCGTTTAAAATCGGTTCGGTTCGGTTTGGTTTGGTTTTTCTAGTATTCGGTTTGTTAGGTTCCGAAGGCATAAAACGCAGCGGATAAATGTAAATAAAACAAAATTTCGAAACCCAAAAACAGGATCCATGTATAATTATGGGCATATTATGGAGATAACGAATCATACCTTTCAAGAGCTTAACTTTCACGAACTCAACAGAGATCCTAGCTATCACTCTTTGTGTCTACCTCTCGGGGAAACACCTCTATGGTATCCACACGAGCACCTTCAAGAACGTATCACGAACTTGACTACGGAATGGATGTACTAGCCTCCTTCTTGACGATCTGAATTGCCTCTGCCTCTCTTTGCTGCTAGGGTTTTCTAAAAAAACGTACAAGCCTCTTTAACCTATCATTATGTATTTATAATGGCTGATTAAAAAGGCCCATAACAGCAAAGCCCAACCCTAGTAGGTATTGGATTAAATAATAAAAACAAATTTCTCTTATTTAATTAATAACTAAGTCATACTTAATTATTATGGGCAAAAACATTCCTTTTAATTCGAATTTATATTATCTCAATTAAGTCTTACTTAATTATAATAAAATTCAAATAATCATCAATTAATTTAAATACATAATTTAAATTAACTATTCCATTAAGTACTCTATTTGTGCGACCCTATAGGCTATTATTTAATTGGCAATAATTTTATTCTCTAATAAAATTATAAACAATGAGCGGTATCTAGTAATACATCATTGTTACCCAATTAAACAACAATTAAATCGTGATTAGATAAAACCTTTCGTGATTAATGTTTTTCCGTGTAATATAATCCCTTTAACCATACATATTATAGATTAAACTCGAGGCATATATTTAGTCATCCTCTTCAACATTTAATCCGGGTTTACTTGATCCATGAGTAGATTATCAAGACAAATCATTATTTGAGCATGACCATGCTTTTATAATCTCACTCAATCAAGAGGCCAATAATATCTCTCCTAATTATAGGAGGGTTAAATCCTTTATCTATCATTCATATTTCTCATACGACTCATGATATACCCGATGTCCACTTTTATCATCACCCGATCAAAAGTAACTTTTAATGTAGTCAAAGTATATTAATCCTCGTATAGAAATATAATGATTTCAAGTCAAAGGATCGTTACACCATTATCACTGTGAGTCTTTCTTATGACTTTATTAAACATGAAGAATCTCACTGTGGGTCTGTCCAGTACCATGTACTCTCACATGTACCTATGTATTGACTTTAGTATCCCCATACTTATAACAATGAGATGTGGTTATCTTGTCAAACAACATACTAGTCTATCTATGTATTATTATTGTCCTATATAATAATACTCGACTAGGGACCTTTAAGAATATGATATATTATATAATCTCAAGTTTAAGTCATGTACTTAAACAATACAATTTGTATCATGATTCTAAGAACATTTATTATGCTAACAAAATATCGCAGTAATTAAGGTCATAATAAATACATTTATTGAATGATCAACTAACATAAAGATTTAAAAGAATAATGTATTGCCTCTAGGGAACCTACACTAACAATCTCCCACTTGTATTAGAGCCAATCACCCATATATCTAATACCCATGGAACTAGTGTGACCATCGTGCTTCTGCTGCGACAAGCCTTTGGTCAGTGGGTCTGCAATATTATCATTTGTGTGCACTTTACATATGTGTATATCACCCCTTTCATTAATCTCTCGAATAAGGTGAAATCTCCTGAGTATATGTTTAGCCCGGGAGTGTGATCTAGGTTCTTTAACCTGTGCAATTGGTCCATTATTATCGCAGTATAGATCAATGGGATCTGCGATCGATGGAACCACTCCCAAATCAGAAATGAACTTTCAAATCCAAACGGCCTCCTTAGCTGCTTCACAAGCTGCAATGTACTCAGCCTCCATTGTAGAATCAGCTACTGTTTCTTGCTTTGAACTCTTCCAGCTTACAGCACCTCCATTTAGACAAAACACAAAACCAGACTGTGATACAGTATCATCTCTGTCTGTTTGGAAACTTGCATCGGTGTAACCTTTTACAACGAGTTTCTCTTCTTCTCCATACACCAAGAATGAATCTTTAGTTCTTTTCAGGTACTTAAGAATATTCTTAACTGCCGTCCAGTGACCTTCACCCGGATTAGACTGGTATCTGCTCGTCATGCTCAAAGCATACGAGACATCTGTGCGAGTACATACCATTATATACATGATAGATCCAATTGCTGAAGCATATGGAACTTTATTCATGTGGTCCTTCTCATCCAATGATTTCGGACACTGGTCCTTAGAGATTTATCCCTTGAGACACGGGGACATATCCCCTTTTTGTATTTTGAATTCCAAAACGATGCAAAACCTTATCAATGTATGTGCTCTGACTTAGACCGATCATCCTTCTAGATCTTTCTCTATAGATCCTCATTCCTAGAATGTAGGATGCCTCTCCTAAGTCTTTAATGGAGAAATTGCTCCCTAACCAAGTCTTAACAGCCTTTAGAGAAGGTATGTCATTCCCCATTAGTAGTATATCATCAACATATAGTACTATGAATGCCACATAGCTCCCACTAACCTTCTTGTAAACACACGGTTCATCTTCGTTTTGAACAAAGCCATACTCTGTGACTATTTCATCAAAACGGATATTCCATCTCCTAGAGGATTGCTTCAATCCATAAATGGATCGATGCAATTTACATACCTTGCCAGCATTCCTTGGATCGACAAAACCCTTAGGTTGTGTCATGTACACATCCTCTTCAAGGCTTCCATTAAGGAAGGCTGTTTTGACATCCATTTGCCAGATTTCATAATCATGGAATGCTACAATGGCAAGTAAAATCCTTATAGACTTGACCATAGCCACTGGTGAGAAAGTTTCATCATAGTAAATACCATGAATTTGTTTGAAACCTTTTGCAACCAGCCTAGCTTTATAGGTCTGAACATTTCCATCCATGCCCTTTTTCTTATTAAAAAACCATTTGCACCCTATGGGTTTTACCCCTTCAGGTGGATCAACCAAAGTCCATACTTGGTTTTCGTACATGGAATCTATCTCGGATTTCATGGCTTCAAGCCATCTCTTAGAGTCTGGAATGTTCATAGCATCTTGGTATGTGAGAGGCTCATCTTCATCTATGAGCATCAAATCACCACACTGAGTCATGAGAAATCCATATCTCTCTGGCTCATGGCGAAATCTACCAGATCTACGAACAACCTGTGTTTGTTGAGCATTATCATTATTCTGCTCTTGTTCCACTTCAGGTTTAATGCTATTTTGCGGTTCTCGATCTTCATCGAGATCTATAGTTCTCCCACTGTTTCTTTTGGAAAAAAAATCTCTTTCCATGAAGACAGCATCTCGAGCAATAAACACTTTCTGCTCAGAAGGACTATAAAAATAATACGCCTTTGTTTCATTAGGGTATCCTACAAAAATGCACTCTTCGGATTTAGGTCCAAGCTTGTCAGATTCTTGACGTTTCACAAATGCCTTACATCCCCAAACTTTCATAAAGTTCATGCCTGACCGTTTCTCCTTCCATATCTCATATGGAGTCTTTTGAACCTTCTTAGTAGGAACACGGTTAAGTGTGAAAGCCGCTGTTTCTAGAGCGTAACCCCAGAAACTAATTGGAAGATCTGCATGACTCATCATCGATCGTATCATGTCCAACAAGGTGCGATTTCTCCTCTCTGAAACTCCATTCCATTGAGGTGTTCCTGGCGGAGTGAGTTGTGATACAATACCACACTCTTTCAAATACTCTCTAAATTCGGTGCTTAAGTATTCACCCCCACGATCGGATCGTAAGATCTTAATACTTTCATCTCCGCCAATTTGCTTCTCTACTTCAACCTTGTATTCTTTAAATTTTTCAAAAGAATCGGATTTGTTCTTCATAAGATATACATATCCATATCTACTGAAATCATCAGTAAATGTTATGAAGTAGTAGTAGCCTCCTCTAGCCATTACACGCATTGGGCCACATACATCACTATGTATTAGCTCCAGACGTTTAGTGGCCCTTTGACTCTTACCAGTGAAAGGGGCTTTAGTAATCTTACCAAGCAAACAAGATTCACATTCTTGGTATGATTCAAAATCAAACTTATCCAAATATCCATTCTTATGTAATTTGGATATGCGTTTCTCAATTATGTGGCCTAGACGACAATGCCAGAGGTGAAAGTGTTTGTCCTAAATCCAATCATGTATGATGAGTTAGGAAGAACTTTCTTGTATTCCTATTTGATTTCATTTGAATTAATAAAAGACTTGTTATGGGCTTTATCTATTTAAAGTGTATTAAATAAGATGTTCCATAGTTTAGAGTAAAGCTTCTAGAATTATAATGAGATTATAATAGTGAGATCTAGAAGACGACAACTCTGGACTTAAAACAGTTCCTGATCATGGATAACTAATCGGATGTTAGTGGATTCGCAAAGATTGGTACATACTATGCTTGCTCCCTTCAAAAGGATGTCTATTCTCATAGGCATTTGTGTGGTGACACTATAGCTGGTATGTAGGTGCTTATTAGGGAATAAGTTCACTGAACATGACTCGATAAGTTGAACAACTAATGGAGATTACTCACGTGTCAATAGTTATTCACTAAGTGATAGTTGTACAAGTGTCCTTAAACTTGAGATCGTTAAAGGTATCTTATATATAATGAACTGTGCTTTGGTTTAGTCCTTAGTCTCAAGGACATCCATTAGGTATATTCTGGGCATAGGGATTTGTGTATAGAGATAGTTAACGTCAATAGAGGATCTACCCCTTCCAGTATAGGAAGAGAATATCCTATGTTATTCTTAGTATGCGAGTTCTGAAATCTCTAGCCAGAGTATGAAATTAGAAAGGAGTTTCTAATTTGCATTAATATGAACTTTGCATTATGAATAAGAAATCATATGATTAAATTTGATAGGCATGACACGAGATCCATGCCTTGTATTTATTCGGGATATTATAAGGGTAGAAGGAATTCATTGTACAGTAACTAGTCACTGACAGGTTCTTGATATTCTAAGCAGTGAATTCATATTATCCGGATAGTCGCGATATGTTGAGAAGCATCACTCACGATGTAGAATAAATATAATTAATCAGTTAATTATATTTAGTGAATTTTAGTATTCATGTAAATAATTAATAAAAGTTTATTATTATTTATTTCTACTACCGGCATAATATTGAACCTACAGGGTCACACCATAAAAGAATATTTTCTTTGATGAAATAATGAGAGAGAGAATTATATGATTAAAATAGTTTTAATTATTATTAAAGCATTTTATGAAGATAAAATGTGGGGGTTAATATATATAAAGATATATTATAAAACCCTAGGAGAGCCCTATAAATAGAATGAGATGGCTCATTCTATTAACATAATTTTGGTTTTGTGAAAACCCTAGCCTCCATATTCTTCCTCTCTCTCTCTCTCCCAAAAACTCCATTTTATAAAAGCTCGGTTTTATAAAAGGTTCATCGAAGAGGATTGTTCTTGGTGGATACCGGTAGAGTGCTTCACACACTGAGGAACAACTGCCAGCACTCCAATTTTATAAAGCTTCGATTCACGAGATATGATTTCGATTCCTCAGTTTTTCCCTTTTATACGTTTTTCTATATGTGCGGTATATGGTTTTTACGGAATAAATGTTATTTCACGCTTCCGCTCATCCGTAAATTCCATCATTGGTATCAGAACTAGGTTCTGCATATAGAGATTCATATAAAAAAATTCAGATTTTTTTATGCATGTATGGATTTATTATGATTTTTGCAAGTTTATTTGGATTTAATTATGAATTAATTCGAAATAATTTTTGCATGAGATTTTGACTATTGATCTGGGTTCTACAAGTGTTGTAGATTGTCTAGGTATTTTTTTCATAATTTTGTGATGTGCAGATTATTTGTTATGAATTTTTAAAAATTGTTTTAATTAAAATTCATGGAATAATTATGCATGTGAATAAATATGATTAAAATTTGCATTATGACACATGGCTGATCTGGTAATTTTCTGCTATTCCCTGATTTAAGAAATCATATTATTTTGATTTTTATTAATTTATTAATTAAATGTTAATTGATTTATTAATAATAAAATTAAAATAATAAAAATATT
The DNA here is from genome assembly GCF_009905375.1 of Apium graveolens. Taxonomy (NCBI): domain Eukaryota; kingdom Viridiplantae; phylum Streptophyta; class Magnoliopsida; order Apiales; family Apiaceae; genus Apium; species Apium graveolens. The sequence continues at coordinate 133,383,998 of NC_133656.1, forward strand.
AATAAAGAGTTATTAATAAGGGAGTAAAGGAAAGGGGGGTTATGTTTTTTTTTGTAACAGCAGAAAGCTAACCGCATGCAGTAAGGGAACAGGAAACAAAAAAAAACGTTTACTGCAACGGTCGGCGGGCGCCAGGCGCGTGTAGCGCACGCGCGGGGGGTGTCGCGCATTCCGCGAATGCGTTACACCCTGTTGCGCATTCACGGAATGCGTTACACCCTTTAATGGCTTAGAAGGGGTGTAACGCATTACCGGAATGCGTTACAGGTCTTGTAACGCATTCCTGTAATGCGTTACAGCCCATCTGTCTTTTTAAAATTTGATTTTTGGGAGTTTCGTAACTCCGTTTTGGGCGTGCAATATATCGTTGGATTCATTTTTCCGAGACGGATCTAATGGAGTGGTCAAATATTTTTTATATAAATGTTTTAAACTGTTTATATTCTCGAAAGTATTTTAAAGCATGTTTTAATTGTTTTAATTGCTTTTAAATGCTATAATAAATCCATACATCATTATATCAATGTGTGACATGATATTAATTGCATGCTTACTTGTTTATTTATTTTTATATATGAGATATATGCCTGTGTTTACCATGCGATGATAGATTTAGGTGAACTTAAATCAATATAAGGCGTGCTCTAAAAAATCTAGAATAGGAATCGTTTCTTGCCTTGACAATAATATTATGAATACAATCATGAGATTCTTGTGTTTATGAAACACGTAATTAAATATGAATTTTCAATTTTGAGAGAAAGGATGATTCTGTCAACAACAGATTTCTATCTGTAAGAAAGGGTTATTAAGTGACGCCTCTTGACAATGCTCCACCCGATCTGGGAATCATCTGATTATCGATTATTGATTTGAAATATTTAATTTAAAAGGAAGAATCTCTTTATAATATGATTATGATTGTAACGTAATATAATCCCTCTAAAATTAAATAATATCAAGTTTAATTTAAAAGGAAGAATCTCTTTATAATATGATTATGATTGTAACGTAATATAATCCCTCTAAAATTAAATAATATCAAGTAGTAATTGGCCAATGACACAACGGGCTTGTGTCGGTCATAGCCTTCCAACATGATAGAAAGTGGTTCTTATTTTTAAATCATTGTCATTTCATGCTACAGCCGAGGGCTTTGATTTCGAAATAAGAAATACTTGTCTATTACATAGAGATGTGTACATTGAATTAGAATCTAAAGGTCGTTACGTGCTACAGCCGTGGGCCGTTGGAGACTGATTCAATTGTACGAAATGTTGGGTTAGACTTGACTTAGAATATTGAGTTTGTCGTGCTACAGCCGTGACTCAATTATTCAAGAGGCTAAAATTATATTAGGGAATAACATAAGATGTAATTGACAAGAGTTGTCTGCCTATTGAACATCACATGATGTTTCGTGCTACAACCGAGGTTGTGTAATGGAATATAGGATCCCTATTCCCACTAGCATTATGAATGCCTAATTTTCACTTAGGGGGTATATAAATTAGATAAACTAGTGGGAGCCACTTATGAATAAAGACCCGATTCATATAGTGTTTTGAAATAAAATTGAATATTTGCTAAGTGTTGTTATGTGTTCATCATTTACAGATTTACTATATACGTTATGTCTTCTGCACTATCACTCCGGAGTATACTAGATGCTCACAAGTTGACTGGTCCTAATTTTGTTGACTGGCTTCGAAACTTGAGAATTGTTCTTAGGGTTGAGAAGATGGAATATGTGCTTGACTCACCTAAGCCTACTGAACCTGCTAACGATGCACATAATGATGAACATGTTGTGTATCGTAAGTGGATAGATGATGCAAATGTTGCTCAATGCATCATGCTAGCTTCCATGAATATTGAGCTACAGAAGCAGCATGAGCATATGGATGCTCACACTATCCTTATGCATCTACAAGAGTTGTATGATGTGGCAGGGAGGACAGCTCGATATGAGATATCGAAGGAGCTGTTCGGTTGTAGGATGTCTGAGGGATCATCCATGAATGACCATGTACTTAAGATGATCAATTTGATTGAACGTCTTGGACAACTTGGTTTTGCCATGGATGGGGATCTGAGCCAAGACTTGGTCTTGCAATCACTTCCGGTTTCGTTTTCACAGTTTGTTGTGAACTTTCACATGAATAAGCTGGATGTCAGCCTGGCTGAACTCCACAACATGTTGAAGACTGCGGAATCGAATTTCCCCCCTAAGAAGAGCTCTGTTCTTCTAATTGGTGAAGGTTCCAATCCTAAGAAAAGGAAGAAGAACCCTTCCGAGAAGAAGAAAGTAGGTGAGAAAAAGCCTGTTCCACCAAAAGCTGAAGACCCCAAGAGCAAAGCTGTTTGCTTTCACTGTAACAAGGTGGGGCACTGGAAGAGGAACTGCAAGGTTTACCTTGCAGAATTGAAGAAGAAGAAGGGTAGTGAGACTACCACTTCTGCTTCAGGTATGTTCATGATTGAAGTGAATATGTCATTAAATCAAATTTCTACTTGGGTATTAGATACCGCCTGTGGTTCTCATATTTGCAATTCATTGCAGGGACTAAGGAGAAGTAGGACTCTTGAGGAAGAGGAGGTGATTCTACGGATGGGAAATGGAGCAAGAGTTGCTGCTGAAGCTGTAGGATCATTTCATTTACATATGCCTACGGGCAAGACTATTGTTTTAAATAATTGTTATTTTGTTCCTTCGATTGTGAGGAATATTATTTCTATTCCCATGTTAGACTTGGATGGATTTTCGTTTGTTAATCAGAATAATAAATGTTCAATTCTTAGAGATAACGTTCTTTATGGAAGTGGTATTTTAAATAATGGTTTGTATGTATGTGACGTAGAGCATGATTTACTACAAATTGAACATACTAACAAAAGAAAAAAGGGATGATAAAAATATCACTTTTTTGTGGCACTGCAGACTTGGTCATATTAGTGAAAATAGACTGCGGACATTGTATAAGGAAGGGTTACTTGACCCCTTTGATTTTGAATCATATCCTACATGCGAGTCTTATCTATTGGGTAAAATGACCAAATCTCCATTTAGTGGACATGGAGAGAGGGCTCCAGATTTACTAGGATTGGTACACACAGATGTATGTGGACCAATGTCTACGCAAGCCATGGGTGGATTTTCATACTTCATTACTTTCATAGATTATCGATCTAGATTCGGATATGTATATTTGATGAAACACAAGTCTGAAGCCTTTGAAAAGTTCAAAGAATATAAGCATGAAGTGGAGAAATAAACCAAACATAGTATTATAACTCTTTGATCAGATCGAGGTGGTGAATACTTGAATGGAGAGTTTCTAGATTATCTCAAAGAAAATGGTATAGTCTCCCAGTGGACTCCTCCATATACTCCACAGTTGAATGGGGTATCTGAAAGGAGAAATCGAACTTTGTTAGACATGGTTTGGTCCATGATGAGCTATGCGAATCTTCCAGTATTCCTGTGGGGTTATGCATTGGAAACCTCAGCATATTTACTGAATAAGGTGCCTTCCAAATCTGTCCCTAAAACTCCATATGAGATATGGAAAGAAAGGAAACCGAGTCTTAAACAATTTAAGATTTGGGGATGTCCAGCTTATGTCAAGAAAGTTGACCCAGATAAGCTGGAATCTCGATCCGTAAAATGTAGTTTTGTGGGATATCCTAAAGAGACTTTAGGGTGTTACTTTTACACCGATCATAGGGTATTTGTCTCCAAACATGCTACCTTCTTGGAAAAGCAGTTTATCCTTGAAGGAAACAGGGGGAGCAAAATTGAACTTGATGAAGTTCAAGAAGCACAAACTACTACGAATCAAGTGGAAACACCTGTTCAGACTGAACAACCTTCTATGGAACAGCCCATTCGTAGGTCAGGGAGAGTGTCTCGCCAACCTGAGAGGTATTATGGCCTTGTCATTGAGAATGACAATGAGTTGTCAATCATTGATGATGACGACCCTATGACCTATAATGAGGCTATGAGTAGTGTTGACTCAGAGAAATGGCAAAGTACCATGAAATCCGAAATGGAATCTATGTATACCAACCAAGTATGGACTTTGGTTGAAGCACCTGAGGGTGTGAAGCCTATTGAGTGCAAATGGGTATACAAAAGAAAGATTGGAGCAGATGGTCAGGTGGAGACCTATCGTGGCAAAAGGATTCAGACAAAGACAAGGGATTGACTTTGATGAAACTTTTTCGCCTGTAGCCCTGTTAAAATCAATTCGGATTTTGCTTGCGATTGCTGCTTACTACGACTATGAGATCTGGCAAATGGACGTGAAAACGGCCTTCCTCAATGGGAAACTTGAAGAGGAAGTGTATATGACACAGCCAGAGGGTTTTCTTTCTAAAGGAAATGAACACCTAGTGTGTAAGCTGCTGTGAACCATGTATGGTTTAAAGCAAGCTTCTCGTAGATGGAACATCCGTTTTGATGAGACAATCAAAGAGTTTGGTTTTATCAAAAACATAGATAAACCATGTGTCTACAAGAAGGTTAGTGGGAGCGCGGTAATATTTCTTGTATTGTATGTGGATGACATACTTCTTATAGGAAATGATATACCGATGCTGCAATCAGTCAAAGTGTGGCTATCGAAGAACTTCACTATGAAGGACTTGGGAGAAGCGTCCTACATTCTCGGTATGAAGATCTATAGAGATAGATCTAGAAGAATGATAGGTCTTACCCAGGGTACATACATCCAGAAAGTGCTTAAAAGGTTTAACATGGAAAACTCCAAAAGAGGTCTCATACCGATGAGCCATGGAGTGTCCCTTTCCGAAAAGATGTCTCCTAAGACACCTGAGGAAAGAGAGCGTATGAGTAAGATTCCTTATGCTTCAGCAATAGGATTTATCATGTACGTGATGTTATGTACTAGGCTTGATGTTGCTTATTCAATCAGTGTGACGAGCAAATATCAGTCCAATCCAGGTGAAGACCACTGGAAAGCAGTGAAGAACATCCTTAAGTACTTGCGAAGGACTAAGGATATTTTTCTTGTTTTTGGTGGCGGAACTGAGTTGAAAATAGAGGGTTATACTGACTCTAGTTTTCAATCAGAAAGTGATGATAGCAAATCCATGTCAGGGTACGTGTTTACTCTGAATGGTGGTGCGATTAGTTGGAAGAGTTCCAAACAGTCTACAACGGCTGACTCCACAGCGGAAACAGAATATATGGCTGCAAGTGAGGCTGCAAAAGAAGCCGTTTGGATGAAGAAATTTGTTTCTGAGTTGGGAGTTATTCCTAGCATTGAGGAGCCTATTGTGTTGTATTGTGATAACAACGCAGCAATAGCACAAGCCAAGGAACCTAGATCTCATAAAAATTCCAAACATGTTTTGCGACACTTTCATTTGATTAGGGAAATCATTGAAAGAGGAGATGTCAAGATTGAGAGAGTTGACAAACATAACAACGTAGCAGACCCACTCACAAAGTCATTGTCTCAGATTCACTTTGATCGTCATAAAGAGAAGATGGGAGATTGAAAGTGTTTGTCCTAAATCCAATCATGTATGATGAGTTAGGAAGAACTTTCTTGTATTCCTATTTGATTTCATTTGAATTAATAAAAGACTTGTTATGGGCTTTATCTATTTAAAGTGTATTAAATAAGATGTTCCATAGTTTAGAGTAAAGCTTCTAGAATTATAATGAGATTATAATAGTGAGATCTAGAAGACGACAACTCTAGACTTAAAACAGTTCCTGATCATAGGATAACTAATCGGATGTTAGTGGATCCGCAAAGATTGGTACATATTATGCTTGCTCCCTTTAGGAGGATGTCTGTTCTCATAGGCATTTGTGTGGTGACACTATAGCTGGTATGTAGGTGCTTATTAGGGAATAAGTTCACTGAACATGACTCGATAAGTTGAACAACTAATGGAGATTACTCACGTGTCAATAGTTATTCACTAAGTGATAGTTGTACAAGTGTCCTTAAACTTGAGATCGTTAAAGGTATCTTATATATAATGAACTGTGCTTTGGTTTAGTCCTTAGTCTCAAGGACATCCATTAGGTCTATTCTGGGCATAGGGATTTGTGTATAGAGATAGTTAACGTCAATAGAGGATCTACCCCTTCCATTATAGGAAGAGAATATCCTATGTTATTCTTAGTATGCGAGTTCTGGAATCTCTGGCCAGAGTGTATGAAATTAGAAAGGAGTTTCTAATTTGCATTAATATGAACTTTGCATTATGAATAAGAAATCATATGATTAAATTTGATAGGCCTGACACGAGATCCATGCCTTGTATTTATTCGGGATATTATAAGGGTAGAAGGAATTCATTGTACGGTAACTAGTCACTGACAGGTTCTTGATATTCTAAACAGTGAATTCATATTATCCGGATAGTCGTGATATGTTGAGAAGCATCACTCACGATGTAGAATAAATATAATTAATCAGTTAATTATATTTAGTGAATTTTAGTATTCATGTAAATAATTAATAAAAGTTTATTATTATTTATTTCTACTACCGGCATAATATTGAACCTACAGGGTCACACCATAAAAGAATATTTTCTTTAATGAAATAATGAGAGAGAGAATTATTTTCTAAATAGTTAAGAAAAATAAATAATGATTAAAATAGTTTTAATTATTATTAAAGCATTTTATGAAGATAAAATATGGGGGTTAATATATATAAAGATATATTATAAAACCCTAGGAGAGCCCTATAAATAGAATGAGATGGCTCATTCTATTAACATAATTTTGGTTTTGTTAAAACCCTAGCCTCCATCTTCTTCCTCTCTCTCTCTCTCTCCCAAAAACTCCATTTTATAAAAGCTCGGTTTTATAAAAGGTTCATCGAAGAGGATCGTTTTTGGTGGATACCGGTAGAGTGCTTCACACACTGAGGAGCAACTGCTAGCACTCCAATTTTATAAAGCTTCGATTCACGAGGTATGATTTCGATTCCTCAGTTTTTCCCTTTTATACATTTTTCTATATGTGCGGTATATGGTTTTTACGGAATAAATGTTATTTCACGCTTCCGCTCATCCGTAAATTCCATCAAGAGGTATGTTTGATTTGAGTCATTCATTTTAAGTCGTTTGTTTTCTATATTACAGACAGGGTTATCTAAATCAAGAACATATAAACCATTAAATAAACGCGCAACACCATAGGTTAAATCATTCAAAGCAAAAGAGCAACTGTTGTTCTTTATTGTAAACGAAAAACTTGTCTTGTCCAAACAAGAAACAGAAATAATGTTTCTGCGAATCGCAGACACGTAAAAACAGTCTTCTAGTTCTAAAACAAGCCCAGAGGGCATAGATAAATAATAAGTCCCTACAGCTAAAGCAACAACTTTTGCTCCATTGCCTACTCTTAGGTCCACTTCTCCCTTAGCCAAAGTTCTACTTCTCTGCAGGCCCTGCACATTTATACAAATGTGAGAAGCACATCCAGTATCAAATACCTAAGATGTAGAAATAGACAAATTGACTTCTATAACATAAATACCTGATCCAGAAATCTGAACTGCTTTCTTTTTCTTCAGATCCTCCAAGTAAATTGGACAGTTTCTCTTCCAGTGATCAGCTTTCTTACAGTAGTGACATTCACCCTTGGCCACACCACCTTTAGGCTTTAAAGCCTGTTTGGGACCTGACTTTGGCTTGGGTGTAGAATCAGATCCAATTTTCTTCTTACCCTTCCATTTGCCCTTCCCTTTGGCCTTACCTTTATTTCCCACCATCAGTATGGGAGCAGGTTCAGCTGTCTTCATGCTGGTCTCATATTTTTACAACATATGCAACAATTCAGTAGGTGTTTTGTCAAATTCATTCATATTGTAGTTCACAACAAACTGAGTGAATTTGTTGTTCAAAGAATTCATTATTAGGTCAATACCAGTTTCCGGACCAATCGGGAAACCCAAAGTTTCAAGGTACTCAATGTAACCAATCATCTTCAGAACATGTGGGCCAACTGGTTCACTAGCCCCTTGTTTGCAATTAAAAAGTGACTTACTCGTGTTGAACCTTTCTTGATGAGTTTGGCTTGCAAACATGCTTTGCAAGTGCTCATTGATAGTATATGCATCCATATGCACATGCTGTCTTTGAAGCTCAACACTCATAGTTGCCAACATAAGACATGCAACATCATTTGCATAATTCTCATCCCTTGTGCGTGCTGCTCGTTCATCAGAAGTAGCACCCTCAGGAAGGGGGCCTGGAGGAGGAATATCAATGACATGAAGCTTCCTGAGGACAATCCTCAAATTCCTCCGTCAGTCTAGGAAGTTGTTTCCTCCTGTCAGCTTGTCCTTCTCAAGGACTGAACGTACGAATAGTGTGTTTGTGTTGTTTGCCATTACTCAGTATCTACAATAATAAAAGCGCAAAATAAACATTAGATTGTCTGAGTTAAAATTTTATGTTCATATGATTATGATATATTCATAATATATCTCCCTATTTTTTTATCAAATTAATAGCCCTAACTATTAATTCGGAAAGTATATCCCATAAATCTTTCTAGTGAGCCAAGATCCATATTTCGTCATGTTCTAAGTCAACCACTGGTATCCTTAAAACATATTTATTTAGGTAGACAACAATTGTCAATTATATCATATATAATTCTTGGATAATTTGGTGAACAACAATTGATCTTATCTATCTAATAGATTTTTAACCAAACTCTATGCTTCTAAGTTCATAATAATTGAATATAACCGTTTATATTCACCTTATTATGATGACTCAGTTAAGTTAGACTCAATGATACAACGTCCGAATATAACCGTTTATATTCGTCGCATTTTACCATGATAGATAGGAGTCCCCTGCCACTGGCAGCCCTTCCCATTATCGATCTAGGATTTAATGAGTGTTCATCCATTGGAAAGCATCTGATTAAAACTTAATATTTTTACTTAGGGATTTTTAATTTAGAACGATCATGATCCCATCATAAAGAGATTCCCAATTTTTCCTTAAATAAAATACTTCAAATCAATACTCGTCAATGGTTTGATTTCCAGGTAGTGGAGGAGTCACATCGGTCTCGCTTAAAACCCACAGCCTTACAAGTTCTATGAACCCGTTGTTGACAAAATCTCCCCATGTCAGAAATAAAGAAAATTTGTATTTTATTCCGTGTTTCATAAATACGAGAATCTCATGATCGTTTGTTAATTTTAAATCTTGAGTCGTTACAGATTTTATCTTGTTTAAAGGCATGGCATAGGTGATGTATCTAATACATGCATGCATCATTAATCTAATTAAAACATGCATTTTCTACTCTACACATACTATTTATACATCATATGAAAAGTGTGTAAAGTAAACGTGCAATAGTTATGGCCCAATCCTATATGATCTTTTCAGGCTAATGAAAAGATCAAGGTCAATCTATGGTGTAAAAATAACTATTACATATATCTTCTCTATTGCTTCCATTGTCTCCTTGGCCTCCATAGGATGCCTCCTCTTTCCCTTGTCCTTCTTGGATGTTACATTAAGAATTATACTAATGAACTTACAAAAGAACTCGAGTTACATTCGAGATAAAACAACTACAAATAGAAAACGACATGCAAGTCGTATTTATTACAAACCAAAAGAATAAACCATTACAACTAAGGTCTTAAGGCCATAACTATGCACCATGCTCAAGTAACCATTAAAGAACATGATAGATCATATAAAGATGACATACTATTTATCACTTATCATGATCCAATCAAGAATAATAAATAAGTAAACCATATGTCATAAACACAAATTAAAAACGAAACCCTAAGCACACGGATCGACTTCCGCGGTGAGGTCGCTGGGGGGGTCGGGGGGGGCAGCGAGCCCCCCGATGGCGGAAATTTTTGCAAAATCAAGTATCAAAATACTAGCAAAACATGTATCAGAATACTATTCCAGAAGCATGTATCAGTATACACACGATCCATATCCCAGTTACCAAAAACATGTATCAGTATACATATTTTAAGAGATCGCATACATATGAGTTATGGCAGATCTTAAACAAACTAGTATCATCATATAGATCATTAACAGATTCATCATATCATTCATATAACATAACTGTTAACATGGAAGACTCATATAACATAACCGTTATCATGGCAGACTCATCACACATGCATACTTGTAAAAATACAGTAAACACGTAACCAAATCAGCCCCTTATACACGTAGCTCCGATGCCATTGTTAGGTTCCGAAGGCATAAAACGCAGTGGATAAACGTAAATAAAACAAAATTTCAAAACCCAAAAACAGGATCCATGTATAATTATGGGCAGATTATGGAGATAACGAATCATACCTTTCAAGAGCTTAACTTTCACGAACTCAACAGAGATCCTAGCTATCACTCTTTGTGTCTACCTCTCGGAAAAACACCTCTATGGTATCCACACGAGCACCTTCAAGAACGTCTCACGAACTTGACTACGGAATGGATGTACTAGCCTCCTTCTTGACGATCTGAATTGCCTCTGCCTCTCTTTGCTGCTAGGGTTTTCTAAAAAAACGTACAAGCCTCTTTAACCTATCATTATGTATTTATAATGGCTGATTAAAAATGCCCATAACAGCAAAGCCCAACCCTAGTAGGTATTGGATTAAATAATAAAAACGAATTTCTCTTATTTAATTAATAACTAAGTCATACTTAATTATTATGGGCAAAAACATTCCTTTTAATTCGAATTTATATTATCTCAATTAAGTCTTACTTAATTATAATAAAATTCAAATAATCATCAATTAATTTAAATCCATAATTTAAATTAACTATTCCATTAAGTGCTCTATTTGTGCGACCCTGTAGGCTATTATTTAATTGGCAATAATTTTATTCTCTAATAAAATTATAAACAATGAGCGGTATCTAGTAATACATCATTGTTACCCAATTAAACAATAATTAAATTGTGATTAGATAAAACCTTTCGTGATTAATGTTTTTCCGTGTAATATAATCCCTTTAACCATACATATTATAGATTAAACTCGAGGCATGTATTTAGTCATCATCTTCAACATTTAATCCGGGTTTACTTGATCCATGAGTAGATTATCAAGACATATCATTATTTGAGCATGGCCATGCTTTTATAATCTCACTCAATCAAGAGGCCAATAATATCTCTCCTAATTATAGGAGGGTTAAATCCTTTATCTATCATTCATATTTTTCATACGACTCATGATATACCCGATGTCCACTTTTATCATCACCCGATCAAAAGTAACTTTTAATGTAGTCAAAGTATATTAATCCTCGTATAGAAATATAATGATTTCAAGTCAAAGGATCGTTACACCATTATTACTGTGAGTCTTTCTTATGACTTTATTAAACATGAAGAATCTCACTGTGGGTCTGTCCAGTACCATGTACTCTCACATGTACCTATTGTTGGATTTTTAACGCAGCGGGGGCATGGCAAAACACTTTTACACATATAAAATCCAAATAAAAGCATACAGATCATGAATAAAAATTCGAGGGATCGGATCTAACCTTTAAAATAATTCGGAGACAACGATCAGAGATCCTTAGCAGTTGCTCCTCAAGTGTGAAGCACTCCACCGGTATCCACCAAGAAAACGATGTTAAGGAGGAAGGAGGTGGAGAGAATTGGGTTTTTTAAACTTTTTGGGTTTTTGGGATTCTTGTGTTAGAATGAAAATAGGGTCTATAATAGTGTATTTATAGGCAAAATTTTCAGCTAAAATTTTCCCATAAATATTATTATTATTATCCCATTTATTATTCTCATTAATAATTAAAACACCTTTTAATTATTAATCCTTTTTCAAAACACTTTAGAAATAATTCTCTCTCTTGATTTAATTTCCAAAAATTAAATCCTTTAATTAATAATATTAAGAACTTTTCTTAATTAATTTATAATCAATTAAATCTCATTTAATCAATTATTAAATTTGCCAATTAATTATTTATTTCACAAATAAATAATTATTAGCCATTATTAATTAATTCCTCCACCATTAAATCATTCTCTTTTTATGGTGTGACCCTGTAGGTTCAATATTAAGCCGGTAGTAGAAATAAATAATAATAAAATTATTTTATCATTATTTATATAAATTCTCTAATTTATTAAATATGATTAATTAATTAATCACATTTATTCTACATCGTGAGGGATACTTCTCAGCATATCGCGACTATCCGGATAATATGAATTCACTGCTTAGAATACCAAGAACCTATTCAGTGAATAGTTACCGTACAATAAACTCCTTCTACCCTACAATGTCCCGATTAAATACAAGGCATGGATCTCGTGTCAAGCCTATCTAATTCAATCACTTGCTTACCATTTACTATGCGTAGTTCTATGCAAATTAGAAACTCCTTTCTAATTTCATTTACTCTGGCCAGAGATTCCTGAACTAGCATAAGTGGATCAGCCTTGAACATTTGCTTCCTTCACTGAAAGGGGTAGATCCTTTATTGATCATACACTATCTTCATGTACAAATTCCTATACCCAGAAGAGCCCTAAAAATTATCCCTGGAGACTAAGAACTAAACAAAAGCATAGTTCAGTGTACACAAGATTACTATGATGACCTCAAGTCTAAGGATACTTGTACAACTATCACTATGTGAACAACTGCTGACACGTGAGTGAACTCCATCAGTTGTTCAGCTGGGCGAGTCATGTTCAGTGAACTTATTCTCTAATAAGCACCTACATACTAGCTATAGTGTCACCACACAAATGTCTATGAGAACAGACATCCTTCATAATGAAGCAAGCATAGTATGTACCGATCTTTGCGGATTATTAATTACTAGTTAGTAATCCTACGACCAGGAACTATTTAAGTTTAGAGTTATCATCTTTTAGGTCTCACTATTATGATCTCATCATAATCCATAAAAAGCTTTACTCTAAACTATGGTATATCTTATTTAAACACTTAAATAGATAGAGCCCGTAATAAAAACAAAACAAGTCTTTTATTAATATTAATGAAATCATAACAGATTACACAGGAAGTTATTTCTAAATCCTAATTCATGATTGGACTTAGGACATATTCCTTTCAATCTCCCACTTGTACTAAAGCCAATCACTCTGGTATCTAATACCCATCTAGTCTTTATGACGATCAAAGTGACTTTCAGAAAGTAGCTTTGTGAGTGGGTCTGCTATGTTGTTATGTGTGTCAACTCTATTTCAATACAATACAAGAAATGTTACCGCGCTCCCACTAACCCTTTCGTAGACGCATGGTTCATCTACGTTTTTGATAAAATCAAACTCTTTGATTGTCTCATCAAAATGAATGTTCCATCTACGAGAAGCTTTCTTTAAACCACATATGGTTCGCAGTAGCTTACACACTAGGTTTTTCATTTCCCTCGGAAAAAAAACCATCTGGATATATGCCAGATCTCATAGTCGTAGTAAGCAGCAATCGCAAGCAAAATCCGAACTGATTTTAACAGGGCTACAGGTAAAAGGTTTCATCAAAGTCAATCCATTGCCTTTGTTTGAATCCTTTTGCCACAAGCCTGGCCTTATAGGTCTCCACCTGGCCATCTGCTATAATCTATCTTTTGTATACTGTATATATAGATTCCATTCTGGATTTTATGGCACTATGCCATTTCTCTGAGTCAACACTACTCATAGCCTCATTATAGGTTACAGGATCGTCATCATCAATGATCGACAACTCATTGTCATTCTCAATGACAAGGCCATATTACCTCTCAGGTTGGCGAGACACTCTCCCTGATCTATGAATGGGCTGTTCCACAAAAGGTTGTTCAGTCAGAACAGGTGTTTCCACTCGATCTGTAGTAGTTTGTGCTTCTTGAACTTCATCAAGTTCAATTTTGCTCCCACTGTTTCCTTCAAGGATAAACTCCTTTTCCAAGAAGGTAGCATGTCTGGAGACAAACACCCGATGATCGGTGTAAAAGTAATACCCTAAAGTCTCTTTAGGATATCCCACAAAACTATATTTTACGGATCGATATTCCAGCTTATCTGGGTCAACTTTCTTGACATAAGCTGGACATCCCCAAATCTTAACGTGTTTAAGACTCGGTTTCCTTTCTTTCCATATCTCATACGAAGTTTGAGGAACAGATTTTGGAAGGCACCATATTCAGTAAATATGCTGAGCTTTCTAATGCATAACCCCATAGGAATACTGGAAGATTTGCATAGCTCATCATGGACCGAACTATGTCTAACAAAGTTCAATTTCTCCTTTCAGATACCAATCTAGAGGAGTCCACTGGGAGACTATACCATTTACTTTGAGATAATCTAGAAACACTACATTAAAGTATTCACCACCTCGATCTAATCGAAGAATTATAATACTATGTTTGGTTTGTTTCTCCACTTCATACTTATATTCTTTGAACTTTTCAAAGGCCTCAGACTTGTGTTTCATCAAATACATATCCGAATCTAGATCTATCATCTATGAAAGAAATAAAGTATGAAAATCCACCCATGGCTTGCTTAGACATTGGTCCACATACATCTGTGTGTACCATTCCTAGCAAATTTGCAGTCCTCTCTCCATGTCTACTAAATGAAGACTGCAATGCCACTATAAAGTGAGATTTTCATCATCCCTTTTCTTTTATTAGTTTGTTCAATCTGAAGTAAATTATGTCACATATATACAGACCATTACTTAAAGCACCACGTCCATAAAGAATATTATCTCTAAGAATAGAACATTCATTATTCTCAATAATAAATGAAAATCCAGCCAAGTCTAACATGGGAATAATATTCCTCATAATCGAGGGAACAAAATAACAATTATTTTAAAAACAATAGTCTTACCCGTAGGCATATGTAAATGAAATGATTCTACATCTTCAGCAGCAACTCTTGCTCCATTTCCCATCAATAGAATCACCTCTTCTTCCTCAAGAGTCCTACTTCTCCTTGGTCCCTGCAACAAATTGCAAATTTGAGAACCACATGCGGTATCTAATACCCAAGTAGAAATTTGATTTAATGACATATTCACTTCTATCATGAACATACCTGAATCAGAAGCGGTAGTCTCACTACCCTTCTTCTTCTTCAATTCTGCAAGTTAAACCTTGCAGTTCCTCTTTCAGTGCCCCACCTTGTTACAGTGAAAGCAAACAACTTTGCTCTTGGGGTCTTCAGCTTTTGGTGGAACCGGCATTTTCTCACCTACTTTCTTCTTCTTGGAAGAGTTTCTCTTCCTTTTCTTAGGATTGGAACCTTCACCAATTAGAAGAACAGAACTCTTCTTAGGGGAAAATTTGATTCCGCAGTCTTCAACATGTTGTGGAGTTCAGGCAGGCTGACATCCAACTTATTCATGTGAAAGTTCACAACAAACTGCGAGAACGAACTCGGAAGCGATTGCAAGACCAAGTCTTGGCTCAGCTCCCCATCCATGGCAAAACCAAGTTGTCCAAGACGTTCAATCAAATTGATCATCTTAAGTACATGGTCATTCACAGATGATCCCTCAGACATCCTACAACCGAACAGCTCCTTCGATATCTCATATCGAGCTGTCCTCCCCGCCACATCATACAACTCTTATAGATGCATTAGGATAGTGTGAGCATCCATATGCTCATGTTGCTTCTGTAGCTCAATGTTCATGGAAGCTAGCACGATGCATTGAGCAACATTTGCATCATCTATCCACTTACGATACACAATATATTCATCATTATGTGCATCACTAGCAGGTTCAGTAGGCTTAGGTGAGTCAATCACGTATTCCAGCTTCTCAATCCTGAGAACAGTTCTCAAGTTTCGAAGCCAGTCAGCATAATTAGGACCAGTCAATTTATGAGCATCTAGTATGCTCCTGAGTGATAGTGCAGAAGACATAATGTATATTGTAAATCTGTAAATGATAAACACATAACAACACTTAGTAAATATTCGATTTCATTTTAAAATACTACATGAATCGGGTCTTTATTCATAAGTGGCTCCCACTAGTTTATCTAATTTATTCAACCCTCTACGTGAAAAATTAAGCATTCATAATGCTAGTGGGAATAGGGATCCTACATTCCATTACACAACCCCGGCTGTAGCACGAACCGCCATGCAATGTTCAATAGGCAGACAACTCTTGTCAATTACATCTTATGTTATTCCCTAATCAAACTTTAGCCTCTTGAATAATTGAGTCTCGGCTGTAGCACGACAAACTCAATATTCTAAGGCAAGTCTAACCCAACATTCCGTACAGTTGAATCAGTCCCCAAAGGCCCACGGCTGTAGCACGTACCGACATTTAGATTCTTATTCAATGTACACATCTCTATGTAATAAACAAGTATTTCTTATTTCGAAATCAAAGCCCTCGGCTGTAGCACGAACCGACAATGATTCAAAAATAAGAACTACTTTTCTATCATGTTGGAAGGCTATGACCGACACAAGCCCGTTGTATCATTGGCCAATTACTACTTGATATTATTTAATTTTAGAGGGATTATATTACGTTACAATCATAATCATATTATAAAGAGATTCTTCCTTTTAAATTAAATATTTCAAATCAATAATCAATAATCAGATGATTCCCAGATCGGGTGGAGCATTGTCAAGAGGCGTCACTTAATAACCCTTTCTTACAGATAGAAATATGTTGTTGACAGAATCATCCTTTCTCTCATATCGAAAATTCATATTCAATTACGTGTTTCACAAACACAAGAATCTCATGATTGTATTCATAATATTGTTATTAAGGTTATGAAACTATTTCACTATACTAGGTTGTCTAACAAGCGCCTTATGTTCATTTAAGTTCACCTAAATCTATCATTGCATGATAAACTAAGCATATATCACATATATCAACATGAATAAACATCAAGGTAGGCATGTTACATCATCTAGCACATTAGTCAAAGCATTATACATCTCTATGTATCACATGAAGCATTTAAAAGCAGTTAAAACAGTTAAAAACAGCTTTAAAACACTTCATGGAAATATAAACAGTTCAAAACTTTTATATAAACTAAAATTGATCACTCCATTAGATCCGTCTCGGAAAAACGAATCCAACGGTATATTGCACGCCTAAAACGGAGTTACGACACTCCCAGAAAATCAATTTTAAAATCAACAGAAGGGCTGTAACGCATTACAGGCGTTACAGTACCTGTAACGCATTCCGGTGATGCGTTACACCCCTTTTCAGCCATTAAAGGGTGTAACGCATTCCGTGAATGCGCCACAGGTGTGTAACGCATTCCCGGAATGCGTTACACCCCTATTTTATTTTTATTTTTTTTGTTTTTCAGCCGCCGCCGTCCTCCTCGAACTGCGTGCCTGACAACGCCTGACAGCCGACAAAAGCTTCTGCTGTCTTCTTTGCTTTTCACAGGTAATAGCAGATAATAGACATAATATATATATACAACATATTATATATATATCTATATTTTATTACGAATTTAATTACAAGAACTTCAAAAATTCATAATAAAAAATCTATACATCATAAAATTATGAAAAAAATACCCAGACGATCTATAACACTTGTAGAACCCAGATCAACAATGAAAATTATTCTGAGAAACGATTTCTCATCAGACAAAATTAATCCATAATATAACTTGTAAAAATCATAATTAATTCATACAAGCACATAAAATTCTGAATTTTTTACCACAGATCTATATGCATACAACCTATGCTCTGATACCATTGTTGGATTTTTAACGCAGCGGGGGCATGGCAAAACACTTTTACACATATAAAATCCAAATAAAAGCATACAGATCATGAATAAAAATTCGAGGGATCGGATCTAACCTTTAAAATAATTCGGAGACAACGATCAGAGATCCTTAGCAGTTGCTCCTCAAGTGTGAAGCACTCCACCGATATCCACCAAGAAAACGATGTTAAGGAGGAGGAAGGAGGTGGAGAGAATTGGGTTTTCCAAACTTTTTGGGTTTTTGGGGTTCTTGTGTTAGAATGAAAATAGGGTCTATAATAGTGTATTTATAGGCAAAATTTTCAGCTGAAATTTTCTCATAAATATTATTATTATTATTATCCCATTTATTATTCTTATTAATAATTAAAACACCTTTTAATTATTAATCTTTTTTCTAAACACTTTAGAAATAATTCTCTCTCTTGATTTAATTTCCAAAAATTAAATCCTTTAATTAATAATATTAAGAACTTTTCTTAATTAATTTATAATCAATTAAATCTCATTTAATCAATTATTAAATTTGCCAATTAATTATTTATTTCAAAAATAAATAATTATTAGCCATTATTAATTAATTCCTCCACCATTAAATCATTCTCTTTTTATGGTGTGACCTGTAGGTTCAATATTAAGCCGGTAGTAGAAATAAATAATAATAAAATTATTTTATCATTATTTATATAAATTCTCTAATTTATTAAATATGATTAATTAATTAATCACATTTATTCTACATCGTGAGGGATACTTCTCAGCATATCGCGACTATCCGGATAATATGAATTCACTGCTTAGAATACCAAGAACCTATTCAGTGAATAGTTACCGTACAATAAACTCCTTCTACCCTACAATGTCCCGATTAAATACAAGGCATGGATCTCGTGTCAAGCCTATCTAATTCAATCATTTGCTTACCATTTACTATGCGTAGTTCTATGCAAATTAGAAACTCCTTTCTAATTTCATTTACTCTGGCCAGAGATTCCTGAACTAGCATAAGTGGATCAGCCTTGAACATTTGCTTCCTTCACTGGAAGGGGTAGATCCTTTATTGATCATACACTATCTTCGTGTACAAATTCCTATACCCAGAAGAGCCCTAAAAATTATCCCTGGAGACTAAGAACTAAACCAAAGCATAGTTCAGTGTACACAAGATTACTATGATGACCTCAAGTCTAAGGATACTTGTACAACTATCACTATGTGAACAACTGCTGACACGTGAGTGAACTCCATCAGTTGTTCAGTTGGGCGAGTCATGTTCAGTGAACTTATTCTCTAATAAGCACCTACATACTAGCTATAGTGTCACCACACAAATGTCTATGAGAACAGACATCCTTCATAATGAAGCAAGCATAGTATGTACCGATCTTTGCGGATTATTAATTACCAGTTAGTAATCCTACGACCAGGAACTATTTAAGTTTAGAGTTATCATCTTTTAGGTCTCACTATTATGATCTCATCATAATCCATAAAAAGCTTTACTCTAAACTATGGTATATCTTATTTAAACACTTAAATAGATAGAGCCCGTAATAAAAACAAAACAAGTCTTTTATTAATATCAATGAAATCATAACAGATTACACAAAAAAGTTATTTCTAAATCCTAATTCATGATTGGACTTAGGACATATTCCTTTCACCTATGTATTGACTTTAGTATCCCCATACTTATAACCAATGAGATGTGGTTATCTTGTCAAACAACATACTAGTCTATCTATGTATTATTATTGTCCTATATAATAATACTCGACTAGGGACCTTTAAGAATATGATATATTATATAATCTCAAGTTCAAGTCATGTACTTAAACTATACAATTTGTATCATGATTCTAAGGACATTTATTATGCTAACAAAATATCGCAGTAATTAAGGTCATAATAAATACATTTATTGAATGATCAACTGACATAAAGATTTAAAAGAATAATGTATTGCCTCTAGGGCACCTACTTTAACACGGTTTGGGTTCAGATTCAAAATTACCTAAACCGATATTTTCGGTTCGGTTCGGTTTGGCCCTCCAAAACCGTCCAAACCGTCCGATGTTCAGCCCTACTGGAGAATCTTTATGTGAGGCTTGGGATCGCTATAAGGAGATGCTTAGGAAGTGCCCACATCATGGGATGCCTGACTGGATGATCATTAACTGCTTTTATAATGGATTGGGTGCTACTTCTAGACCCATGCTTGATGTAACATCAAGAAGGGCCTTATGGGCTAAAAGCTATGATGAAGCTTATGAATTGATTGAGCTGATGGCTGCCAATGAATACCAGAACATAACTCAGAGACTACCTCAGGGCAAGGTAGCATGAATTATGGAGTTAGATACAACTACTGCTATAGCTGCCCAGCTTAAGGCTTTGACGATGAAGGTGGATTATTTGGCTAATTATAGAGTTAATCAGATCACTAGTGTCTGTGAGCTTTGTGCTGGTGCCCATGAGATGGAGCAATGTGCTATTTCTAGTGAATCAGCTCAGTTCGTGAGCAACTTTCAGAGGTCGCAGCAACCAGTTCCATCCACTTATCATCCCAACAACCGCAATTATCCCAACTTCAGCTGGAGTAATACTTAGAATACGGTTCAGCAGCCTTATCAGCAGTATGCAGCAAAGCAATACAACCCTTCTGGTTTTGAACAACCGCAATATGCACCAAGACAACAACTCCAGCTGTGACAATCTAATGAAAAATCTGAATTGGAAGAGTTGAGGCTAATGTGCAAGAGCCAAGTGGTTTCCATCAAAACCTTGGAGAATTAAATTAAGAAAATTTCCAATACCTTGCTAAATCATCAACCTGGTACACTCCCTAGTGACACTGAAGTTCCAGGAAAGAAAGAAGCTAAGGAGCAGGTAAAGGCAATTGCATTGAGGTCTGGGAAGGTTGCAACCCCCGAAAAATCTCAAGTTTCGGGAGATGAAGCTGTGGCTGAGGAAGATGTGCAGAAGGAAGCAGAAGTAGAACCAAGGAAGACTACTGTGGAGCACATTCCTCCTGAGGGTAATACAGGGGAGACACAGATCTATCCTCCACCTCCTTTTCCTAAGAGGCTGCAGAAGAAAAAGCTGGATAAGCAGTTTGAGAAGTTTCTGGAGGTGTTCAAGAAACTTCATATCAACATACCTTTCGCTGAAGCTCTTGAACAAATGCCTAGTTATGCAAAGTTTATGAAAGGTATTCTCTCTTAGAAAGTGAAGCTTGATGACTTAGAGACTGTTGCTCTTACAGAGAAATGCAGTGATGTGTTGCAACAAAAGTTGCCTCCGAAGCTTAAAGATCCCGGAAGGTTCACTATTCCTTGTACCATTGGAAAAGTATCATTTGACAAATGCTTATGTGACTTGGGAGCTAGCATCAATCTGATGCCCTTGTCAATCTTCAAGAAATTGGACTTACCTGATCCAAAGCCTACTTATATGACCTTACAGTTGGTTATCGATCTATTACATATCCACGAGGCATTGTAGAGGATGTCTTGGTCAAGGTTGATAAACTCATCTTTCCTCCTGATTTTGTAATTCTTGATTTTGAGGAGGATAAGAAGATTCCCATAATATTGGGAAGACCATTCTTGGCTACTGGCCGAACCTTGATTGATGTGCAGATGGGTGAGCTTACTATGCGAGTACTGGATCAGGATCTGACGTTCAATATTTTTAATTCCATGAAATTCCCGACTGAAATTGATGAGTGCTTAAAAGTGGAGTTGGTTGATTATGTGGTTACTTCATAACTTGATCAAATGCTAAGGTCTGATACCTTAGAGAAGGCCTTGTTGGGGAATTCAGATACTGAAGATGATGAAGGTGATGAGCAGTTGCAGTATCTGAATGCTTCTCCCTGGAAGCGAAGGTTGGATATTCCGATTGAATCTCTTGGAATGGAGGAAGGTAGCAAGCCTACTGTTGAGCAACAGAGAAGGCTTAATCCGATCATGAAAGAAGTTGTGAAGAAGGAAATTCTCAAGTGGCTAGATGCAGGGATCATATATCCCATTTCTGATAGTTCTTGGGTGAGTCCAGTTCAGTGTGTGCCGAAGAAAGGAGGTATCACAGTTGTTGCTAATGATAAGAATGAGCTCATTCGTACTCGAACAGTCACGGGGTGGAGAGTTTGCATGGATTACAGGAAGCTGAATAGAGCCACAAGGAAGGATCACTTCCCTCTTCCGTTTGTTGATTAGATGCTTGACAGGTTAGCTGGGCATGAGTACTACTATCTTCTGGATGGCTATTCGGGTTTTAATCAGATTTTTATCGCTCCAGAAGATCAGGAAAAGACTACTTGCACTTGTCTGTTTGGTACTTTTGCCTTCAGACAAGTTTCTTTTGGGTTGTGTGTTGCACCTGCCACATTTCAGAGATGCATGATAGCTATATTCTCTGAGATGATTGGTCAGAATGTGGAGGTGTTCATGGATGATTTCTTTGTGTTCGGTGATTCTTTTGGCGAATACTTGCAGAATCTTGGCTCTGTTCTTAAAAGGTATGTTGAGACCAATCTGGTTCTCAACTGGGAGAAATGTCATTTTATGGTGCGACAGGGCATTATTCTTGGGCACAAGGTCTCTAGTAAAGGTCTTGAGGTGGACAAAGCCAAGGTGGGGGTTATCAAAAACCGCCAATTTCTGTTAAGGGAGTTCACAGCTTTCTTGGTCATGCGGGTTTCTACCGGTGGTTCATCAAGGACTTCTCTAAAATCTCTAAACCCTTGTGCAATCTTCTAGAGAAAGATATCCCGTTCAAGTTTGATGACGGGTGCCTAGCTGATTTTGAGTTTTTGAAGAAGAGTTTAATCATGGCACCAGTTATAACTACACCTAATTGGGATGAACCTTTTGAGATGATGTGCGATGCAAGTGACTATGCAGTTGGAGCAGTTCTTGGGCAGAGAAAGAACAACATAATTTCATGTGGTCTACTATGCTAGTAAAACCCTTAATGGTGCTCAACTGAATTATACTACTACTGAGAAAGAGCTATTGGCTATTGTCTACGGTTTTGAAAAGTTTTGATCTTATTTACTTGGGATGAAGGTGACAGTTTTCACTGATCATGCTGTAATTTGCTATCTCGTCTCGAAGAAGGACTCGAAACCAAGACTTATTCGATGGGTTCTTTTACTTCAGGAATTTGAGTTAGAGATCAAGGACAGAAAGGGTACTGAGAATCAAGTCGCTGATCATTTCTCTCGTTTGGAAGATCCAAGTGCAACTTCACAGGATAAGATGTTGATCAATGAGTCTTTTCCCGATGAGCAGTTGTTTTGGGGTGCAAGATGAAGAAACGTGGTTTGCTGACATTGTGAACTACCTTGTGAGTAATTTTATGCCTCCAGACTTGTCTTCTGCTCAAAGGAAGAAGTTTCCGCATGAAGTGAAGTGGTACATGTGGGATGAGCCATTCTTGTTTAGGCAAGGAGCTGACCAAATCATTAGGAGATGTATTCCGTACAGCGAAACGGGGGGGGTCTTGCGAGATTGCCATTCGACGGCTTATGGAGGTCACTATGGTGGAGAGAAGACCGCAGCTCGTATTCTTCAAGCGGGATTTTTCTGGCCTACATTGTTTAAAGATGCGCATCAATTCGTTTTAAAGTATGATTGATGCCACCGTATGGGAATATGTCTAAGAGGGGTGAGATGCCTCTTAATGTGCTTCTCGAGGTTGAAGTCTTTGATGTTTGGGGAATTGACTTCATGGGGCCATTTGTCTTATCCTACAATAATCAATATATCTTGTTGGCGGTTGATTACATCTCGAAATGGATTGAAGTCAAGGCTTTGCCGACAAATGATGCGAAGGTAGTGCTAAATTTTCTTCACAAGCAGATATTCACAAGGTTTGGGACTCTAAATGTCATAATCAGTGACGAGGGATCGCATTTCTGCAATCGCAAGTTCACTACCATGATGCAAAGGTATAATGTGAATCATCGCATTACTACAGCCTAGCATCCTCAGACTAATGGTCAAGCTGAGGTGTCTAACAGAGAGATCAAGCGTATTCTAGAGAAAGTTGTGTGTCCGTCAAGAAAAGATTGGTCTTTGAAGCTGTATGGAGCTGTTTGGGCTTATATAATAGCATACAAGACTCCACTTGGCATGTCGCCGTTTCAGTTGGTATATCGTAAGGGATGTCAATTGCATGTGGAGATCGAGCACAAAGCATTGGGCTTTGAAGAAGTTAAACCTTGATTTGGATGTAGCTGGTAAGAAGAGAATGCTTCAATTGAATGAATTCGACGAGTTTCGACTACAAGCGTATGAGAACAACAAAATGTATAAGGAAAAAGTCAAGAGGTGGCACGATAGGGGTCTAGTGCTCAAATCATTTGGGTCGGGCAACAAGTTCTATTATTCAACTCTCGTCTTCGTCTTTTTCCTAGAAAGTTAAAGTCGAGGTGGTCAGGGCCGTTTATTATCAAAACTGTGTTTTCACATGGAGCGGTGGAGATTTTTGAGAATGATCCAGGCCAAGAATTCAAGGTGAATGGACAGAGGTTGAAGCATTATTATGGGGATACGGCAAACCGTGAGGTAGTCAGTGTCGTTGTATTGTCCACTTGATCTCGAGTTTCTACATCTAGCTAACGATGTAAACCAAGTGCTTCTTGGAAGGCAACCCAAGTTTGTTGTACATTAGTAGGTAGAGGAAGAAGAAAACAAGGAGAAAAACATAAAAACAAAAAATATCAGTGTCAAATACAGAAGCACGGCGCGTCCACGCTGAGAAGCGGGGAGGCCGCGCTGAAACTCTATTCACACGGCATGCTCGCGTTGGTATGCGGGGCGGCCGCGTTGGATTTCCAGAAGCATGGGGCGCCCCCGCTGCTAGGCGGGGCGGCTGCGCTGAGTCCCTGTAGTCAAAAAAAGGAAGGAAATAAACATAATTTCGGGGACTTCAATACAAAATTAATTTCTACCCGAATTTCCCTCCTCCACTTCCCATAATTTCTATTCTAAATCAATTTCATTACCCCCATTACTCCCATTAATCCCACTTCTTTTCCATAACTAATTCTCTCCCAAATTCCTATATACACACACACACACACACACACTTATACATAAATTTCTCCATCACTTCTCAAATTCTCAAACACATATCTTTTTCACACACATCACTTATTCTCTCTTAGTCAATCTCAATGGCACCCAAAAGACAACGAACCCAACTTAGCAGCAGCACCACTGATTCTTTGAGTGTGGGTGGTGTGAGGCCTGGGTTTTCAACCCCTGAGGCTGAGGCGGAGTATACGGGGATGCTTTCGAAGCCTATAGCTAAGGAGCGAGGTTTTCTACCATCAGGAAGGGATGGTAAGTTGTTGGAGATGATTGTGGAGATGGGGTGGATAGGTTTTTGTGAGGCGCCAACTGCGGTGCCCATGAGTGTGGTTCGCGAGTTCTACACGAATACAAAGGGGGAAAAGAACGGTTTTACTATGGTTAGGGGGTTGACGGTGGAGTATAGCGCTGAGGCTATTCGTAGGGTGATTGAGCAGCCCAGGAGGAGGCCCGGTCAAAAGTAATATAACAAGAAGACGGGGGATGATTTTAATCTGGATTTGATCGTTGATACGCTGTGTGTGCCTAAGACTCATTGGAAGTTCAAGAAGGGTACGAACGAGTATGCCACTTTCCCTGCCTCCTGCATGAACAGGTTTGCACGTGCATGGAACTCCTTTATTTATGCCAACATCATGCCATCTTCTCACGTGCATGATGTTACTTTGGAGCGTGCATGGTTGTTGTGGGGGATTCTTCAGGGAGACTATGTGGATCTTGGGTTGGTGATTCATCAGGGTATTTTGAGATTCTTGTGAGGGAGTACTATGGGTTTTATACCCTTTCCGTCCATTGTGACAAAGCTGTGTATGGCGGTTGGAGTTCATTGGCCCGCACACGAGTAGCTGCAGCTTTCGGGTGCCCCGATTGATAGTTCGACATTGTAGACTATGCAGGAGTGATATGGTGGTAAGCTCGATCCTAAGGGGCTTGGTTATTCTTATGACTATCTGCCAGGTAGAAGACCAGCTCCTCAGGCATCTGCTGGTGGCACGTCTCAGGAGAGCAGAGCAGCTTAGAGAGTTGAGTTGGGTGACACCGGTCCTTCGGGTTCGCAGCAGCAGCAGGAGGAGAAAGCGCAGAGCAGTGCAGGTATGAGTTCAGCGCAGTATAGGCACTAGATGAGGAGGATGGATGCGATGCATGACATCCATAGTAGGTTTGCACATGACCTCACCCAGGTGTTGGGGACTGCATTCAAAGCCACAGGAGTTGATATCCAGTGGCCAGTATTCGGTGAGGACTCGGTGTATCTTCCTCCAGACACTCCTGACACTCCACCTGTTGAGGGTGATGACCCTGATTCTGAGTAGGTATGCCTGATTCCTTGCTATTACCTTCACTGAGGACGGTGAATATTTTAAGTTTGGGGGTATAAATAAGAAATATATGTTATGTGTGAGTCGCACATAGTTGTATATTCATGATAGTGTGTGTAGTTCATATAGTTGCATAATTAACATATAGTATTTTTTTATTTTTGTTATAGTATGTTGCATATAGTTCATGCATTTGCATTATAATATGATCCCTTAGATGATTTTTCCGATTGATTTGTGATATTGATGCAAGTGTGGTGATATCGTGTTTAGGAATGTTAAGTTTTAGCGAGTTGATTTGCATGCTAGAAGCAAGATAATTTCACTAAGTCTTATAGGTTGCTTGCGTGCTAGATGATGATCATGGTTTATTTATTTGTCGAGGTTTAATCGCATGTTTACATTTAAAATTTAGGATATTCTCTTAATGATAAAATAATATGGATATTTAAAAGTTGGAGTAAAAATTTGGAATTCATTGTTAGTTGTTATGGCTAGGTGTCAAATGGCTAGTAGCCGGCTCATTTTATATGAGTAGTCTAGGGTTGAATGAGATGGAGCGAAACACACTCATTCAGAAATTTTTGAAAGAAAAAAAAAAGAAAAAAAAAGAAGAAAAGAAAGAAAAAAATATGTGTTTATGCATAATTAATCACGAGTGGGCTCTGTAATACTCGAGTTATTAAGTTCTTAGGGGACTTTGTGCCTAGTGACCTAAGGATTTTATAGTCTGGGATCCACTAACCTAACGCTCGCTACATGAGTATTATTTTATAAGTCTTTTGTGGACCTCACTCATTGCACGGTCAAATAAGCATATTCGTGGTGTTTGTATGTTAGCAATAAAGGCATGAATCCATATAATAACTCCGATATAAAAATTGAAGTGTTGTAAGTCATTTTGAGTTTAGCTTTTTATTCTATTTATAACCTTTTGATTGCCTTGATGAGTAGTGAGTCATGATTATTGATCTAGTTGCGTTAGTATATCTATAAGCATTTGCACACACGCACGCTTCTGGTTTGTGAATTGATTTGTGAGATTTAATTGAACTTGTGCGAATAACTGCATTTTTAAGATGTCGCTTGTTGGTTGGTTAAGTTATTCTATGGGGATCGTTGCATGTATATTAGTTGCATTCATGCATTTTTATTTCTTGTTCTTTGAGTCTGTTTATGCTTGAGGACAAGCATCGGTTCAAGTTTGGGGGTGTGTTGAGTGGCATTTATTTCCACTTAGAATGCTCTATAAAGGCTTGAATTGACGTTTTGTACTCGAGTTATTTGTGTTTTTGATATGTTTTGTAGTGTTTTTGCATCTCAGGCTTATATCAGGGAATCAGGTGATTTGGCATTATTTTGATGCTAATTTGGTGTTAGGATGGTGTCTTGAATAAAAGCTCGTGGATCGCCAACTCAAACCAGCCAAGAAAACAAGAAAAAGAAGATTTTCCAGAAGGTTAGCGTGCCCACGCTGTAGTAGCGCGCGCCCGCGCCGGGATGCAGAGTAGCAGCGCGCGGCCGCGCCGGGATACAGAGTGGCAGCGCGCTCGCGCTGGTAAAGCGCGCAGCCGCTCCAGGCCGGGTTTCAAGAATCCTGATTCTACTCCAATTTTGATCTGTTGGACTTCTAATCTGCATGGGCTGCTATATAAACATAACTTATGATCATTTTACATAACAAGACGTACCAGAGCTTAAGGAGAAGGCGTAAGAAGACCATATATCACAATTCAACCAAGGCGAAGAGGATCTAGTTTATTCTTGTGATTCTTTATTTAAGTTGTAATCTTGGATGCTAGTTTTCTTATTTATGAACCTATACTCTTGTGTAACGTACTTGGTTTATTATTTTATTCAGTATAAAGACTACGTTTATTATACCATGCTTTCATCGGAACCCACGTTGATGATGAGTCCGCTTATTGGTTAATCGTTATCGTGGGATTCTAGCGGATTTACTTATGGATTTTTTTTAGTTAATTTCTTTCGATACCTTAGTGTATGGTGATTGTATGATAACCTAGTATTGGTTGTGCTTATTCATCTTATGAGCGTTGGGAACTTATAAGATAGCATGTTAATCTCTATTGAAGCGACAATGAATTTTGAGGTTTAGAACTTGCCATGCTAGCATAGGTTCATGTATTTTATATGCATGATTCGTAGGTAATTGTAACCATCTTACTTGCCCTATGTAATCATGATAGATAACATGTGCATTAAACCGTTATGTTGTCAAATTCTATAGACATATAGGGTCTCAATATAATTGATGTCTATTCAGCTTCTATCTCTTTTGTGGATGTCTGGTAGTATGGTATTCGTACAAAAAAAGTTGGTATTTATCAGTTTCGTGTTATCTGATTAGTGTCATCACCATCGCATGCTAATGTTAAGAACAAAAAGGCTATTGAATGGAGTAGTAATGAAGTTAGAATCCTATGTTTGTGTCATATAGTGAAACAATCCTCTTTAATCTCTTAGTTAATGTGCTTTATTACAATCTTTTAGTTAATCGTAGTTATAAACAATCTCAATTTGTTAATTGTCTTAACATTGAATAATAACCATATCATTGTTGCATAAGTGCATTGATTGAAATTAATCTAAACAAGTCTATGTGGGAACGAACCAGATATAATTCTATATTACTTGCAATCGCGTATACTTGCGTGAATATTAGCGCGTGTTTTCGTCCTAACAATACTCTATTATTTCTGGTATAAAACTGATTTTGAGCCATGTTTTTGGGTTTTGCGAAGAAGAAGATGAGGAGTTGTGTTTAGAGTAGAGTGGATGATTTGTTAGATGACTTGCATGTTTATATAGGAGAGAAAGAAGAGACAAAAGAGATGCTTTGATAATCGGGCAATTATTACTACTGCATGCATGATCTTACGCGTATCTAGACATACAAAAGTAAAGTATCTATTCTAATCTCCTATTCCCAATATAAAAATAGATACTCAATCATTTTTACAGATATGCACATCATCAGTTACTGTAAGTAAGCATATAATAATTACTTACCCACTTGCAAACAACTTCAAACCTGTAATTAAAAATAAGAGTTTGACCATTATCAGGATTTATCAGTCAACACAATCTTGACCAATATCAGAATTTATACACATAATCAGAGTTTAACATGCAGCTTCTGGCTGGGATTAATAGAAGTTAATTGCATGTTTTCATGACATCAGAAATTATCACTATAATCAGTATTTAGCAAGTAATGATACATAATAATAAGATACCATACTCTAACTATCAATAGTTATTCCTTAATTATCAGAGTTTGAGAAATATCCTGATATCATTTTCAATTCATTCACTAATCTTGTGAAGGTGGCTTCACAGAGAGGCTTGGTGAATATATCTGCTAATTGTTGATCTGTTGGAATAAAGACCAATTCCACTGTACCCTCTTCCATATGTTCCCTTATGAAATGGTACCTAATGCTGATGTGTTTAGTCATCGAATGTTGTATTGGTTTTCTTAGTCATTGCAATAACACTTTGATTATCACAATATATAGGAATAGAAGAATAGTCTAACCCATAATCCAGTAACCGATTCTTCATCTATAGAATTTAAGCACAACAGCTTCCTGCATCAATGTATTCAGCTTTTGCAGTTGATGTGGAAATGGACTTTTATTTTTGCTAAACCAAGAAACCAATTTGCCACCAAGAAATTGGCAGCTTCCAGAAGTGCTTTTCCTGTCTATTTTGCATCCTGCAAAATCAGCATATGAATATTCAATTAGCTTAAAATATGAATCTCTAGGATACCATAATCCGAGCTTCATGATGCCTTTGAGATATTTAAAAATTCTTTTCACAGCTAATAGATGAGGTTCCCTTGGATCATCTTGGAACCTTGCACAGAGACAAGTAGCATACATGATATCAGGTCTACCAGCAGTAGAATATCGGAGTGAGCATATCATACCTCTGTAGTTAGTTATATCTACTGATGAACCAGTATTTAAATCTAACTTGGTTGCAGTGGCCATGGAAGTTGATGCAGTTGAACTGTCTTGTATTCCAAATCTTTTGAGCAAATTCCTAGTGTATTTGGATTGATTTTTGAAGATCCCTTCGCCAGTATGTTTTACTTGTAACCCCGGAAAATAACTCAATTCTCCTATCATATACTCATTTGATATCTAGACTGTATTATCATTGCAAATCTCTA
This sequence comes from Apium graveolens, assembly GCF_009905375.1. Lineage (NCBI taxonomy): Eukaryota > Viridiplantae > Streptophyta > Magnoliopsida > Apiales > Apiaceae > Apium > Apium graveolens. The sequence goes on from NC_133656.1 coordinate 133,414,422, forward strand.
ACAAAGTTATCATTAGTAGAACCAAAAATGATATCATTAACATATATCTGTACTAATAACAAGTCCTTATCATGGTATTTATAAAAGAGAGTTTTGTCAATTGTACCTCTTATGAAACCACTTTCTAACAGAAATAGAGCAAGTGTTTCATACCAGGCCCTTGGAGCTTGTTTTAGTCCATAGAGTGCTTTATCCAGTAAGTACACATGATCTGGATATTTTGGATTAATGAACCTTGGAGGTTGTTCAATATAAACTTCCTCTTCGGGTTCTCCATTTAGAAAAGCACTCTTTACATCCATTTGGAACACTTTAAACTTCTTGTGAGCAACATAGGCTAGAAAAATTATGATTGCCACAAGTCTTGCAACTAGAGCAAAAGTCTCATCATAATCAATGCCTTCTTGCTATGAATAACCCTTTGCAACCAGTCTTACTTTATTTCTTGTAATAATGCCCTCACTATCAGTTTTGTTTCTGAACACCCACTTTATACCAACAACTTATCTGTTCTTCGGTCTTGGCACAAGAGTCCAGACTTTGTTCCTTTCGAATTCATTAAGCTTCTCTTGCATTGTTGTTATCCAGTCAGCATCTTGAAGGGCTTCTTCCACTTTCTTGGGTTCAGTTTGAGATAGAAAATAATGGCAAAGACATTCATTTTGAGTGGCTTTCCTGGTTCTTACACCACTATCAGAATTTCCAATGATTAAGTCAAGTGTGTGTGACTTAGACCATTTTCTTGCATATGGAAGTTGACTCCTTGAAGAAGAATCTCCCCTTGATCCATGAACTCCCTGTTATTTCTTTGACTTGTACCACTATCATGTTCTGATGCTCCCCCTGAATCAGTATTCCCATTGCTATCAGTGTTTGACTCATCAGAATTTGAGGAATGAGAGTCTAATGACTTATTTCTTGATATTCCTTGAGTTAAATCACTTGTAGAAGACTCTGGATTTGAATCATGTTGCTCCCCTTCAATATATGCTTCAGTATTTGAAGAATTTCCATTGTCATGTGGACCATCAGAGCTTGGAGTGATTTCAGGATTTACTATGTCAGGAGTTGTCAGTAAATCAGGATTTAACTGTTCAGCATATGGTACTTCATTTTCAAATCTCAATTTATCATGGTCATCTGCATCTTCTAGACCTGTAATATTCTTATCATCAAAAGATACATGTATAGATTTCATGATTGTCCTTATTCTCAGGTTGTAAACTCTGAAAGCTTTTGTAGATAATGGATATCCAACAAAATGTCTTCATCAACTTTTAGATCAAATTTGGTAAGCTGCTCTGGATGAGTTTTGAGTACAAAACACTTGCAACCAAAAATGTGAAAGTACTTCAAATTTGGCTTCTTTCCTTTTACCATCTCAAATGGTGTTTTCCTATGCCTGTTGATCAAAGTTGTATTTTATGTGAAGTAAGCAGTTTGCACAGCCTCCGCCCAAAAGTAGGTAGGCAGTCTTGCTTCCTCTAGCATGGTTCTTGCAGCTTCTATGAGAGTTCTATTCTTTCTTTCAACAACTTCATTTTGTTGTGGAGTTCTAGGAGCAGACAATTCTTGTTTTATCCCCTTGAATTCGCAAAACTCTTCCATAAAAATGTTCTTGAATTCAGTTCCATTATCACTTCTAATAATCTTTACTTTGTATATTGATCTTTTTTCCAATTCTCTCACATGATCAAGAAAAATGGATGGAGATTCATCCTTGGTTTGCAGAAAGTACACCCATGTGTATCTTGTATATTCATCAAAAATTACAAGTGTATACCTCTTCTTGGCAATCGACATAACATTGACTGGACCAAAGAGATCAATATGAAGTAGATGATATGGTTTAAGAATGGAGGATTCAGTTTTACTTTTGAAAGATATTTTTTTGCTTGGCTTTCTAGCATGAGTCACACAAGCCATCAGGATTAAACACTGCATTAGGCAATCCTCTCACAAGATATTTTCTCACAAGTTCATTGATATTGTTGAAATTGAGGTGAGAAAGTCTTTTGTGCCAGTTCCAGATGTCTTCCACAGATGCTCTACTAAGTAGATAAACTTCTGATTCATCAGTATTTGTGGAGACCCTGGCTTCATATAAACTACCATATCTTACACCAGTCATTGCAATTTTGTCATTAGAATTACTGATAATTTCACGATATTCTTCATAAAATTCATGTGGTAACCTCTGTTATAGATCTGACTCACACTAATCAAATTATGTTTGAGTCTTGCAACCAGAGCTATATTTTCAATGATGACATTACCAATTTTGATTTTTCCATATCCCAAGATTTTTCCTAAGTTTCCATATTCATTAAAAACACTTGGGCCAGCTTTCTCCTTAAACTCTGATATCAAGGATTTATAACCAGTCATATGTCCTGAGCATCCACTGTCCAAGACTAGAGAATTTCTCCAGTTACCCTGCAATCAATATTTAAAATCAGTTAGTATTTTTAAGGACCTAGACTTGCTTGGATCCTTTAGGCCTTTTAAGTTTGTTAACATATGCAGTAGAAGACTTCATATCATAGTTTATGTTAACATTCTTACTATCAGTATTTACACATGCAAAAACAGATTTTTCTTTATTTAAAGAGGGTTTCAGTTCATAATAATCATAATATAAATTATGACACTCTTTACATGTATAGAAAGAGTGCCACACACTACCATAATAAAAATAAGGACTCTATGGTTTATATCTAATTGTTATATTCCTAAACTCTGATTTGGGAGGAACATTATTTGTCTCTTTATTCTTCCTGCAAGAATTAGCAAGATGATTAGTACTACCACAGTTCAAGCATGTCTTTCTAGGTGCATTGAGAGCAGTTACATAAGTACCATTCTTATTAACACCTACCTTGACATTCTAGTTTTTCCTAGGCTTTTTCTCCTTATTTTTCATGTGTAATTCCTTCAGCTTTTGCTTAAGCTGTTTCTGAGTCATTAAACCAATATTTACTGATCTTGTGTGAACTTTTTCACTCTTATCAGTATTTAAGTTTGATCTAGGTGCTGAGGTTGAGCCTACCTCATTAACGACTTAACAACATCAACACTTGGATTAAACTTAAAGGGCTTCAACTGAACCTTGTTCAGTTTGACCTTAGTATCAGTATTTACTGGTTTAGTTTTTTCAGTTTCTTTTCCAATTTTCTTATTATAATTAGATCTAATAACATATCCTAATCCTGATCCCCAACAACCATTTTCTAAAATTTCCTGAGTTGTTTTTCCTGAGTTAGTCCAAAGCTTAATAACCTCTCTTTCTTTAGCTATCTCCTTTTCTAGATAAGCATGATTTTCTAACAATTTTTTTTTAACATAAACATCATTATCTCTTTCTTTTTAAATTTCTAGCATAGAAAGCAACTCAATTTCCAGGTGATCATTCATTTTCTTTAACTTAGAGTTTTCATTCTTGATTCTATTATTCTCTAAGGTTTGATCCCTATAACTAATATGCGGAGACTTAAGAAATAATCTTAATTCATGGATATCATCAGTATCAAAAATAAGGGTGGTCTAAGGTACCTTTAGTTCAGCATTGTCAGCCTCAGTATCAACATTTTCCATGAGAGCATAGTTGACACCATCATCTGAATCTGATAAATCATCCCAGTTTTTCTTCTTTGAGATCAAGGCTTGTTTCTTCTCAGCTTTCGGTTTTCTATAGTCAGCTGCAAAGTGTCCAATTCCATCACAGTTGTAGCATCTTTCCTTTTACTTGTCAGATTTTCCAAACTTTGATTCCTTCCTATCATTATTTCTTTTGTCATTCCTTTTATCAGAGTTTGAGGAACTAGAACCTTTTCCCTTTCTTGAAGTTCCTCTAGACCATCTTCTTGAAGCTTTTGACCAATAGAGTAACCATTTGTTCCATGTCTTCATTGTTGTCATGATCACTGTCAGTATCTGATTCACTATCAGTATTTGAGTCATCATCAGAGTTTGATGACTCAGTATCAGACTTTGTAATCATAGCTTTTCCTTTGGAGTAACATTTTCTCCTACCTTTCTTATTTGGCTTCTCTTCAACCTTAAGTGTAACTAGTCTAGACTTGGATCTTTTTGTCTTGCTTCTTTGCTCCATCTCTAGTTCATGAGTTTTCGGTATGCCATAGATCTCATCTAGAGGTGTTTCATCAAGTTCATAATGATCCCTAATAGTTGTGACCTTATAGTCCCATTTTTAGGGAGTGCAAGTGTGATATCCTGTATTTTCAGAATTATTATTATTAATATTTGAATAAGTTAATGTGATTTTATGATGTAGAAGGAATAAAATGGTGGATATTTTATTTCTATTTGACGAGTTTGTGTTATTAAATGGTAATGTGTTAATTGTTGAGTGTTATAGCGATCCTTGTTAATATCTGAAAATATTTCCTTAAATGTATTATTTTCAAAAGTTTATTTGAAAACCGATCATTTTATTGATATCGGTAAATTGAGTTCGTTTAGTAATATTAGCGATTGGATGGATATTATGTCTGCTATGTGTTGTATGTAATATTAATTGTGTGGGACTCAATTGTGATTGAGGATTATTTGTATTATTAATTACTGAGTCGTATCATTTTGTTTTTGTCTTTAAAATTGATTTTATTGAAAATTTAATTTTATAAATATTTAAATTATCTTTAAAATTATTTTTATGACTTTATAATTACAATAATTATTTTTGGGATTTTATAAAATTTAGGAGTCAACATTTCATCAATTATTTAGCCTTGTATGATTTTCTGATTTTATTTATTTGTAAAATCCGTATTTAATTCCAAAATTCTTCAAAAATTATGAAACTCATATATATTTAAGATTGGAATATTCTGAGAATTTTAAAATTATTTTGAGAATTTTTAGGATTAATTTTACCCGCGCGTTGAATCGTTTAATTGTTAAAAGCGGGTATAAATTGCGTTTCAAAAATTGTTTTAAAATTACGAAATTTATGTTTTTATAAACTTCGGGATATTTATAACATTTTAAGACTATTTTCAGAATTTTCTGAATTTGTTTTAAGTGCAGCTCGGTTCATTAATTGTGAAATGCGGGTATAACGCGCAAGTCAAAAATACTTTAAAAATTATGAAAATTTTATTTTATTAGTTTCGGGATATTTAGAAAATTATGAGATTATTTTGAGATATTTCTGATTTATTTTCACATGCAAGTTAGTATCGATAATTGCATAATGGCGAGCCAAAATTATGCTTCCAGTCGTAAGTAGAGACACGTGGTACACTCTCCTTATTTTGCAGACACGTGGTAGCTGTTGGTTTGTAAAACAAAACACACGCACAAACCCACCCTCCCTGTTCTTCCTGGCACACAATCTCTCCTGGCACACAATCTCTCTGCATCTCTCTGTACTCTCATCTCTAATCTCTAATTTCTCTCCCTCTCTTATATCTCCAATCGCTGCCCCGCCTCTTTCTTTTTTTCCGGTTAATCGCCCTCTCGTTTTCCGGCGAACCGCTGTTGGTTATCTCTGTTGATTTCCGCGTCTTGGCTTCCGGAGAGTTGCCGCCGATTGGCCTGGTAGCTCCGTTGTATGTATATATACTTATGTGTGTATATGTATGTGGTTCAGTCGGGTGTTAATTGTTTTACCTGTTGCCTGTCGTTGTACTGCTGTTGCCGCCTGGTTCCTTTCTTTTCCGATGGCGCGTGGCTGTGTTATTGTGCAGTTGTTTTGATTATGCTGGCTGTTAATTTGATTATGGTATTACTTGGTTTGGTTACTGCTGAATCGAATTAATAATACTCTTGCAGGAATACTTGACTGATTTTGTGAAATAAAGTAATCGGTATTTGCGAGATTTAAGTGTACTAATCGGTGAAATTCATGCTGGAAACCCGAAGTAAATGGGTACCCGCGAATTTCGCCTCCGTAAGCGATGAACATTTGTGAGCTGATGGTGGACGGTGATGACCGGTTCTGATCCTACAAATAAAATAAATAAATAAATACGAGTATAAATATAAGATGTAATAATAATAATTAATTAGTTTGAATCGGTGATTGGGATTTATGAAATGGAGTTTGGTTGTATTGGTGGAATGAATTGTTGGATTGTCTGTTGTTGTGATTTGACGTCGAGTTGTTCGACGGGTAGGCTGATAAACAAAGGAGACGCTGCCCGATTTTCGGGAAATTAATTCCGAAAATACGGGAACGTAACCTACAATTATCGGAGACGTCGAACGAGGTTATATAATTAATTTTTTACAAAACCTAATTACGTGTTGGGACAAGATATTTTATAAATAAACTGTCTATACTTAGAAAGATATTCCAATTTCATTAAAAATACTTTCGAGACCCAAATCCTTTTATTTTGAAAGGTCGTTTGAGTTGCAAGTTACTCTGAGTCGATTGTTGACTGATAAATCATATTTTAACCCGATTTCAGTTTTAAACATACCGAGTCGAATGTTTTGACGAACCAAGTCATGTGTTATATGAATTATGTGATATGTGGATTATGTGCTTACGTGCTATGTGAATTACGTGCGTACCTGGGTCATAAGAGTCTTGTGTTGGACTGTTTCCTTTATGTGCGGGCTATCGTATGGGTAGACGATAGGGTTTTGACGCGTAATTCGTCGAGTAATTATCGATTAGACGATTAAAGTTTTATCTTTTAATTATAGATGCGGATCTCTCGAGTTGATCGGGATAAGTCGTTGGATAAAGAGTAAGACGGAATGACATTGGATATCTGGCTTCTAGCAATCGCAGGAGCAGCATATCAGTAAAGTGTTGAAAAGAAGGACGGTGATATTTTGAGACAGAATGTCATAATAGATGCGTCTTTGCGAGTATGACTAACAGCTAAAACCCAAAGGCAAGTATCCCTATCATCACTTATTGTTCAAGTGATATTTATTTTAAATCTTATCATGCAAGTATTGCTTTTCCTATTCTCAGTTCAGAATAGATAAATGTTTCATATAGCGCTGAATTAAATAATTCTGTTTATGCAAGTACCCTCTGCTATTCTATGTTCAGAATAGTTAAATGTTTTACTTATCAAATTACTGGATTTATAAATATTTTAGATTTTGAGAAAGATGATTTTGTTGCGAGAATTCCTGCCCAAGTGATTGGGGGAATAAAAATTATTTAGGATGTCGAAGGATTCAGCTCCTTTTTCAATAAAAAGGTTTTTAAGATTGGAATGGTTACTGGTTACTGGTTATTGGTTACAGCGTAGGTGATCGAGATATCGGTCCAGCTGTAATATCTTTCCAGGCTAGTTATGCCTTTTCTGGCGCCCTATAGGTACCGTATGTCTTCGGGATACGAGTAGTACCTATATTTACGGTATGGCTGCGGGATACCGGTGTTGTTTCGCGACTGATCATCGGGAACAACATGAAATGTTATTGGTACCAATATAAATTGATATCTAAATTTCTTTATGGTTTTAATAATCATAGAATAAATGATTTATCAACTGATTATGTTTTGGATTAAAAGTGAATTGTGGTTTTGATTCAGTTTCTGATTTTGTGGATACTTAGTTTGTTGTTAAATATCAAAGGTGGTATTAGTATAGATGATTGATGTTGACTTCAGTATGGGATGTTGTGAGCATCAAAGTTCGCATTGATATCTAATTTGATATGACAGCAAAATAAGTATCAATTTCAAGAGTTCGGTTTTGAGAAAAGTTTACGATTCAATCCATATCATTGCTTCTTGTTATTGTTATTTATGATATTTCTGTAAACACTGTTTTACGAGTTTTATTCTGGTCAAGATTCAAAGTATTGCTGAAGCATTTCGCTCAAAAATATCAAATTGGTTTTGAATATAATTAAGGAATTAAATCTGGGATTCCTCAACTAAAATTTTATGATTCAGCAACTATGATTTTAAATGTTCTGCTCTAATGCAGATGTCGGTTTTATATCAAAATGACCCTATATATGTCATAATGATCTTGCTGAGCATTTCTTCCGCTCATACTTGCCTGTTTTTAAATTTAACCTCCAGTGAGGATTAGCTTGCGCTAGTTAGCTGCGTAGTTCGAGGAAGCAAAGAAGAAGCTTTTGGAAGGTGGTTGGTTCAGGGTTGCAGAATAGTATAAGTTTTATTGTATAAAGTTGTTTATACTATATTATATTATAGTTGTATATTTTATTTGGGCCTAGTATACTTCATTTCGAAGTTATACTAGTGGGTTTAGTTTTGAATTGGAATTTATTGAAAAGAGTTTTAAAAGAAAGTGAAAATTTATTTGTGGAATTTGGAATTCTTGTTTCTAGAACTGTAACCTTAAAAGATCTTGGAGTAGTTTGGTGTCTTTTATGATAATTATCTTCCGCTGGCATTTATTTATTGATTTAACAGGTTAATTTGGTTTGAAGTTTTATAGTGACGACCAAATCCTCTGACCCCGGATTTGGGGGCGTTACAGGTTGGTATCAGAGCTGAGGTTATAGTAAACTAGAAACGAGAGTGTAGGAGTATGTATAGCTATGTGAGAACGTTTGAGCTTATATCGAGTTCGAGTTGGACTATCGGATATAGTACCAACGAGTAAGTTAAGACAAGGCGTATTCGTTTGAGATGGTTGTGCTGAGCTGGATGGAACTCCTGGTAGTTGCAAAACTTCTATTGTGGAACCTTTCGAGGCTACTACGTTTTGACGATGATGAAGATTATCGATATCCTTGGAACGTGAAGAAGTGTCTACAATCAGATGGCGAGTCAACTGGAGAGTTCAAATTGGAGATAAATATTATGACTTTGGCAATACCTTCTTTTTCAATAAATTCTTTTGACTTCTCTCAAAAAGAAATATCAGTTAGAAGACATAATCCCTAACACCAGTTTATTCATTTTGTGCCAGAATTTTTATTCTCTAGATTTCATTTCCTTCAGAAATATCAGCTTTGAAATCTTTTCAGTTTTATCCATTTGATTTTGAATTTCTTCCCTATTCTTTTATTCTGACTGAGATGAACAACCCTAATTATAGGGGACACAAGGTATACCTGTCTGTGTGATAGGAGTTGGATGGGACGCCATCACTTGTGTGTATTGTGAATACATGAAGGTTAACAACCTTTAGTAGTGTCCTAGTTGGGCACGCAATACCAAGTTCGTTTGATCATATTGATCTCTCAGTTATTCTTTTATTTCAATAATACTTTTTCTCAAATTCAGATTTTGGTCTCGTTATGGTATCAAATTCTTTTTTTTTAAATTCCATGATTGTATCATTCCAAATATTCGAAGGTATGTCAATCAAGTTAAGCTAAGTTATCTTAGTCAAGTCAAAGTAAGGCTATGTGATGGGATTACCAACAAAAATAGTGGATTGTAATGTGATTAAAATATCAGTGTCATATACCGAAGTCGGTCTATTTCTTTATTTCTCTCTCTTTATCTATCTCTCTTTCTTTTCTACTCTCTATCTTTCTCTCTATTCTTCTTTCTCACGAGCAGTAAAAGCGATTTTATTGAAGATTTGGTCAAAGAAGGTGGAAGGAACAATGGTGTGGAGTGAAGCTCCTGTAAGAGTTTTATTATACAAAGAATACAAGATTTATTTGAGATTATGGAAAATTGAGGTTATTTGGATATGGAAAGTTGGTTAGAAAACCCTTAGTGCTTTCTTCTACTGATTCCGAGGACGGAATCCTTATAAGGGGGGTAGATTGTGATATCCTATATTTTCAGAATTATTATTATTAATATTTGAATATGTTTATGTGATTTTATGATTTAGAAGGAATAAAATGGTGGATATTTTATTCCTATTTGACGAGTTTGTGTTATTAAATGGTAATGTGTTAATTGTTGAGTGTTATAGCGATCCTTGTTAATATCTGAAAATATTTCCTTAAATGTATTATTTTCAAAAGTTTATTTGAAAACCGATCATTTTATTGATATCGGTAAATTGAGTTCGTTTAGTAATATTAGCGATTGGATGGATATTATGTCTGCTATGTGTTGTATGTAATATTAATTGTGTGGGACTCAATTGTGATTGAGGATTATTTGTATTATTAATTACTGAGTCGTATCATTTTGTTTTTGTCTTTAAAAGTGATTTTATTGAAAATTTAATTTTATAAATATTTAAATTATCTTTAAAATTATTTTTATGACTTTATAATTACAATAATTATTTTTGGGATTTTATAAAATTTAGGAGTCAACATTTCATCAATTATTTAGCCCTGTATGATTTTCTGATTTCATTTATTTGTAAAATCCGTATTTAATTCCAAAATTCTTCAAAAATTATGAAACTCATATATATTTAAGATTGGAATATTTTGAGAATTTTAAAATTATTTTGAGAATTTTTAGGATTAATTTTACCCGCGCGTTGAATCGTTTAATTGTTAAAAGCGGGTATAAATTACGTTTCAAAAATTGTTTTAAAATTACGAAATTTATGTTTTTATAAAATTCGGGATATTTATAACATTTTAAGACTATTTTCAGAATTTTCTGAATTTGTTTTAAGTGCAGTTCGGTTCATTAATTATGAAATGCGGGTATAACGCGCAAGTCAAAAATACTTTAAAAATTATGAAAATTTTATTTTATTAGTTTCGGGATATTTAGAAAATTATGAGATTATTTTGAGATATTTCTGATTTATTTTCACACGCAAGTTAGTATTGATAATTGCATAATGGCGAGCCGAAATTATGCTTCCAGTCGTAAGTAGAGACACGTGGTACACTCTCCTTATTTTGCAGACACGTGGTAGCTGTTGGTTTGTAAAACAAAACACACGCACAAACCCACCCTCCCTGTTCTTCCTGGCACACAATCTCTCTGTATCTCTCTGTACTCTCATCTCTAATCTCTAATTTCTCTCCCTCTCTTATATCTCCAATCGCTGCCCCGCCTCTTTCTTTTTTGTCCGGTTAATCGCCCTCTCGTTTTCCGGAGAACCGCTGTTGGTTATCTCTGTTGATTTCCGCATCCTGGCTTCCGGCGAGTTACCGCCGATTGGCCTGGTAGCTCCGTTATATGTATATATACTTATGTGTGTATATGTATGTGGTTCAGTCGGGTGTTAATTGTTTTACCTGTTGCCTATCATTGTACTGCTGTTGCCGCCTAGTTCCTTTCTTTTCCGATGGCGCGTGGCTGTGTTAATGTGCAGTTGTTTTGATTATGCTGGCTGTTAATTTGATTATGCTATTACTTGGTTTGGTTACTGCTGAATCGAATTAATAATACTCTTGCAGGAATACTTGACTGATTTTGTGAAATAAAGTAATCGGTATTTGCGAGATTTAAGTGTATTAATCAGTGAAATTCATGCTGGAAACCCGAAGTAAATGGGTACCCGCGAATTTCGCCGCCGTAAGCGATGAACATTTGTGAGCTGATGGTGGACGGTGATGACCGGTTCTGAGTCCTACAAATAAAATAAATAAATAAATACGAGTATAAATATAAGATGTAATAATAATAATTAATTAGTTTGAATCGGTGATTGGGATTTATGAAATGGAGTTTGGTTGTATTGGTGGAATGAATTGTTGGATTGTCTGTTGTTGTGATTTGATGTCGAGTTGTTCGACGGGTAGGCCGATAAACAAAGGAGACGCTGCCCGATTTTCAGGAAATTAATTCCGAAAATACGAGAACGTAACCTACAATTATCGGAGACGTCGAACGAGGTTATATAATTAAATTTTTACAAAACCTAATTACGTGTTGAGACAAGATATTTTCTTAAATAAACTGTCTATACTTAGAAAGATATTCCGATTTCATTAAAAATACTTTTGAGACCCAAATCCTTTTGTTTTGAAAGGTCGTTTGAGTTACAAGTTACTCTGAGTCGATTGTTGATTGATAAATCATATTTTTAACCCGATTTTAGTTTTAAACATACCGAGTCGAATGTTTTGACGAACCAAGTCATGTGTTATATGAATTATGTGATATGTGGATTATGTGCTTACGTGCTATCTGAATTACGTGCGTACCTGGGTCATAAGAGTCTTGTGTTGGATTGTTTCCTTTATGTGCGGGCTATCGTATGGGTAGACGATAGGGTTTTGACGCGTAATTCGTTGAGTAATTATTGATTAGACGATTAAAGTTTTATCTTTTAATTATAGATGCGGATCTCTCGAGTTGATTGGGATAAGTCGTTGGATAAAGAGTAAGACGGAATGCCATTGGATATCTGGCTTCTAGCAATCGCAGGAGCAGCATATCAGTAAAGTGTTGAAAAGAAGGACGGTGATATTTTGAGACAGAATGTCATAATAGATGCGTCTTTGCGAGTGTGACTAACAGCTAAAACCCAAAGGCAAGTATTCCTATCATCACTTATTGTTCAAGTGATATTTATTTTAAATCTTATCATGCAAGTATTGCTTTTCCTATTCTCAGTTCAGAATAGATAAATGTTTCATATAGCGCTGAATTAAATAATTCTGTTTATGCAAGTACCCTGTGCTATTCTATGTTCAGAATAGTTAAATGTTTTACTTATCAAATTACTGGATTTATAAATATTTTAGATTTTGAGAAAGATGATTTTGTTGCGAGAATTCCTGCCCAAGTGATTGGGGGAATAAAAATTATTTAGGATGTCGAAGGATTCAGCTCCTTTTTCAATAAAAAGGTTTTTAAGATTGGAATGGTTACTGGTTACTGGTTATTGGTTACAGCGTAGGTGATCGAGATATCGGTCCAGCTGTAATATCTTTCAAGGCTAGTTATGCCTTTTCTGGCGCCCTATAGGTACCGTATGTCTTCGGGATACGGGTAGTACCTATATTTACGGTATGGCTGCGGGATACCGGTGTTGTTTCGCGACTGATCATCGGGAACAACATGAAATGTTATTGGTTCCAATATAAATTGATATCTAAATTTCTTTATGGTTTTAATAATCATAGAATAAATGATTTATCAACTGATTATGTTTTGGATTAAAAGTGAATTGTGGTTTTGATTCAGTTTCTGATTTTGTGGATACTTAGTTTGTTGTTAAATATCAAAGGTGGTATTAGTATAGATGATTGATGTTGACTTCAGTATGGGATGTTGTGAGCATCAAAGTTCGCATTGATATCTAATTTGATATGACAGCAAAATAAGTATCAATTTCAAAAGTTCGGTTTTGAGTAAAGTTTACGATTCAATCCATAATCATTGCTTCTTGTTATTGTTGTTTACGATATTTCTGTAAACACTGTTTTACGAGTTTTATTCTCGTCAAGATTCAAAGTATTGCTGAAGCATTTCGCTCAAAAATATCAAATTGGTTTTGAATATAATTAAGGAATTAAATCTGGGATTCCTCAACTAAAATTTTGTGATTCAGCAACTATGATTTTAAATGTTCTGCTCTAATGCAGATGTCGGTTTTATATCAAAACGATCCTATATATGTCATAATGATCTTGCTGAGCATTTCTTCCGCTCATACTTGCCTGTTTTTAAATTTAACCTCCAGTGAGGATTAGCTTGCGCTAGTTAGCTGCGTAATTCGAGGAAGCAAAGAAGAAGCTTTTGGAAGGTGGTTGGTCCAGGGTTGTGGACTAGTGTAAGTTTTATTATATAAAGTTGTTTATACTATATTATATTATAGTTGTATATTTTATTTGGGCCTAGTATACTTCATTTCGAAGTTATACTAGTGGGTTTAGTTTTGAATTGGAATTTATTGAAAAGAGTTTTAAAAGAAAGTGAAAATTTATTTGTGGAATTTGGAATTCTTGTTTCTAGAACTGTAACCTTAAAAGATCTTGGAGTAGTTTGGGGTCATTTATGATAATTATCTTCCACTGGCATTTATTTATTGATTTAACAGGTTAATTTGGATTGAAGTTTTATAGTGACGACCAATTCCTCTGACCCCGGATTTGGGGGTGTTACAGCAAGTAAAAACTTCAAGTTTGAGTCCTCTAAATCATATTTCTTGTCGACAAGAGATAAGTCATTCAACAACTTCTGAAATTTGTCATAGATCTCAATTAAGGACTCATTATCTCTCAAATCAAAGTGCTCATATTCTTGAGTAAATACTGTCCTCCTGTTCTTCTTGATAGCAGTAGTACCTTGACACTTTACTTCTAAAGCATCCCAAATTTCCTTTGTTATTTTACATCCAATTACCCTATTGGATATAACACTATCAAGACTGTTATGGAAGATATGTCTGACTTTTGCATCCTTCATAATAGATGAAAGATATTCAGGAGTATAGTCCTTATTGTCTTTATCAACCATTTTTTCTGCTTCTCCTGCTACAACAACATCTACCTTCATTGTTCTATGAGGACCATCATAAATCCTGCTCGGGTATTCAGGATCTGTTGCTTCCAAGCACATGGACATCCTAACTTTCCAGATTGGATATTTATGTATCTTTAGGATTGGAACCTTGATGGCTTCATACCTACTCATATTACTGCTAATATGTGAAGTGGCTGGGGGTGGTGATGAATTCTGTGATGCTTCTTTGTCTACCATTAAAGATTGATTTTTCAGATCTTAAACTGTTTGTATGTCAACAGCAAGCTCTGCTACCAGTTGTTAGGTCCGTAATCAACTGTAGAGAGGGGTGAATACAGTTTATGCAAATAATTCGATAAAGCTTTAACAAAATCAATAATATTTATATTAACAGATAAAAACTGATTACAAAAGTACTCTCTCAAAGGATGAACAATTATCCTTGAGAGCTTCTAGGTTATGCGAATGATATATCAATGTACGCAACACATAAAGTATAAATCTAATAATACGGTAAACAAGAGCAAGAAAGGGGCCTGAAGCAACTAAATAGGGTTCCTCACCAAGTTCGATTTGTGCTTATATAGTGAACAATTACACAATCAATAAGGAATCCTATTCTATTACAATAAGGAAACCTATTATATATCCATGTATGATTGCTTCTGAGATAAAGTCCTTCACCGCCTTGAATTTCTGCTTTCCTATTCCTTCTTGAATATCTATTGATGTGACTAAATCCTGATGACATCAACTGCTGATCATCAAGTACTGATGAACAGGTACCGATGATGTCACCTTCAGTAAATCCTGATATTAAGCCCCGATAGCTTATCTCCTGATATCATCAATTATATCTAACAAGATACTCACTACGTACCTCAACGTTACGTGACTTGTTAGAGTTCATCATCGTTGTCTTCGCCTCATCGTGACGGAGGAATCGCGTCATACATATCATGGTAGTAAAATTGAAATGAAAGAATGGAGGGATGGATGAAATAGAGAGAGAGAGAGAGAGAGCAGATCAATAGAGATGAGAAATAGGAAGCGAAAGAGGGAAGAGTGGGGTCAGCTTTTATAAAAATTTGGTTGTTGTCTTTTGAATGACACCAATAATTTGTTTTAAATAGACACCCATAAGCTTTGTTCAAAGTTTGAATTTTGGCCAAATTCAAATTCTTAATTTATCCAAAAAAATAAATGTGACATAAATTCAGCATTTCAAATGAAAAATTGTTATCCAAACATGACATTAAGAAGTTTTTTCTAGTTGAAGTTAAATTTTAGTAATAGTATTTTATTTAGTTTGTTATGTAAATGCAATATTACGACGTATGTCTAATTATTTTTTATTTTGCTGGAGTTTGAAGAAAAGGAAAATTTAAATACAGAAATTATGCATTCGGTTTGGGTTGGAGGGAGATGAATACGAGGGAGAATGGATAACATGTACCGAATGATCTATACTATATCTATTTTATATTATCACAGAATAATTTAATTAGTATCATCATCATCATCTTATTATTTTTTTTTTAACTAAGCTTATTGACTTTCTTATCAAGATTTGAGGCCTGATATCTAATTTATTTTTTTCCTAAAAAAATAAGTGTGAATTTGAAACGAGCAAAATTCATGTCTAATATTGAAATAGCATGAAACAAAAAAAACATAATATATTTATTTAAGTTTTGTCATGATTTTTATTTTTATTTTATCTAACTAAGATCATTAATTTTTATAATAGTATTTGGTGAGTGAAAATCGAACGATCGATGAAAGATGAGGCCCTACAACTGAAATATCACATCTTACTTTGTCATACTTTATTTGTTAAGTAGTAATATCTATCAGTTGTTAACATTAATGTATAAAAGGGATTGTTGGCCCTGAGGATGACCTCATGAGACATGACCGAGGTTAAAACAAAACAAGTGTAGTATAGGGGTATTTTTGTAAATACAGGGGTCGTGTTTATATTACAGATTTGCCCTTAAAATATTACACTATAAAATGTCATAAGCTCAGATAATTTGTCCGAGGACAACCTCAGGCCCAGTTTTCTCTTTATAAAACTACAGAGTTTTATACAAGTAAAATATTAAGTTCGTATGATGTAATATATAATTAGTCTTTTATTTTTCATCTTTGTTTATTGAATCAATAACTTTTTGTAAGTAAACGTAATCAATATTAGTTACATACATATGTGACAGACAATTGGACATCTCTATTTGTATTAAAATAAAAATTAAAATTAGAAACGAACTTCAATAAAGAAAACAAGATAAATATTGGTAAGTGTTAACGAATAAATTCGGTAAGAGTTACGGAATTTGGTGGGGGTTGATGACGACGAATAGTGTACGACTTTAGAGTTAGGGTTTTATACCTAGGATGGGTGAGATTGTATGGAATATCGAATTGGAAACGAGATTGAATGTGAAATTTTCTCTTTTTTCACAAAAAATTGCTTCTTGACATATAATGTGCATATGTACCCTATTTATAAGTATCAAGTCAAACGTAGTTCCTGGGAAGTAAGAAACTTGTAAGGGTTAGGTTTCTCTCTCTAAAAGACCTAAACCACCGTCTCTAGTGAAATCATCATGGGTCATAAGAGTATAACTACTTTCCCAAGCATGGCAGCTAAATCATTGACCCGATATTATTAGAGTTAAATTCCACCTTGAACCATAGAGAAAAGATAATTAGTCTGGAAGCTAGCATTGAAATTCACTAAGAGGGGCGACCTCGGGCCTCGTAACAGGGTGATGTCTGTTAGTCGAAATGAGGCATACTCCTCTTCTATATCTACAATAGTAGATGTAAAATGGTTGATATGTGACATGACTTGTAGTTTCCAGTGTCCTCCAAATAGCTTGTTTGTGGAGGTTCTCCTTCTCCTCGGGCTCAAAGAGTGAGGCCTTCCTGCTGTGAAAGGCCTGCCAAAATTAACACCCCAAGTCTTTTGTTATATCTGATGTCAAAAAAGCGATGCCCGTTACAGATGGGCGAGGCCGTATCCTTAATACTACTGGGCAATATGCCTCCTTCCTAGTTGGATGTAGTAGTAGTATCATGTTATGCGGGTGAGACCTCTTTTATAAATGGGGACGAGTACTCTGCAAATTTTATACTGACCGTATTTGCTAAATTAAATGATAATATTCTGCTAAATTGGGCGAGGTCCAATAAGACACTCCCTCTTAAAGTGTTCTATTTATCGTGATCCCTAAAATGAGCGAGGCATTATTTTAGGTAGAAGCAAGTTAAGACAATTACCCAAAGCCTTTTTACTTTGATTAATTTTAATTGGGCAAACTCTTATGTTATGGGCGAGGCCCTTTGCACTCAAAAATGGGCAAGGCCCTTTGATATTGGGTTTGGGCCAATTCAATTTCTGCCCTCGAGATTTGAGTTACGATCCACTTGGTCAAGTCCTTTATCCAAACCGGACTAGGTCTTCAAAATAGGCGACGCAAGGGTATAACACAGTTTGGTTATTTGCAATTAATTACTCTATTGTATATTTGCAACAAATATAGATGGGTGCACACCCTACTCATGGAGAACCTGTGGAGTGGACTGAAGAAACTGAAAAGAATTTTTAGAGATTTTGGCTGAAAGAGTTAAGAGAGATCCAAATGGAGCTCCAATTTTTAAAACAACTGACTAGCAAGAGATGGATGTCAAGATGTTTGTAAAAACTGGAATAAAGTACGGGCCTGATAAATTAAAAGGAAAATATCATCGAATGCGTTCAGTGCATACTAAATTTGGGGAACTTATAAATAATACTGGTGTTACTTAGAGCTCTACTACTAGTATGGTGAATGCTGATGAAAGTGTTTGGGATGCTTTTTTTAAGGTTTGAACTTTCTTTGTTATTTTAAATTTTAGGCTAAATCATTGTTTATTATATAATGTAATAAAATATTTGATAATTTTGCAGTGAGACAAAATTTTCAAGACCTTTAAGAAAAAAGGGTGTAAGATCTATCCATTGTTAAATATTGTTTTCAGTAGTTCTACGGCTACAGGTGCTTTTCATAATGCATCAAGTGCTATATATACCTCAAACTTCAGAGGCAGAACAAGCAATTGAGCAAGAGTATTTAGGTGGATTTGAAGGTCTTGGTGATAATATTGGTGGTTTTGAGGCATGTGAAGGTCAATCCGATGTCAGGGGTAAATGTAGTTTTGAAGATTTAGAGAATGAATATGTACCAGGCAAAGAAGAGCGCTAAAAAAGAAATCTGCAAGTGAAAAGTATGATGTTCTTATGCAAGTTTGGGAGCAGTCAATGAATGCCAAAAAAGAAAGAGATCTTGCAAAAGCAGAGAGATACAAATCACAAAAAGTTGAAGCTACAAGTCTGGCTTCTGATGAGTACTTCATTAACAAATGTAAAGTTGCACTTAATAATTTATCTGAAGTCTCCACAACATCTTTCAATAAAGCACCAGATTTCTTTACTAATCCTGATTGGAGAATAATGTTTCTACTAATGAACGATGACAGGAAAAAGGGTTGGCTCGATGATTTGAAATAGATTATTTAGGAAGTGCTGGTTTTATTTGAATTTTTTTCCAACAAGGTAAAAAATTTTGTAGAGTTATTCTTAGTTCAACATGTTTGTTCCTGCTAGTTCTTGTTAGACCTTTGTTTTGTTAATTTAATTTACTATGAAGATTACTTGTTTAAGTTTGCGTGTTTTTAATTTAGTACTCAACATGAGCTTCTGATTTTGTTGGTCATTATTGAGCTAATGGTGAGTAACTTTCTAATATGATGCAAGTTCTTTAGTTTAACAACCCACCTAATAAAATTTCTCAAGATAATACTTATTTAAATCCAAACTCCATTAAAATCCGATAAAATATTACAACTTCATAAAAATACAATAAAGTTACAATTCTTGAATTAAAATACAACTAAATTACAACCATGCCAACAAACTCTCAGAGAAATCTAAAAAAGGCCAAACTACTCAAAGTTCCATAACTCACACCCTTCCCATAAGTAGCCTGCCTAAGTAAGAATACCTGCCGGAGGAATACAAAGAGAACAAATGACCGGCAGTGAGCGAAAGACTCATATACGGATATAAAATAAAGCATAACTGAACAAAGATGAAAAGATGACGAGGCTAAGAACACAACTGAATATCTGAATGAAGCACAATAATAATAGTGAATGAGACAATATAAAAAAATGAATCATCAACTCACTAAACAAAACTAAATGCTTACCACCCAAAACTTAAAATACTCTTACACATATCCTTATCAATTTTACATAATAATCACAAATAATATAATCGAAAGAATAATGATAAAATAAAATCATACCCTTACACATACTCTTACACATATTCTCACACTTACAAAATAATACACAAATTAGCTTACATACGAACATGGGAGATAATCTTACACTTACAGGATGTCCTACATTTTCGGTAATCCAGAAATATGTAGTCATCAAAACTTACAGGGGCTTGCACAACACAAAGCAAATGCTACCCAATATCTTACAGGGGCTTGCACGACAATAAACACGTGTTACCCAAAAGGCCAAATCATACACATACTAGCCATGGCTATACGTGTCCCACAACTTCGGCGACACACCCATACAATTTAAGTACACCGCATAGGAGGTGCCAAGCACGAGATTATCCACTCGCGACTGATGTCTTACAAACTCCCAAGTCATACAAATAACATAAATAACTCAAAATAAATACTCAAAGATCACACACTCAAATATCTTACATCTCCAAAATCATATATAAATTTATCAAATAACCTCAAAACACAATAACTCAACATCACGAAACAAAATAACATAACAAACCACTAATTATTGATAAGCTCAAATCTGATCAGTTTCAAAGAATGTCAAATTACTGCATAAAGATGAAGTCAACTGAAAAAGTATGAAACACAAAAGTCGTGGAAAATTCCGAGACCTTTCCAGAATGGTAAGGCTCGTCAAAAATGAACAAGTAACGAATTCAGAAAACAAATAAATGCGGACTGCAGAACAGAATCATCCCCTGATTACAATTGTATTTTGATGTTTAAGACATCAAAATCACAGAATTTAGCAGCAGAATGCAAATGCAAATTACAGATAGTAAAAAGAGCTTTCCAGAATGGTATTGCTCAAAATATTTGAATAAATATTCAATTTAATATGATTTTTCAAAGGTTGGATATTCAAATCCCGAAGTCAAACAGGCAGGTCATACAATTTTCAGAAAAACTCATATTTAGAGACCGAATTTCACAAACGGCAAGGAACGAAAGTTGTAGATAATTAAAAGACCTTTCCGAAATGACCAAAATCAACAAATTCTAACAGATAACGAATCAGATATGAATTTAACAAGAAATCAGATCGTATACAATGAAGAATACGGAAACGAAAAACAAGAGAACAAAGAAGATATCCGTACACACCAATTCGAATTCGAAAAGAAAGAGTACAAAAAAGATATTCGTATCTCGAGATCTTGGTAACCGAGAATGCTAATAACGATTTCAGAACCACAAATCACAAGAACCCCAATTCCACAAACGCCATATTCAAAACCCTCCAAAAAGTTCTTGATGTTCATCTCTATCTCCATCTATTTTCTCTTTCTCTTTCTCTCTCCCTCTCTCCTCACTTCTCTGATCAGAGTAACGCAAACCCTTATTTTTTTAGCAAACCCTAACTCTTCCTTCTTTCTCCCATTTTTTATTAAAACCCTCACTCTTTTTTTATAAAGCCTTACTATTTTTTTAAAACTAATACTCTTAAAACAATATTCTAATTATAAATATAAAAATAAACTTACACAGACTAATTTAATTACAACACATTGATATTAATAAATAATTAAATCAAATAATCCAACTAAAAATAATTATAAAATATCGGGATGTTACATTTAGCTTCATATGATGCAAAGTCCTTATAGTAATGTCTGACCAAAGTAGTGATATACTCTGCAATTTGAGCATTGTATAGGTAGAAAGATGTTAAAATAATATTTATAATTCATTAAAACTTTGCTCATTTACAAGTAAAAATAAATCTACTTAATAACTGAGTAAAAAAATACTTATAAATACAATTACAAACAAATATATGACGTATCAGTATTACATAATTGTACTTTGTGTTTACTAAACATTAACAATATTAAAGTAGTATACAATGTACATATAATTTTTATATAATAGTTATTATCCATTTTTTTAAAAAGGTTACATGTACTATTTTACTTTTTTTGTTAGGTTGTTTTATTGTACTTTATTTTTACAAAAATAATATTATATACTTTATTTTTTTAAAAAGGTTACATGTATCATTTTACTTTTTTTTGTTAGGTTTTTTTATGGTACTTTATTTTCACAAAAATAATATTATATACTTTGTTTTTACATAAATAGTAATATGTACTATTGTACTTTTATTCTTTACAAAACTTCAATAATATTAAAGTAATATATACTATACCTATAATTTTGGTGTAATGGTGACTATATATTTTTAAATAATTATATGCACTATTATAGTTTGTTATTACATATGTGTATACTTGTACTTTATTTTTACTACTCTACCTTATTCTTGAACAATATTAAATAGTATATACTATACTGTAATAGTGATTATATAATTTTTGGATAGTAATGTGTACTATTATACTTAGTTTTTACAAAGATACTAATCTGTATCATTGTACTTTATTTTTACTAAATAAAAATGTTAAAACATGATCAAGAAGGAAAAGAATAAAAAATGGAAATTATATAACTAAACATAGGAATAAAATATTAAAATTTAATTACAAAACATTAAAATATTAAGTTAGTATATAATATACGTATATAATTGTTTTGACAAGATACGCCTATATAATTTTTATACAATAGTATTATGTATTGTTGTACTTTATTTTTACAAAAATAGAATGTGAAAAAACTAAATGTTATTACTAATCATTTACTAAACAAATATGATAAAAAATGAATTCCCAGTCACTACAAAAAAAATATGTTATTTAACATAACAATGTTTTTGGTCAAAATTATGATATTAAAATATAAAATATCTCAACTGTATATTATAATTATTTGAGCATAATTTTTTTACATAACAATGTATTTATGGTCAAAAGCTTCACTTTGAAATAGAAAATATCTCAACTGTATATCAAATTCTAAATATAACCTAAGTTATACATACTAGTAATTAGCAACCACTAAGTTATACATGTAGCAATCACCTAATCATATAAGCACTCAGCATTCACCTTTTTTATCATATTGAATATGAATTTTCTCTCAAATTCATCAGACAACAACTCCAATTCAGATGAAGATAGTGATGATGAATCAGATTTACTGAACATGATTATGTTAATTTCATTGACAGAACGTTCTGAATCTTTTATAGACAGGCTACCTTGTAGGACATCTGTATTGAGGGGAAAATAATATATTAAAGAGAGAATATGTGACAATCCCATTCCGTGGTTTATTAGAAGATTCTAGGAATGTTAGATTGGAAGAAGGATTAACTATGGGATTGAGAATCTTATCTCACGGTACGAGACAAAGAGTAATTTGTGATCGTTTTTAACATTCTCTTGGTACTGTTCATCGTTGGTTTAAAAAAGTACCGAGAGCATTAAAAATATTGGGAGTTGAGATTATTAAACCCGTGGATAGAGGTGAAGTGCAACCTGAAATCCGTAATGGTCTGCGATGGTATCCATTTTCAAGATATTTTGATCAATAATAATAATAATAATTATTATTATTATTATTAATTATTATTATTATTATTATCATTATTATCATCATCATCATCATCATCATCATCATCTAATGAATATTTAATTTTAAATTATGTAGAATTGCATAGGGGCTATTGATGGTACACATGTATCTGCATGGGCACCTGTGTCAAAACAAAAAACTTCGTGGGAGAAAAGCTGTATTAGTCACATAAAATGTTATGGCTATATGCTCACTGGATATGATGTTCACTTTTGTATACAATGGCTAGGAGGGGACAACTAATGATTCTCGCGTATTTTATGATGCTGTTGTTAGGCCGGAAAATAAATTTTCAATTCCAACTAGTGGTAAGTATCTTAATAGATTCTTTTATTTTCTTATATTGATTATATCTATTGACAATAAATATTTTTATTTTTGGTTTAGATTTTTTTTTATCTTGATAGCGGTTGTCTCAATTTAATAGGTTTTTTTAGCTCCATTTCGAAGTGAAAGATATAATCGCAGAGATTTTGATACTGGTGGGGGAATAAGAGGAAAATATGAATTATTTAATTATACACACTCATCTATCCGAAATGCGATTGAACACGCATTCAGTGTACTTAAAGCTAGATTTCATATTTTAAAAGATATACCAAATTATTCGTTAAGGCGTCAAATATTGATTTCACATGCATGTTGTGCATTGCATAACTTTATATGGATGGAGGATCGAGCTGACAGATATTTTACAATTTATGGTCAAGATTATTTAGAAGTTACGGAGAAGGGTCTAATACTGTTCAAGAAGGTTTTTCATTGGAAATAACTAATCACGACGAAATGATTCAAGTCAGAGAAACAATTGCTAATAATTTGTGGAATCATCATCCAACAAGGCGCCGTAGATAATCATTTTCGTGTGCTTTCTAAATTTTCATTTACTTGTTTGATGAGAATAAGTTTCATGTACAAAACAAGCTTGAATAATTTAGTGCGGTAGAATTGGCACCGTAGAATTTTTTTTTTGCATGTGAGTTCTAAATTTACGTTTTACTTGTTAAATGAGAACAAGTTTGAATATTTTTTAGAATATTTTTTTTATTTTGAAAATAACTAGTATAAAGATTGTACAATTCTTATTCTATATATTTTGATAAGTTTTGATTTTTTATTTTCATATTAAAATTAAATTATAAGTAGATTTATATATAATATTAAGTATTTATAATAAACAATAAGTAGTTTTAAAAAGTAAATTTAAATATTAGATGTTTCACTTTTGTAAAATATTTGTTATTTGAAACATATTTTTCAGTTTTCAGGAACAAAAAATTATAATTTGAAACAAATTTTCCATTTTTCTTTATTGAAAAACTGCTTTACTTTTGGAATACATTTTTTTTGTTTTCCAAAATTTTCTAAGAAAATGAAAATTCAAGAAAAACAAGAAAAATGAGAAATAGAAAATCGAAAAAAATTTCTGCAAGTAAACAACCCCTTAACTTTCCTTTCATTTTTATTAAAATTTTTATTTAGTGACCCTTAACCAAAAGTTCACTCGCATATATGGATGATAATGGGTTGATTTGATTCGAATTTGACAAAAAAATACAATACTAAATAAATTTTATTAAAATTAAACCCGAACCAAGTGAATTCCAAAAATTGAAAATCAAATGAGAATCGTTGGTTTTCGGTTCGAGTTTGAACCGAAATCCGAAAGTTATATAGAAAATACCCAAATAAATGTCTAAAAAAATTCATTAACAAGTGTTTTATTTGAAAATAAAAATATCTCTAAATTATTACAAACATAATTAAATAAGCATAATTAAATTGAGCGATTATATCAAATATTTTATTAATACACTTATTAGTCATGCTTAGTTATTTTATTCGATTTTCTTTCTCATTTTATATGTGTTTCATTTTATGTAGGTAGATCTCTTTTATCAAGTATCTAACCAACTCTTAATCTATTCTGTATTTAGTAATCAATTAAATTACATTACCATATGCATATCTTTTAATTATATAAATATATTATGTAAATATATAAGAAAATATATTAAATTTAATATATTGAGTTTGGTTGTTTTCAGTTTGACTTCAATTCGTATCAGGTTTCGAGTATTTGGCTGGGTTTTGATTCGGTAGCCTAAAAATCAAACGCAAATCAAATTTAATAAATTTTTAAATATAAAAATTAAACTCATAACCGAACCGTAAAATTTGTTGTATTTTTTTAGTTCTAAATTTGTTGTAAATTGATTTTCTCATCTCGTTAAGTTTGGGCTAAAGCACGGGCCAATTTAAAAGAAGCCCAACGGGTCTACGGCCTAGGAGGGCTAAGGATCGATTTGCACAACCTAAAATTAGGAAAAATAACAGAGACAAGATAGATATCGCAATGTCGACGATTCGTAGATTCTGCTGCAATGATCTTCTTCGTTTCGCTTCAGTCAATCTTGATCACCTCACCGAAACTGTTAGTTTTCTCTTTTATTTGTATATATATGCATATATAAATGTACTTGCTGTAGATACAGTTTTCTCCCAGTTATGTAAGTGAATTGATTGTCAATTTGTTGAATTGTAGCCTCTCTCTCTCTGAATGTAATTATTGTTGTAATTCAGTTATTTTTAAGTCACAGTGAAAGCTCGAGAAATAATACGGTTGACACGGGAGAATTTTATTCATTTATCGAGATTATTGTTAATCGAGATTAAAAATACTTTGTACCTGTTATATTGGGACCGTAATAGAATTATTCATTTATCAAGGTTCTACAGTATGTTAGTGAATTGATTGACAAAGGAGCATTGTATCTATTTATAAATGCACATATGTGCGTGTGATTGTTGTCACAAATACAGTTTTCTCAAATTATGATAGAGAATTGATCAACAACAGAGTTGGGAACTGATTGATGACAGAGTAGTGTCTGCATATGTGTGTGTCTAATCGTCATTTACTTGTAGATACATTTTTTTAAGTTTGTGATGAATTGATTGACAAAGGAGCAGTATTTTTCTAACTAATTATTTTTATTGTACTTGATTGATACAGTTCAACATGTCATTTTACATGACGTACCTCGCTCGTTGGCCTGATTATTTTCATGTCGCAGAGTCTCCAGGCAATAAAGTCATGGGATACAGTATGGTTCTCTTTTTAAAACTTCAATCGTGATACCAGCTGCTCTGATTATTGATCTGCCAAGTTTTATAGGATATTTTCTTCGTATCATGGATTCTGAAATTTTAGTTTGGCAGTACTTTAAGAGTTTAAGTTGCTGGCTTACGTGTTTTTGCTTTTGAAGCTATACCAGACTCGTAGTAATTAGATTATGTGCAAGAGACAAGTTGAATAATAGGGTTGTGTGAATTGGATAAATTACTAACATCATTTCTGGTTTTTATCTAGTTGAAAGTGCAAATATTCCAAACTTTCTTTTATCTGGCTTTATTAATTAGTTCATAGCTATTTCTTTTTACCTCTTATGATGTGAACATAAAAGAAATCAAATTATTTGGACCTAAGAAATATAATCTTTCTGCAGTCATGGGTAAAGTGGAAGGAGAAGGTGAGTCTTGGCATGGTCATGTCACCGCAGTAACTGTAGCTCCAGAGTACCGCAGACAACAGTTAGCAAAGAAGCTGATGAATCTGCTGGAGGACATCAGTGACAAGATGTAAGTTGATCCTTAGAGTTTGCGTCTTTTTCATTGGCCAAGTAGCAATATAGTTTGTAACTTGCTGCTTTTTCACATTTATGTCCATTACTGTTGTACAAAATTTCTCTTATGTGTAACGAAGTCTATAAGCACAGTGCCTCTTCTGGGTAAATATAGTTCAGAGAGTATAGAATAAGTTTGGCCTCACCTAACAGGAAAAACGTAGCCTCTTTGATTAGATTTCTTGTCTTGAAATACTTGATACTATAAGATACGTGGGGATTCAAACTTGATAGAATAGACTAATACTTGCCAACCCTCTTAGACAAGTGCATCAGTTTCGGAATCGGCTGACCCTTAGCATTGGATAAACGTCCCATTCTAAGAGAGTATTGAACAGGTTAAGCAGTTTCTAGTTTTAATGCTTTCTGTATTGGTGGTCAAATTTTTTGACTTATGTAGGTGCGATTAGAGTTGGATCAAGAAATTTGTTCCTTGGAATTGTCCGTGTCTTGTAGTTTTGTCTTTTAAAATGCTGCCTGCTTTGGCCATTGTAGAAAAAAATTGCGAGGTTCTTTGATTTTGCAACCCTATTTTACAATCTTTTCTAGTCAAGTCTGATTTTTTTTTATATAATTAAGGACTTGTATATTGTCAAGAACTTGTGGTTACATGTCTGCTGACTTTCTTTCTTGGCAGAAAGTATCACCAAGTATCCACTTCTATTTCTCTTCCAAGTCATGGAAATGCGGCTCTATTTAGTTGCAATATTGCGTCATTTATATGATTGTGAAATGAATTAACTTTTGGTTTATAGGATGGAATTGCGATGTAATCTAGAGGCTCTTAATTAACGAGGCAATTAAATACATGAAACGAAGAATTATTTCTGAGAATATTTTAAAACATATTAGATAGATGGGTGGAGTGGTGTTCAACATTAGGTTATGTCCTTTGTAGTATAATATTATTTTTAAAGATTTAATTAGATATTGATTTTTTTTGAAGGTCGAAGTGATTTGGTTCCGCATCACAATATAATATAGTCCAGTCGTGTCATATTGTTTTACAATAGCTGAAGTAGATTCAGTTTTATTCTTCGCTACCTTGTGAAGTGTTTAGTAATATGAGCTCTTTTTTGACAGTGATAAGGCATACTTTGTAGATCTCTTTGTTAGAGCATCAAATATACCGGCCATAAAGATGTACGAGAAGGTACTTTTCATTTTAAATTGAATACTTATCTTGTGCATGAAACATAATTTTTTCTTGCTTCTGCTCGAACAAGAAGTTCTTTAAGAGCCTCAAGTTTTTTTTCCACATCATTACAAATTATAACAAATTTTACTTGGGGCTCTATATAAATCTTTCATTTCTCATGTTTTTATAGAAATGAACGTTTTTTTATTTTAGATAGGAATATTATTGATGGTACCATCGTACTACGGACTTTTGTCAATGGTGCCACTCCCCTTTTACTTTTTCCATTACTCAAATGTTAGTGAATGTCAAAATGTAGAAAAATTGTAGTAGTACTATTGGCAAAGGTTAACAGTACTATGGTACTATTGATATTTTTCCAAGAATTACCTAGTGGTAGTAAATCAATCATGTTTCTAAATGTGATTTTTAGTAGTTAGTAGTTCGTAGGGTAAGGGAACCACAAGTTAAAGGTAGCTTAGGTAACAAGCAAAAAAGCATTTGCATCATTAAAGAAAGGCAATAGTGCGATGGTAGTATTTAAGATATCCATATCCAGAATATGTAGGACAATGACTAGCCAATTAGACGCAATTTTTAAATTTTTTACTATATTTATCATCACTTAAATACATTGCTTTTTTGATACGCAACTTGTAAAAGTCGGTCCATGTCCCTTGTTATCCCTTTCCCTTATTTCTCTCTTCATTATATAATTTTGACTTGTCTGTTAGACAACTTTGACCTTTCCATTCAATAGTTTTGATACGTGTTAGCACAAAGCCCAAAAGAAGATTACTACTTGTGATGTTGTACAACCTTGGACAAAACCTTAGAGATACTAGTTAAACAATAGATTAGGCTTAAGAAGCCTATTATTTAGACACTTCTTTGATTAGATTTCGTTGGACTAGCATCAATTACGTTAACAAATGTTCCAGAAGATATCGTGCTTAGCTTAGTCCAACACTACAACCAAATTCACTTGCATAAAAAATGACAACACCTACCCTACCCCAAACTATTAAAGGAAAACAATCGATGCAACCTCTTGAAGAGATTAGGGCTTTATTTGAGGCAATGAGAAGTGGTCAGTTTGGCACCAGCGGAGAGTTAATTGTTCTACTAGCACGTAGATAGGAAAAAAGAGGGAGTAGAAGTCAACGGTGCATATCGTGCCGGTGGTGATGCATTTCATGAGGTAGTCCCAAAGATTTTTATTTGAACTCTATGGCGTTTAACAAATTCGAAACCCTTGAGAATGGGGAAAATTAAAGGAAAATTGCTTTTGTTTCGAGGTCATGACAAGTGGTAAAGTTGGCATCCGTGTCACCGGCATGAGTTAAGAGAGTTAAGTGTTCTACTAGAGCATCATCTGCATATGTGATGGAAAGAATAGGGAGCAGAATTCATCGGATTAGTTCGTGCAATGCTTTTCATAAGGTAACCTCAAAACAAGTATTTATGAACTCTTCGGCGGCTTAAAGGAATCCTAAAACTTTGAGGATGCGGGACAAGTGGACAACTAAGGGAAAATTTAAGTGTATCATATTTGTTTTGCCATTTCCTTGAGTAATTTTACACATAATAATGTCATGTGAGTATTAATGGAGCACACTCAACATCGAGTATCTTAGTTTTTCTAAAATGGAAAGTTTTTAAGAACATCTGAACTTTAAAGTGAACATCTGAACTTTAAATTTAAATGATTTATTGTATTTTTTAGATAAGTAATTGAAAAAACTAATAAGTTAACTTATGGTTGCACTTCAAATACTTCTGGGAAATTTATAGATGACAATGAATTTCAATAGTTGTGATCACTTGAGATGTAGCCGTCCTTTTTTACATTTTTAATTAATTGTTGAATGAATGAGCCAGTAAAGTCGATTTTACCTCGTAATCTAGCTGCCTTGACTGAAGGTGTCTGATTAGTTTGCATGAACCATGTGCAAATTGCAATGAGAGTTCTGAATCGGGGTACGTGGCTTGATATAAAGATACCTTTTATTTTATTTATAATTTATTCTATTTTTATAATAGAGTTGAAAGCCAGGATATTTTTTTTTTAAAAGTTAAGATATGATATTGATCTATTTCAATTAAGAACAAATACCCCTTTTGAATTTTTTAGAAAATAATAAAAAAATATAATGATAATTTTTTTTATTAAACCATTATTCAAAAATATTAAAAAAAATTCAAATTAAGAAATTATTATAGGGTGAAGGCTCTTATTTACTTACTTCTGAACTGCCAAAGGCCAAAATACACACGTGGGGAAGCGGGCGCCCTAACTTCCCACGGGATATGCCTTTGGAAAGGGCGTTAGTTAGGCTAACTGCTACTGCTTAACATTTAAGTTACATCACTTGTGTGATGTAGAAAAAGTTCAGATACGCGTAAAGTACACAACAGGTCACTTGTGTGATGTAGAAAAAGTTCAGATACGCTTAAAGTACACAACAGGTCACTAAATACACCTTATAGGGAGTAGTATCGATTGGATACGCCAACGATTTTGATGCCTAAGCCTAGAAGGTCGACCGCATACAAGAGAATATACATACAGTAGATACAGCTCTGATGGTGAAACCAGAATTATGGGCAGACAGGATTGGTAAAAATTGAATCTTCTTGCATAAAAACAATTGAATTTGAACAAAAAATCATCTTCTTTCTCAACAAACCATAGCTCTGTATTTCAAGATTGGGTCTTTATTTATTGCTGCTGCTGTCTTTGATGCTCCAAACGACGTCCCATCTTTTAAATTCAGATTAATAAATGTGTTTTTGTGTGTATAGTGAGAGATGGAGAGAGCTAAGAATTGAAGGTGTGTAAGACTCAGTGTGAGAAATGTATGTATGTATAATTGTTGAACGGCGGCTTGCTGGTTTGTCTTGTCGGCTTGCTGGTTTGTCTTGTCCGACGTAGGTCCTGATTGTTATATGGTTTAAATATATTAAGTAATGGTAGATATACGCCGGGGCCATTAGCGTATCATGTGGGTAAATAGGGCAGCGTCAAGTAAGAATGGGTAAATCAGACGGTCAGCCCTATATTTTGGGTATTTTGGGCAATTTTTCATTATTATATTATATTTTATTTCCAAGCCACTACTTACTAATAAAAATATTTACAAATCTTACCTTTAATACTAAATAAATATGGTGAACTTAATATAAATTATAATTGATTTGGATTATTCATTATTATGATAATAAACAACTTAATATTGGACTATTTGATGTCTAAATGAATACAATAATAAAATTAATATTCTAAAGGGGAAAACACACCTATGTACTTAGGGGAGTTTTACGGGTATGTAGTACAAACTGATGGCATAATTGTAATAATATTCACAAATCTCGTTTTTACCAAAAACCCTTCTTGTATTTATACAAGAAACTCTTTGTATCTCACGTAACTCTCAGGGCCTTTGAACCCTAGACTATATACTCTTGGAGTTCGGTCACTACCAAAAATACGCCTTCTCATCTTGTTCCTTCATATTCAGTCTCTGTACAATTGTCGAAGCTACCTGTTCCTTCAGAGTAAGTATACCTTGGGAAGGTAAAGAAAGCAGTATCGGAGTCGGCCACTGACTTAGAGAACAGGTCTCCTTTCAATCTCTTTACAATTGTTGAAACTAATTAGGCGGGGGTGGTGCGTGTATGAAAGAACCAGTTTAAGGTTCGATGCTCTCTAAGAAGCAAGGACATGGGTGCGGGAGTGCGAGTATGTAGTGTGGGAATATAGGAATTTTACAAATTTAATAGTATGGGATTCAGATGCGGGGTATACAACATATATAAATAAAAAAATTCAGATATTTTTCATGTTAAACTTGTTAAAACTGATTAACAAAATCAAAGATTGCATGAAAATTGAATCAGATGAATAATTTATTAATCTAGGTGACAAAAATACAAGTGAAATCTTTTAGTTAGCTAAAACAAATATGATAATCGATACTTTTGTATTAACTAATAGAGATGGATACTTTATTTTGTGAAAGTAGTTTGTTGATATAGACTTTGATTACAATTTCTGAATATAAAAATTTCAGTTTGATATTGTGGAAGAATTTGTGTGTCCGATACGGGAATACCCGTGTCAAGTATCCGACACGGGGACTCGACATGTGACCCGTCCTTGCTTCTAGCATGGTCAACTTGCGAACCATTCTGTATTGTTTAAGACTACCTTCTATCATTGACATTTACATTTTCTTGTTTCCCATGCATATGCATTTCTAGAACACTTAATCCCCGTAATCACGTATAATGATCCCCAACTAATCACTTGTCATCGCATTAAAAACATGCCCTTATCCTTCCGACATTATTAAAAGCGCGCATATGCGTGCTCATCGTTTTGTATATGCGATGTGAGTTTAATGATGCGCACACTTCCCTGCGCATCTAGGGATTAAGCGATATGCGAAAAATGCAAAAAAAAACGCTTTTGTATTGAGAGTTGACTAGCTTGACTGTGCCATTGATTCAGCTCTTTAAATAGACATAACTCATAAAAAAACCCTCAGACCTCGTTTGGTTCGATGTAACATAGCACAGTTACTCACAGTTCCTTGGATCTCTCCATGTTTGTTCGAGTGTATTTGTAGTTAAGCTAAGTAATTCAGGGTTCCAAGGTTGTTTTGGTTACCACAAAATGCTGTAACTCAATTACCTACCTCAAACGTGGTTTTTTCTGAGTTACGTTGTTGTCAAAGTGTTATCTTTTGTTTATTACTACAAAATTATTTATCAAATAATATAAAATTCAAATTATTTGTTATAATATATTATTTCTAATAAAAAATATTAGATTCAAACCACATGTTATATTACATTAACTTGTTTTTAGGATTATTTCACGTTATCATATTTTATATGTAATATTTTATTAAAATTTATTTTCAGTTTTAATTAAATAATTTATATTATGTATTTATAAACCAAATTTTATTTGTATTTTAAATATTTTTTATTTGGGTTTAGTAATATTTAATTAATAAACTAGTTCATCTTAAGGGTTATTTTTTTAAAATATTAATATCTATCTTTAGAATTGTACATATCAATGTATCTTCTTTTATTTAAATTTTTTTTTTATTAATTTATAAAAATAGATTACTATTGCTGATTTACATAAATAATCAGTTACATAATTTTTTGTTGTACATGACATGAAAAAAAACATTTGTTTTTCTTTTACCTGGGAAGTATGCTACGTAACATGGTTCTAAGGCATTACAGGTTATTATGTAACTCCAGAAACAACAAACCAAACGAGGCCTAAAACCCTTAGCAGCCGAGAAACAGAGGGACGATCTATTCAAAACCACTTTTTTTCTTCTTCTGGTAATTATCCTCAAAAGGGAAACATACTTCGGATCATCATCTAAAAGATGTTTAATTGATGAAGCAATCATTGAGACGAGGATGAAGAAGAAATTGAATTTGTTGAGGATCCGAAAATCAAAATAGTGAAGAAGAAGATGATTTTATGAATCCTGATGAAGATGAAGAAGATGATTAGTGATTTAGTAAATATTTACTTCTCATTTCTTTGCCACTGTGCCTTTAAACTATTCTTGGCTTTAAATTTATGTAATGTGACTGCATAATCATTTATGATAACCGACTTTTGCTTATACATGTTTTATTATCTATAAGTATATAATGTTTTATAATATAGACTATATTATATGTATATTTTACATGTCTTCGATGAATCCACGCGTTGCACTTATGCCCCGTGAGGCCTTTGCGCTTCGGTGCGCATTGCACCTTTAATAACACTGGTTCGTGCTTCTGCTTATGTTCGAGCTCATTGTCACAAAGTCTCCTTAATGTTTAAATAGGTTGGGTTGTTTTCATTTGATTATTTGGTGTAGAGCTGTGGTGATTTCTAACATAAATGGCATTGTTTGTAGTGCTAGGCTAGGGGCAATATTTTTACAAATAGCATTTGCTAAAAGGAGTTCTAGTTAAATGTATGCTCATCAATATCTTGCCACTAACCCTTGTTTCTTCAGAGCCAAATAGCAAGGAGTGTGAAGAGTAGTGATGGCTCACAAAAGTAAGAATTAATATATGTTATTAATTAATTTGTATTTGTTTAGTGGAGAGTTAAGTAGTGTGTGTATATATATATTAATATCTAAGGCTAAAATATTATATAAGTAGCATATATAATAAGCCCAATTGTTAACGGATCTTAGTCCATTAGGTTATATAATTAGAGTATTTTATTCTTGTAACACCCCCAAAGTTTTATCTTGGACTTGACCATTGGTATATTATTAAATATTAAATTGGGTTTTTCTTGGGTTGTCTTCCATCTTAATTTCTCCCCGGGAAATCCTGGAGATAGTTTGTTCTTTGGTTAGAGAAATTCCTGATCCACCCAAGTTTATCAAATATTATCGTTTTTTAGTTCATAAATCCATGGATTCTGAAGCTGTCCTGCATCAGTTAGGGTTGATGTTCAGGTGGAGGACATGGGGGGTTAGAAGATTGTTTTAACATTGGCTAAGTAATCACTGAGAGTAATATTTCTTTTCAAGAGATAAGACCATAATTTAATTTGTTAATTATTTTCTGAGGTATGCAAAACAATTATTGAACCTTTTACATGACGAGCTTCAGATGGAAGACCTGCCCCCACCCTATCATACACATTTTTACTTGGGCCAGTTCTCATGTGCAAGTCGTGAGGCATTTTTGGTGTTATATTATGATCCTTATGTTTTAATTAACCCAATGAAACCAATTTTTTTTTTGAATTAAAGTTGGAAATCCACGAAAAGCCTAGAGAATGAGCTGTAATATTTTTAAAATTTTATTTAGGCAATTTTTGTTAATACTTAGCAAAAAAACAATATTGTTATTATCTTTTAGAATTTGATTTCATTTAAAAAGTTGGGAAATTATTGCCGGGATCTGTCGGCCATAGATTCGTCCACATCAACTATTCAAAGGTTGGAGATAAGTTTTGTACATTCACCAAGTAACTACCGGAAGTAATTGATCTTTTCCACGAGACGAGGCTGTGCTTTAAATTATTTCTTATATGTTTTTTATTTTATGAGGTATACAATACAATTGTTTTGTACGTTGATAAAATAATTGCTAAAAGTTATTTTTTTTTCCAAGAGACAAATACCTCAATTTGATACCGAAAGTTAATTTTTTTTTCAAGAGACAAATACCTCAATTTAATTTTCCGATTTTTTTATGCTTGCAATACAATCATTGAACCTTTGGCTTCTTGACGAGTTTCAGATTGAAGACCTAGTCATTCGTTGATAATAGGTCACAGTATTAATAACTAATCACTCAAACGTTAGGCTTTTTGTTTTATTAGGAGGCGTGTAGTCAATAGTCCATACTGGCCTGTGTAGCACTATCATTTTGTCCCTAGTCTTTTGACATATTCTCTCTCCAACCAGACTTTATTTGAAGTCATTAGAGCCACCAGATATATTCGCTTGTTAAGTCCCCAACTAAATTTATCTGATCTCTTCCTTGCTGATCTATCCTATTATTTCCATTTTGTGCCAAAGTGAAATTCTGTCGACCTTGTTAATTTGTTGGTTTAACTAATTTATAAACACTAAATGGACTGCTATCTGAGTTTTACGACTGTAATCGTTCATTGCTGCTTCCTGAACGCTGTTAAAGCGTTCATGAGTTCTCCACCATATCCTTTATTCCTATGATTTTCATTTAACATGTGAGCTATAGTCAAAGTCTGACCACCTTGTTAATTTTTTGATTCAAATTTTAGTCGTTTGGGGTAGTGTTAGGAATAAACTCCTTAAAGATGATTGATATGAATAATCTACTTGGTTATAAATTTGTTTAGGTTGTTTGTCAGCAACTGTTGCTGACGCCTAACAGGACAGGATTGATGCCCCATGGAAATACAAAAATGCATTTATCAGGCTATTGACGTTGCTTTCTTTTGCTGCTCATAGAAAGTAATAATTCAGTGCTTTTGCTTTAAGTTTTAAATTGATATACCTCCAGAGTTTGCTTCTAAATGACAGTAAGCCTTACTTGGTTTTAGAGTTGATGGGTTGTAGTATACGTTTATATGTCATCATTCATAATAGGTCACACATAGTAATAACTAATCACTCAAATGTTAGGCTTTTTGTTTTGTTAGGAGGCGTGTAGTCAATAGTTAATACTGGCCCGTGTAGCACTATCATTTTGTCCCTAGTCTTTTGACGTATTCTCTCTAACCAGACTTATTTGAAGTCATTAGAGCCACCGGACATATTAGCTTGTTAAGTCCCTAACTTAACTGAGCTTTTCCTTGCTGGTCTATCCCATAATTTCCACTTGAGCCAAAGTGAAAGTCTGACCTTGTTAATTTGTTGGGTTAACTAATTTATAAACACTAAATGGACTGCTATCTAAGTTTCACTCATTGCTTCCGCCTGAAACCGGTTAAGGGGTTTATGAGTTCTCCAGCGTATACTATATTCCTATGATTTCCCTTTGACATGTGAGCTATAATCAAATTCTGACCACCTTGTTTAATTTTTGATTCAAATTTTAGTCAGGTACGGTAGTGTGAGGAATCATCTCCGTTAAGATGATTCATTTGAATAATCTATTTGGTCATAAATTTGTTTAGGTTGTTTGTCAGATACTGTTGCTGATGCCTAACAGGACATGATTGATTCCCCATGGAAATACAAAAATGCATTTATCACGCTATAGAAGTTTTGCTGCTCATTAAAACTAATTATCCAATTATTTTGCTTCAAACTTTAAATTGATGTAACTCATTGTCTCGGCCATAGAGTATTGGAATTTGCTTCTAAATGACAGGAAGACTTGCTTGGTTTTAGAGTTGATGGGTTGTAGTGTACGTATCTAGGTTATTTTGTAGAGCATCTGGGCGATAATTTATCTTTTGTTTTACTTGATTATGTAATCTATAGCCTAGAGAATGAGCTGTAATAGCTTTGGGAGCTGATGATATATATATATTTTTACAATTTTATTTAGGCAATTTTGGTTAATACTGGCAAAAAAAAATATTGTTATTATCTTTTAGAATTTGATTTCATTTAAAAAGTTGGGAAATTATTGCCGGGATCTGTCGGCCATAGATTCGTCCACATCAACTATTCAAATGTTGGAGATAAGTTTTGTACATTGACCAAGTAACTACCACATGTAATTGATCTATTCCACGAGACAAGGCTGTGCTTTAAATTATTTTTTATATGTTTTTTATTTTATGAGGTATACAATACAATTGTTTTGTACGTTGATAAAATAATTGCTAAAAGTTATTTTTTTTCCAAGAGACAAATACCTCAATTTGATACCAAAAGTTAATATTTTTCCAAGAGACAAATACCTCAATTTGATACCAAAAGTTAATTTTTTTCCCAGAGACAAATACCTTAATTTAATTTTTTGATTTTTTTTATGCTTGCAATACAATCATTGAACCTTTGGCTTCTTGACGGGTTTCAGATTGAAGACCTAGTCATTCGTTGATAATAGGTCACAGTATTAATAACTAATCACACAAACGTTAGGCTTTTTGTTTAATTAGGAGGCGTGTGTAGTCAATAGCCCATACTGGTCCGTGTAGCACTATCATTTTGTCCCTAGTCTTTTGACGTATTCTCTCTCCAACCAGACTTTATTTGAAGCTTATTAGAGCCACCAGATATATTCGCTTGTTAAGTCCCCCACTAAACTTATCTGATCTTTTCCTTGCTGATCTATCCTATTATTTTCATTTTGTGCCAAAGTGAAATTCGGTCGACCTTGTTAATTTGTTGGTTTAACTAATTTATAAACACTAAATGGACTGCTATCTGAGTTTTACGACTGTAATCGTTCATTGCTGCTGCCTGAAAGCTGTTAAAGGGTCCATGAGTTCTCCACCATATCCTTCATTCCTATGATTTCCATTTAACATGTGAGCTATAGTCAAAGTCTGACCCCCTTGTTAATTTTTTGATTCAAATTTTAGTCATTTGGGGTAGTGTTAGGAATAAACTCCTTAAAGATGATTGATATGAATAATCTACTTGGTTATAAATTTGTTTAGGTTGTTTGTCAGCAACTGTTGCTGACGCCTAACAGGACAGGATTGATGCCCCATGGAAATACAAAAATGCATTTATCAGGCTATTGATGTTGCTTTCTTTTGCTGCTCATCGAAAGTAATAATTCAGTGCTTTTGCTTTAAGTTTTAAATTAATATACCTCCAGAGTTTGCTTCTAAATGACAGTAAGCCTTACTTGGTTTTAGAGTTGATGGGTTTTAGTATACGTTTATATGTCATCATTCATAATAGGTCACACATAGTAATAACTAATCACTCAAATGTTAGGCTTTTTGTTTTGTTAGGAGGCGTGTAGTCAATAGTTAAGACTGGCCCGTGTAGCACTATCATTTTGTCCCTAGTCTTTTGAAGTATTCTCTCTAACCAGACTTATTTGAAGTCATTAGAGCCACCGGACATATTAGCTTGTTAAGTCCCTAACTTAACTGATCTTTTCCTTGCTGGTCTATCCCATAATTTTCACTTGAGCCAAAGTGAAACTCTGACCTTGTTAATTTGTTGGGTTAACTAATTTATAAACACTAAATGGACTGCTATCTGAGTTTCACTCATTGCTTCCGCCTGAAACCGGTTAAGGGGTTTATGAGTTCTCCAGCGTATACTATATTCCTATGATTTCCCTTTGACATGTGAGCTATAATCAAATTCTGACCACCTTGTTTAATTTTTGATTCAAATTTTAGTCAGGTACGGTAGTGTGAGGAATCATCTCCGTTAAGATGATTCATTTGAATAATCTATTTGGTCATAAATTTGTTTAGGTTGTTTGTCAGATACTGTTGCTGATGCCTAACAGGACATGATCATGGAAATACAAAAATGCATTTATCACGCTATAGAAGTTTTGCTGCTCATTAAAACTAATTATCCAATTTTTTTGCTTCAAACTTTAAATTGATGTAACTCATTGTCTCGGCCATAGAGTATTGGAATTTGCTTCTAAATGACAGGAAGACTTGCTTGGTTTTAGAGTTGATGGGTTGTAGTGTACGTATCTAGGTTATTTTTTAGAGCATCTGGGCGATAATTTATCTTTTGTTCTACTTGATTATGTAATCTATAGCCTAGAGAATGAGCTGTAATAGCTTTGGGAGCTGATGATATATATATATTTTTACAATTTTATTTAGGCAATTTTGGTCAATACTGGCAAAAAAAAAATATTGTTATTATCTTTTAGAATTTGATTTCATTTAAAAAGTTGGGAAATTATTGCCGGGATCTGTCGGCCATAGATTCGTCCACATCAACTATTCAAAGGTTGGAGATAAGTTTTGTACATTGACCAAGTAACTACCACATGTAATTGATCTATTCCACGAGACAAGGCTGTGCTTTAAATTATTTTTTATATGTTTTTTATTTTATGAGGTATACAATACAATTGTTTTGTACGTTGATAAAATAATTGCTAAAAGTTATTTTTTTTCCAAGAGACAAATACCTCAATTTGATACCAAAAGTTAATATTTTTCCAAGAGACAAATACCTCAATTTGATACCAAAAGTTAATTTTTTTCCAAGAGACAAATACCTCAATTTAATTTTTTGATTTTTTTTATGCTTGCAATACAATCATTGAACCTTTGGCTTCTTGACGGGTTTCAGATTGAAGACCTAGTCATTCGTTGATAATAGGTCACAGTATTAATAACTAATCACTCAAACTTTAGGCTTTTTGTTTAATTAGGAGGCGTGTAGTCAATAGCCCATACTGGCCCATGTAGCACTATCATTTTGTCCCTAGTCTTTTGACGTATTCTCTCTCCAACCAGACTTTATTTGAAGCTTATTAGAGCCACCAGATATATTCGCTTGTTAAGTCCCCCACTAAACTTATCTGATCTTTTCCTTGCTGATCTACCCTATTATTTTCATTTTGTGCCAAAGTGAAATTCGGTCGACCTTGTTAATTTGTTGGTTTAACTAATTTATAAACACTAAATGGACTGCTATCTGAGTTTTACGACTGTAATCGTTCATTGCTGCTGCCTGAAAGCTATTAAGGGTCCATGAGTTCTCCACCATATCCTTCATTCCTATGATTTCCATTTAACATGTGAGCTATAGTCAAAGTCTGACCCCCTTGTTAATTTTTTGATTCAAATTTTAGTCATTTGGGGTAGTGTTAGGAATAAACTCCTTAAAGATGATTGATATGAATAATCTACTTGGTTATAAATTTGTTTAGGTTGTTTGTCAGCAACTGTTGCTGACGCCTAACAGGACAGGATTGATGCCCCATGGAAATACAAAAATGCATTTATCAGGCTATTGACGTTGCTTTCTTTTGCTGCTCATCGAAAGTAATAATTCAGTGCTTTTGCTTTAAGTTTTAAATTGATATACCTCCAGAGTTTGCTTCTAAATGACAGTAAGCCTTACTTGGTTTTAGAGTTGATGGGTTGTGGTATCCGTTTCTATGTCATCATTCATAATAGGTCACACATAGTAATAACTAATCACTCAAATGTTAGGCTTTTTGTTTTGTTAGGAGGCGTGTAGTCAATAGTTAATACTGGCCCGTGTAGCACTATCATTTTGTCCCTAGTCTTTTGACGTATTCTCTCTAACCAGACTTATTTGAAGTCATTAGAGCCACCGGACATATTAGCTTGTTAAGTCCCTAACTTAACTGATCTTTTCCTTGCTGGTCTATCCCATAATTTTCACTTGAGCCAAAGTGAAACTCTGACCTTGTTAATTTGTTGGGTTAACTAATTTATAAACACTAAATGGACTGCTATCTGAGTTTCCCTCATTGCTTCCGCCTGAAACCGGTTAAGGGGTTTATGAGTTCTCCAGCGTATACTATATTCCTATGATTTCCCTTTGACATGTGAGCTATAATCAAATTCTGGCCGCCTTGTTTAATTTTGATTCAAATTTTAGTCAGGTACGGTAGTGTGAGGAATCATCTCCGTTAAGATGATTTATATGAATAATCTATTTGGTCATAATTTTGTTTAGGTTGTTTGTCAGATACTGTTGCTGATGCCTAACAGGACATGATTGATTCCCCATGGAAATACAAAAATGCATTTATCACGCTATAGAAGTTTTGCTGCTCATTAAAACTAATTATCCAATTTTTTTGCTTCAAACTTTAAATTGATGCAACTCATTGTCTCGGCCATAGAGTATTGGAATTTGCTTCTAAATGACAGGAAGACTTGCTTGGTTTTAGAGTTGATGGGTTGTAGTGTACGTATCTAGGTTATTTTTTAGAGCATCTGGGCGATAATTTATCTTTTGTTCTACTTGATTATGTAATCTATAGCCTAGAGAATGAGCTGTAATAGCTTTGGGAGCTGATGATATATATATATTTTTACAATTTTATTTAGGCAATTTTGGTCAATACTGGCAAAAAAAAAATATTGTTATTATCTTTTAGAATTTGATTTCATTTAAAAAGTTGGGAAATTATTGCCGGGATCTGTCGGCCATAGATTCGTCCACATCAACTATTCAAAGGTTGGAGATAAGTTTTGTACATTGACCAAGTAACTACCACATGTAATTGATCTATTCCACGAGACAAGGCTGTGCTTTAAATTATTTTTTATATGTTTTTTATTTTATGAGGTATACAATACAATTGTTTTGTACGTTGATAAAATAATTGCTAAAAGTTATTTTTTTTCCAAGAGACAAATACCTCAATTTGATACCAAAAGTTAATATTTTTCCAAGAGACAAATACCTCAATTTGATACCAAAATTTAATTTTTTTCCAAGAGACAAATACCTCAATTTAATTTTTTGATTTTTTTTATGCTTGCAATACAATCATTGAACCTTTGGCTTCTTGACGGGTTTCAGATTGAAGACCTAGTCATTCGTTGATAATAGGTCACAGTAATAACTAATCACTCAAATGTTAGGCTTTTTGTTTAATTAGGAGGCGTGTAGTCAATAGCCCATACTGGCCCGTGTAGCACTATCATTTTGTCCCTAGTCTTTTGACGTATTCTCTCTCCAACCAGACTTTATTTGAAGCTTATTAGAGCCACCAGATATATTCGCTTGTTAAGTCCCCCACTAAACTTATCTGATCTATCCTATTATTTTCATTTTGTGCCAAAGTGAAATTCGGTCGACCTTGTTAATTTGTTGGTTTAACTAATTTATAAACACTAAATGGACTGCTATCTGAGTTTTACGACTGTAATCGTTCATTGCTGCTGCCTGAAAGCTGTTAAAGGGTCCATGAGTTCTCCACCATATCCTTCATTCCTATGATTTCCATTTAACATGTGAGCTATAGTCAAAGTCTGACCCCCTTGTTAATTTTTTGATTCAAATTTTAGTCATTTGGGGTAGTGTGAGGAATAAACTCCTTTAAGATGATTGATATGAATAATCTACTTGGTTATAAATTTGTTAGGTTGTTTGTCAGCAACTGTTGCTGACGCCTAACAGGACATGATTGATGCCCCATGGAAATACAAAAATGCATTTATCAGGCTATTGACGTTGCTGTCTTTTGCTGCTCATTGAAAGTAATAATTCAGTGCTTATGCTTTAAGTTTTAAATTGATATACCTCCAGAAATTGCTTCTAAATGACAGTAAGCCTTACTTGGTTTTAGAGTTGATGGGTTGTGGTATCCGTTTCTATGTCATTCATTCATAATAGGTCACACATAGTAATAACTAATCACTCAAATGTTAGGCTTTTTGTTTTGTTAGGAGGCGTACAGTCAATAGTTAATACTGGCCCGTGTAGCACTATCATTTTGTCCCTAGTCTTTTGACGTATTCTCTCTAACCAGACTTTATTTGAAGTCATTAGAGCCACCAGAAATTTTAGCTTGTTAAGTCTCTAACTAATCTGATCTTTTCCTTGCTGGTCTATCCTATAATTTCCACTTGAGCCAAAGTGAAATTCTGACCTTGTTAATATGTTGGGTTAACTAATTTATAAACACTAAATGGACTGTTATTAGAGTTTCGCTCATTGCTGCCGCCTGAAAGCGGTAAAGGGGTTTATGAGTTCTCTAGCGTATCCTATATTCCTATGATTTCCCTTTGACATGTGAGCTATAATCAAATTCTGGCCGCCTTGTTTAATTATGATTCAAATTTTAGTCAGGTACGGT
Source organism: Apium graveolens (assembly GCF_009905375.1). Taxonomy (NCBI): domain Eukaryota; kingdom Viridiplantae; phylum Streptophyta; class Magnoliopsida; order Apiales; family Apiaceae; genus Apium; species Apium graveolens. The sequence continues at coordinate 133,457,583 of NC_133656.1, forward strand.
AGTGTGAGGAATAAACTCCATTAAGATGATTTATATGAATAATCTATTTGGTCATAATTTTGTTTAGGTTGTTTGTCAGAAACTGTTGCTGACGCGTAACGGGACATGATTGATTCCCCATTGAAATACAAAAATGTATTGATCAGGCTATAAAAGTTTTGCTGCTCAATAAAACTAATTATTCAATGTTTTTTGCTTCAAACTTCAAATTGATGTAACTCTATGTCTCAGCCATAGAGTATTGGAATTTGCTTCTAAATGACAGTAAGCCTTGCTTGTTTTTAGAGTTGATGGGTTGCAGTGTACGTATCTAGGTTATTTGTAGAGCATCTGAATGATAACTTGTCTTTTGTGCAGCTTGAATATGTAATCTATAGGCGTGTGCTGCGCTACTATTCTGGCGAGGAAGATGCGCTGGGTGAGTATTTCGATGGTTATAATTTTAGTTGTTGGATAACATATGTGCTATCTGACCTCTTTTTTTAAATGTGTACTATTTAGACATGAGAAAAGCATTATCAAGGGATGTGGAGAAGAAGTCTGTCATTCCCCTCAAAAGGCCAGTTACACCAGATGAATTGGAGTATGATTAGGTTTGTTTACTTTTAAACTTCAATCAATGCGACTTGGTGAAAATTGCCTTGTTGTGATATCTCACATTTGGCGGAGCTGATTGTGCTATTCACGAAATTGTAGAACTTCATGTTTGTAGAAAGAAGGATGAACTTGTATTTCTAGAAATTTATTATAATGTCTTTTAAGTTGAAAATTGAGGCCAGTTGCTCTGTCATTGTTTCATTACATAAGTGCAAGTTTTTCTAACATCCAAGACCTTCGGTGATTGTGGTATGTATCTTTTTTCCATGATATCCTAAAATGCCGCGATTTGTTTCTTTAAAGTTGATGGCTTCACTGTATCTAAAAGTAGCATTTATAATAGCGACAAAACTTATCAATCCAATTTATACGGCTATCTTAATTGCATGATATTAGATCTGTCGGCTTTATGAGACTTTACTTTAAAATTGTAGTGAAGTTCTGGAGAGGAAACCTAATGTGTGAGACTTGTCCAGTGCTTGATAGTTTTCAATTTTCTTCCTTACAATGGTTAAGTAGATTGGACAGTAGCTGTTGCTAAATACTAGCATCGTATTCATACAGTATTAATTTGTTTTATTTAGAATCCTTTGTTGTACATAGGCCGGCCTATTACCATAACTGCAATTATGTGGCTGAGTTAAGAATAGAAATACAGCTGATATTTAAACTTCTTTTAGTAGCTGTGTTAATTTTAGTACTTGAGTTGACCAATGCATATTTACTATTAAGCTCAATCCTAAAACATATGGATATATCAGTGGGTCTTTATATGAAAACATAGTTACATTTCTCATTGAAACTTGGATTGACAGAATGTCTGAAATCCTAGACAGGCCATGTAGTAGCCTCACCAACGACAGTCGTACTTTTATTACTACAGCTCAAAATTGAAGGTATTAAATCTTGGTGGAAAATCTGTTCTAAAATTTACTTGTCCACATTCTCTCAAATTTGTAACAAAAGGAGTCTGTGTTGCGCCTTTGTATGTACTGCAAGTGGCTCTTATCTTACAAGAAAGAAAAGAACGGTAAAAAGCGGCTCTTAGCTATTCAAGTGGTTTGTTTGATGAATGACAATAGAAATGTCTGACTTGTTTGAATTAGTCTATTCGAAGTGGTCTATACACATTTGTCATCTTGTACACATTATGTACAATTCTGAAGTTGATGGTTACATGCCTCTAATTTTGTAACACAAGGAGAATATGTTGCATCTGTTGTATATACTGCAAGTAAAGCGGCACTCAGCTGTACAAATGGTGTCTTATAAAATAAGGGAGGAAGTATTCAACTCGTTAGAATTAGTGTATCTATTGTTGTCTGTATGCGCACACTTGTCATCTTGCACAATATATACAACACCCTGAAGTTGATGGTTCCAGGCTTACATGTTGCTCTCAAATCTCGAATGATATTCATGGGCTCGAAAACATTTTCAGCCATTGTTAGTGCTCTATTCTTTGATTCTACTGTAGGGAGTGTAAACTTTTGGGCACACCAAGTTGCAGGATAGGAGAGTATAGGGCCTTAATAATTAGTTACCCCAAACAGCTATCGAACAACTATGTGATGAATTAGTTGATATTGCAGGCGCGCCGGAATAGAGACATATACAAAAGCCAAACATTTGTAAAGTAGTGATAAGTTTTGAAAGGGCAGATAGCTAATCCTGGTTTACATACAAAGAAAAAGAAATGGATTCTATCATGATTTTGATACTCATCACTTGTGATCTGTGTGCCGTTTGAATTATCTTCCGCATTATTTTTCTTCTGTTTGTCTTTTTATTATGTTTGCGACTTTGCGTAGCCTGTCTATGCATCACATCTCAGTTAAAAAGGCTATTCATTATGCATCATATGTAGTGCCCCCTTTCGATCCATCCTTGTTGCTCTCATTATGATGCCAACCTGTTACTATATGTATATATGCACACACACCTGTTTACAACTTTTTTATGGTTTACCTACAATGTCATTGCCAATATTGAGAGTGATATATGCTTAATTGCTTATTATGTGATTAAGTTTGTATTTAGTAAGAAATTAAAAGGAAATGAAAATACAAGATGCAAGTAAAATACCATTTCTCATTTTTCTGTGTATCTTCACTTGGAACTGTGACGGCTGGGAAAATATTAAAATAAATAATTTATAAAATGAATAAGAGACTTATAAGTGATAAGTCGATGAATACTTATAAGTTAAATAAGTGTTTGGTTAAATGTCAGAATTTTTTTTACTTAACTGAGCTAAAATAAATAAATTTTAAATATAATTATCTTAATTCGTAAATTTTAAATTAAAAAGATATATAAAAACATGAATTTTAAAACAAAAGTTAATAAAAAAGCGAAGAATCAAAATAAGCTGAGGAAAACTACGTCGTTGCTAACATTCAACTTATCAACTGTAAATTCGATTTATAAGCTGGATCGACAAACACTCGTCGGCTTATAAACGAATAAGTAACTTAATCTCTGCAGCCAAACACAAACAGGCCCTATACTATATGTTACCCGTCCTTCAATTATTGCTGGACTGACCATTTCACATGTCAAACAAGTTCTGTAAGCTTTGGAAATAGGGTTTGGATATTTTTATATTGAAAAGCAGTTTCCTGACATTTCGAGAATTTAACTTTTGTCATATGGTAAAGGAAGTTGATTGTTTTTATTCCCAACTCACTAGTACATGTACCGAGAGATATTTATGTGTCACATAACTAGAGCTTTAATAATCTATTGTTATGATTAGTGGCTCTGTGTACCAAGTTTGGCCTTAAAAAGGTCAGGATTAAGGCTCTATTAATGATGTTAGGCCTTATTAAGATTAGGACTAATGGCTCCATTTACTATGTTTGGCCCTGTGAAGGTCATGATATATGGGTCTGTGTACTATGTTTTGCCTTGTAAAGGCAATGCTTAGTTTGAATTGGTTGAACAAGAGTACATGAACAGCACTTAGTACCTACCTATGACTCTATATATCTGTGTTTGGTTTTTTTGTTTGTTCTTTAATGGGGACCAAATCTTTCAGACTTAGTTTTGGTGCATTTGTAGTGAGGATGGTGAAGTGGAACCCACTTGTATTTGTTCTCTGATAAAGTTTAGCTGTCTTTTTCGACAAGAGCTCAATGTTGAGGAACCTCGGCAAAGAACCTCATTAAGGAAATGGAACCAGGGTCAGGAACCCATTAAGCAAATGGCTTGGCTCAAAACAAGGAACAACATCTAATCGTGCTGTTTGCGTATATATTCCTTCTTTTCCCGGTGCAATCTCAAATAAATCCACTATTTCTACTGCAACTCCTCTTGATCAGTGATTCTCTATTATGTAGACATGTTTATATTACACATCACATCTTATGTTCTTGTGTGCAAATTCTTGTTGCGTTATCCTTTTAGCATCAAATCATTTATCTACGCGCGTTTTGTCAAATTTGATTATCTTTTCAGAAAGATAAGCTCTTATCTGGCGAATTGCGATTTTATACAACTTTAGAAATCATAAGAAAGCAGCAAAACATGAATATATTATAGAGGAACTAGTAACGTTGCAAATATTTACATGTAGATAGGAAAATTGTCATTCCCTGTTACATTCTACTGCCAAAGAGTACTTTGCTGATATGGGCATTGATAGTGATAGGATTACAATAGGCAGTGTAGTAGAACGTCCTCGCTACCGTGTAAAATGTCTGCTTTAACTCGGGCTGTAGACCGTTTGGTGAGTTACAGAGCACAATCTTCACCAGTTGTTGCATGTTGGATTCGATTTCCATGGCCATCTCTGTATCAGAACTATCTTCCTTGTGCAACTGTGTATATAAAGAAAATATAAGACTCCCAATCGCAACAATATGAGTACATATTCCTCTCTTATCGTGAGTATTTAAATTTTTTCATAATCGACGACAAAAGAATATGCGTAGGAAAGAGTGACACAGTCTCTTCAGTAGATGTGTAGTTTACAGTTTAGTGAGTGATTGAACTTTTGCGAAACTTGTGAATATGAAGACTATGTAAGTGAAAGTTACCTTTCCGTATTGAAAGGGACCAAGTTGATGGCATAGTTGATTAGTGATGTTGGAGAGCGTCTTATATTGAGGATGTGACAATATCTCCTCCGATGTTAAACGGCCTGCACATATATTAATAGTTTGTTCTAAGAGCTGTGCTTTTGCTCTGTCCACATCACCGTCCTCTTGCCAGGTCAACAACCACATCCCCCACTGTAATAAAAGACACGCGGTTTATATTTAATGTCAATGGTTCTGTTCACGTATACGTGGATTTATGAATTTCTACTTGCATTTGGCTATCGAGTTTTAATGATTTCTTAAAGGAATATGGGTAAAAGGAAAAACAAAAGATGTAGAAAGAGACTTGCAGGATAGAGACTCAGTACTCACCGCCTGATGGAGCTGGTGGTGGATGTCGATACCATGTGCAACCATTGCGTCTAGCATAAGCTGCTTTAATATTCCTACTAGTGTCCCAAGGAGCTTCTTTCGCGCTGTCTTAAACCTGCTAATCATATTTCAGTATATTAGTACTATGCACCTCGGCTAATCCTGCAAACAGAAAACTCCAAAACCAGAAGTCTACCTTCCATGATTGTCAGTATAGGCCAAATTATCAGTAGTTTTCATGTAGTCTTGGACAAAGGCTTTCCTTTGCTCAGCAGACTTGTCAATGCTACCAAAGTATGATCTAATTGTCTCAATCAAAGCTTCTGTTTTAGCCCAACCAAATCTCAAGTTTGATGATTCCGGTTCATACAAACTTGATGCTGCCAAGTAATAAGACACCACAAGGCTTTCTTCATTCATTCCAAACTTCTCTAAATTACTATATGCACACCACCTAAAAATTAAAAAAAGAAACAGTTAAACTAAGTACATTTTGGTACAGTAGTGGTTAATCTCGAGTCCTCCAGGTTATGGGTTCGACTCGTGCTTAATTATAAAAAAAGAGTGCACAATCATGGTTTATTATTTAAAAAAAGAAAGTTAAAAATAGAGAGCTATACTCTTTCATCTGGTTCCACTCTAGTTGATAAATGGTTTGGCATTTAGCATAGTCCAATTTGGCAAGCTCAAGGTAAATGTTATTGTTCACATGGGGCATTCTGCAACAAGCAAACAAATTTCAGATGCATCACAGGATTTATGTGGATAAACATATAAAATTATGTATAATATTTCTCAAAATTTAACTCATTTATCGAGATTCAGCCGTATGCATCCGAATGATGTACCTGTATAAAGTCTTCCCAATCCAAACATCATCTTCACCGCCATATTGATCCAAGAAAAAGCTTGTCTCTAATCGAGGTAAGCTGGCATACCATGGCACATCTAGTGCATATCCAACCTGTTCATTTGTGCACACACTAAGTATCATCAATATTCAAGGCAGAGGCAATGAATATAATCTTAAAAATAATGCATGCTGATCAATATTCCATTTGTAACAGGAGAATTAACCAGAGAAAAAGCAAATACGTCTCCATCTCCATGGCCTGATCATGTCCACTCAATTTCATCATTAGTTGTCCTATACTTTACTTGATCCCATATTTGATGTGCATGTGTCTCCAAATATAAGCATCTTTTACGTGCCCCATTTTAACCGATTATATATGTACTATATATTATAATATACGACACATTAAAAGTTTGGTAGTTGTTCGGTGTTTATTTGCTGAAATTACCCTTACTTAATTATTTATATTATTTTTACCTAATTGCCCCTACTTTCTGAAATTACCTGATTATTCTTACTTAATTATTCATGTTAATTTTATTTAATTACCCCTAATTTATTATATTTTAAACCTATTTATTTTAAAACTATTTAAATCCTAATTAGTATATATATCAATTATCAATTTCAACTAAAATATATTATTTTTTTTATCCTTTTTAACTAAACAGCTCCTTTTCGACATGATCTATCATGTCATAACACACATGCTCACTGATAGAGATATTCAACATAGAGTTACACTACCCTTCAAATAATAATATGATAAATTATTAACTACTCAATATAAACTCGATTTCTTATTATATGAAACCAATTACACAAAACTAAAAGTAAAAAAGGTAAATTACGAGACACCGTATCTGAAACAACAAATCTATAACTATTTAACATAAAAAGTTTGCATCTTTAATTAATTATGAATTAAGCTCAAATTTGGTCAATATAAAAATCACTAAAATTAATTCACTAGTCGGTACAACGAACCTAGCAGATTATAATAAAAAATATATTTGGCTAGTATATATATAGTATATGTAAAAGCAGTAAATCTAAATTTACCTCGCCCGGTAAATCCTTGGTTATAATCCATTTATCAAATAGCTGGTTTTTAGCTTGTTTTCCTCTCAGAAACTCCACTGAAAACTTTTGAGCATCCTCCAGTAATTTCTCTTCCGGGAACAGAACCTGAGAGGCTCTTAACAGGTTAAATATTCCGGTAACCGCCTGGTTCGACTGTCCCGCAAAGCAAACGAACTCTCCGTTGCTCTCAAAATTCTTAAATACATCTGACCAACAACAAACAAAATGTAAAATCAGATATTATTACTATAAAAGTATTCGGTAACAATCAATCACAGAAATTTAAATACGGAGCCAATGTAAGAATTGACAGTTTGAAGTAGTCAAACAAACTAACCATGAGAAACACTATAACCATGCAATCTGAGGAGCCGAAATGCCATAGCAGTGTCATCAATGTCATTAACCCTCGTATTCCTGGCCCAGCAGATTCCTTTATTTGTCCAATACCTAATAATATTTTATATTTTTTTATTAACACAAAAGTTTATTGTTTGTCACAACACTCGCATCATTGTCATGATAAATTATTATAGTATTTTTGTTTTGTAAAGTACTGTTCATGCAAAAACTTGGTCAATTTTCTCTGTGTCTGTTTCTGTCAACAGTCAAAGTCTTATTGGCCTGTGTTTGGCTGTTTCTCTGTACAAGGTTGAATTTTCTTATTTGAAGCAATTAAAATTAAAAAAAAAGAAGAAGATACCTGTGAATATAATCCATACACTCTTTAATCTCAGACTTGAAGTACCGAGAAATGCCCAGGCGCTCTAGTCTGTCCACTACCCAAATGTGCTCAAACATGTCCACCGGGTACACATTGGGAACTGTAATAGTATTTATGTTAGTATACAAGTTATTACTCCCTCCCTTCGTCCCCCTCACTTCTTTACATTGGGGGAGGGAGGCTCGACACGCACTTTAATGCTCTTATTAAATATAGTTACATAATTTTTTTTAAATTTTGTTTTTTTCTAAATAAAAATATAATATTTAAACTTTTATACGAAAAAAGAAAATTTTAAAAATAAATTACAGAGATATACTTTATAATTACCTTAAAATGCGTGTCGAGCATATGAAAAAAACTGTGTAAAGAAATGAGAGGGACGAAGGTAGTAGCATATTACTAAAATTGTTATATTTTCGTACCATAATTAAAATTATGTTACTACCTTCATCCCAATTATTTCTATACAAATGTTTTGGGCACGGAAAAATAATATTAGTTTTGGTAAGATAGTGGGATGAGAGAAAAAGAAAAATTATAATTTAGTGAGAAAATGTATAAAGTTGGGTAAAGTGGTGGACCAATCAATATTTAATAAATAAAGTGAGTGTAGTGGTAGAAAATAGTGGCTGTGGTTGATTTTTTATATTATTAAATTTTTACTATTTTTAGTAATTTTATTGAATGTGACACTCAAAAAAGGAAAGTGTATAAAAATGAAGGGGGACAGAGGGAGCAGTATACAAATTATAAGCGCGGCACAATACTACGATCAATTCATGGATACCCCCAAATAACGAATTCCGGGGTTTTAATCGGATGTGTTACCTCCACCGCGGAATCGCTGAACAGTTCTGCTGAGATAGTTGAGACAATTATCATCTTTGGTCTGCATGAGTGCATAGGCAGTAGAAGAAGGTGAAAACAGAAAGGATCCATCTTGACATTGTAGTTTGAGCAACTTTTCCCACTCCATTTCAGCCATTCCTTCTAAGCTATGAAGTAGTGTCGTGGGCACCTTATGCATTATGTCTTTTGGTATCCTGTTGCACATACACAATTATTACCTTCACATTCTCAGGATATAATAAAGCTACATTGTATTTTAACATCAAATATTATTAATATTGCTTCATTATTTTACTTCATTCTCTCAAAGATAAAGTCCGGTACTTTCTATATCTCAGAGGTCATTATTCTCTCAAGCCCGGTGGAAAGTAGGGTAGACAAATGGTACTTTTGATCGAAATTGATGCCTTTCTTTAATTAACAGAAATTGATACCCAACCTCTCTTGGTGCAGTTGTATCTTACTCGCTCACTTTACGGTATATATGTCCAGAATTTATACCTTGAGAGCTTCTGATCTCTTTGTGCATAAATTTCTTGCAATATCGGCAAATCCTTGGGAATCAGTATGTTTAAAGTTTCCGCGATTTCGACGAGTGAAGGGAATGCTACTTCAAACCCTATTGGCATATGCTCCATCTCTTCATCTCCAAGCTTGCTTATGTTTTCTCTAATGAACAACAATCCTACAAATCACAACAGTAAAAAAAATTATAATTAATTGACCGGTACAGTTAGTATGACATGGAACATAAGTACTTCAACTGAATCCTTAAACTTTTTATGAGTAGTGAACAATCTGTACTTTAATGATCTCCGTACCTCTTTCCATCTTTTCAGGATGAACATTCCATGATTTTAGGGCAATAACACATGCCAATGTGTTTAGGATCCGATCGTGAGCTAGGAACAATTTGTGGTCGCCCCACGAACCGTCAGAGAGCTGATTGTTTACAATCCATTGCAGGCTTGAAGGAAACTGAGGAATTCCGGGTTCATTCATGTCCTCCACAAGAGCAACCCAGGCAGTGTCATAAGCAGAAACACTTATTTCTCCATCGTCCATGGAACGAAACATCTCTCGGATTGAGTTGATGCATTTGATAATCTTAATCGAGGATTGAAGCTACAAGGATGAGGATAAGATCAAATTAATTATAAGTTGAAGAATAATTAATTAGTTAACAAAATCTCCGTTTTTTTTGAATTAATTTCTTTTCAGAGTACCTTAGTGTTTTCTCCTTTTTTGTCAGATTCGAGAATCTCTTGCCAATTTATCACTGCAGGTAAATCGCTTTTGAGACTATCTGCATATTCAAATTCTTCACACACAAACAGATACATTAGTACATAGATTCGACTTCTAAGTCGACATTAATGTTTCGGATAAGAAATCTGTTGACTAAATTAGTGCCTTTACCAGTAGTATGAGATCTTGAAACTGCAGTGCATTGTACACCAAATCCCAACTTGACCCATCTGTCTTTACCTTTAACAGCATTAGGCCCTGCAGATAAGAATTTAATCTCTTCGTGTTAGTCTTTTTAATCAATAATTGAGCATAATGAAATCATCTAAGTGAATATAATAATACTTTCAACGACCTCTTTCGTTCACACAATAAATTAATATAACAATCCCGGAAAGAGCCACTGTTGAACTCAAACTCGAGACTTTTACTGTAAGGATTCGTGAAAGCCACTAAATGGATCTTATACGTTTACGTACACTAAACTTTTCCTGATGCATGGAGACTTACACGCACGGACTCTTTTTTACATATCGAAACATCCTCTGGTCGCCACTGGCCTATTTTCGGGTTTGAGGTTAACAATCTTTCTTTTCCAAACAATCTTTTTCTGGCTAAAACACCTCTGTCTGAACTAATTAAGATTAGAGATTACTCCTTAATAAGGTAAAAGAGGATTATCCATTATCATGAGTTTTCTCCGGGTTAAATGATTGATAAGATTCCTTCTTTCACATTATATAAAAGTCATGTTGAGTACTTTGTTCATCTAAGATAAAAAATGGTCTTTTTCTAACAAAAAGATTAAAAAATATACCGATAACAAAACCCCAGGACCACAATCTAGAACTAAATAAATCTTCCTAGGACAAAGACACACAGGGAGACACACACACATATACATGCCCAGCCACCCAGGTAAACAACATAAGCTGGCTGCAGCCATATTATGGGAAATGCTTTCCGGTCACAAACTACAGATATAACCATATCTAATTCATTACATATAGACAGTGCACCAATACACACTTATCTCGAGTGACGGAACCAGGATTTCAAAATAATCTGGCCAAAATATTTTAAAACTTTTTAGCAAGGTTAGCCTCCCTTGGTTCAGCCAAATCTTACTTAGATGTGCACTAGCTAAGAAAGCTTAAAAAAAAAACAAAAAAAAGATAGAGATCGTTAATGTGAATATTTGTATAGATTACCGGAGAAATGATTGGTGGAGTTGCGGTGCACGGGAGAAAATGAAAAGGAATGTCTTGAAAAAGTGGCCGGAGAAATTCCGAGAAGGGATGGGGAGGAGGTGGAATGATACACAGAACTCATAGTTTATGTTATAGTTGTGGTGTGTTGTTGCAGGGGTCAAGTACTAAATATATGTACTAGTGAATGTTAAGGTGGTGAAGGACTAGGGGGGATATATATATAATATATAGAGAGAGGGAGGGGAATGAGAGATAAAGTAAGAAGAAGCCGACAGATATTATATTTAGCTAGATTCCACTATATATGCAAGGGATCATTTTAGAGCCGTGCTTTGTAGCCCGATGGGAAATAAACGTTTTAAAATAACATATGTCTAGAAAATTTATCAATAATATACTGACCCATTTTGGAACAGTTTTTGAATCAGTTGCATTTCTTATCATTTTATTCAACAATTAAATGTTACTTTCATTTTTACACTGAGATAACAAGTTAAACTTTTTTCCCTCTCTTAATTTTACTTCCTTTTAGATGATTAATACTTTTTGTGTCTTTGTAGATTTTGATATTATATATCATGATTTTTTTTTGAATTTGATTTAAGATTTAAGATAGGTGCTTAATTTAATTGGTGGAGAAACGATAACATGGGGACAAAGTTCCTTAATAAGCTTATTTTTCACGTTTGGAAAATTGGCCTTCAACTTGCCAATATTTTTTTTTTAATACATTTTCCTTTCTAATAAATCTAATAGCCTAATTTAGCCATGTACTTATCTATTAACTCCAATATGCCATGTGTTTATAAAATCATAAAAGAATTTATTATTTTTAGAATACCGAGAAGATTTAAATTTTAGATATCTTTTTTGTCTTTGGAAAATCTTCTAAATTATGGGTGATATTGCTGATTAAGAGTGAAGTTATTTTAAAGAAATCGGATTTTTCTTAAAATGTCCCTAGTGGTATCTAGTTTGTATTGTTGTAACTTGTAAATAGATATGGATAATTCACTTTTCTAAAATTAGTAATTAAATTAAAATATAGAGTTAATTACATTTTGCAACCCCTACCTTTCATTAAATAACAAAATTATATACTTACTTTCAAAAATACAGTTTGCAACCCCCTAAATTTAAACATCAAATACAATATGCATCCCTTTAACCATTTTGTTAAAAAATATTTATATTGTGGATGGTAAAATTGAAATTCAGCAAAATATTTAAATAATAATTTTAATTTTTTTAAATTAAACTAAAATTTAGAATTTCAAATTATAAAAATAATATTAGTATCAATTATTTTATTACTCAGTAAAATTTTTAAAATTTTAAAATATAGATATATTTGGAAACTTTATGATTATATATATAAACATATATTTTACTTAATAAATATATTTTAAGAATTTAGCATAATGATTAATTTAGAGTATTACTAATAGAAAATAGCTATAATTTTTTTCATGTAAAAAATTTATTAAAAAAAATATTTTAATTAATTTGAAATTTTAGTTATTAATATTAACATCTCAACTTGATATTGAAAGTTAAGGGTTGCAAACTGTATTTTGCAAAGTAGGTATACTAGGTATACTGTTTTGATCTTAAATGAAGGGTGGGGGTTGGAAAGTGCAATTAACTCTTAAAAATATATTATGCTCATTTGGCTATATACAACTTTGGAGTCACAGCATCTCACATACTAAAATGTAAAATGGTTAGATATAATGATTGGCTATCATCATTTTATAAAATTTTTGCTAAGTAGTTTGATATATATACATCAATGGTATATTTATATTTTGATTATCTAAAATTATATCTAAGGAATTTCTTGGTTGGACAAATATAACCAATGAAAAATGATTATCTATAATTTTTACTAAGAAAATACAAGATTAAAGTGCAATAATTTTTACATATTATCTAAAATCACACATACTTGACACCTATATGCCACATAGATTATTTAGCTTAGGGTTTTAAGACATTGGAGATGCTATAGCATTCTATACTCTACAATCCTCTTAGGGTTTTATAGCACCGGAGATGTTCTAACATTCTAAACTCTGCAACCCTAGCAAGTCGCAACTAAACCGAGGGTAAAAGTAGCTCCGGGCCTCAGGCCACATACATGATACATAACACCATTAAATTAAATATGTTCAAAAATAAATGTGTATGATGAGTATTGTACCCAAAATTTTACATGGATTCGATTTAAGGTTCATAAAGAGGTTGAACTTAGTTGGCATGGATTAAGACATGATTTAGCTCAAGAATTCATAACTTTGGAGGTACTCACACTAAGGTATGAAGTCCCTTATGGAGCAGTAGATGACTAGAGAGGTTCAAATACTTGTTGGTGGGCATTTATGATCATGACTTGTGCTGTTAGGAATCAGGAGTAATTATGGATGGACAAGTGAGGTGTTGGAAGCACCGGTATAGGTGGACAGGAAGGAGAGATACTGATGCAGGAGCATCAACGTATCTTTATTGGCAGAATTGGTGTTCTACAAGGACTGTACCTCCTAAAATAAAGGATAACAATTTCTATCTTCATGGAACGATTTTAAATGGGCTTCTATCATTGTAAACGTGATAACTAACAATGATTAAAGGATAATTACATGGATTCATGGATTATTATTATAAATTATAGATTAATTGGATTTTAGGTGTCCAGCTACGCATGGACACTGAAAGTCCACCTGTGAAGCAATTGGGTGGGATAAGGAATCTGGTATTAATTTATCAGCACCATGGCATGTTGCTCAAGGACGGGAGTCTAACCCTAGAAAACAATATTGGACCCGATTCTTATAAATATGGAATATATAGAAACTTTTCGGGGGTTGTCTAGTGTGTGCTCTCGCTTCATTCTACACATATAACGTTTCTTGAGCAGTACACATATTTGATCAGTTTTCGATGATGGTCGAACCCCGAAGAATAATTGTGATAGACTTGAAGATGAATCCGAGTATTATTTCTTAAGAAAGAATTTCGTGAAACGAATAGTCGTACCTACGAGAAGGAGAATTAATCTCTCAAGAAGGTATGTCCATAAAGATGAAGAAACGAGGAGAAACCATGGCTCTTCGGTGGAAACGGTAAAAGATGTAAAAGTGAAAAATATGGCTCATATATTCTCGGTTTTGGTCTTGATGAGTGGCCAGAAAGAAGATATTTCTACGTTCATTCTGATTTGGAATAGACGAAAAATTAGTTCTGACGAGTTTCAGATTCATGCATGTGAACCAGATACAGGTTCGCGTATGAGATAGTTCATGCACCTGAAGGCCCCTTAATCAGGAGTGTCAGCATATTTGACGAACTTGTGTGGAGCTGATTATTCAGCTGCTGGCTGAAGGAAAGGTTATTGAAAAGGGTCCAGGAAATATGTTCAATTTCGAGGATACCTCGTAGCAGAAGGTCCTAGAGGCCCAAAAATGAACCACATCATGGCAGTTCAACTATCACGAGGGGACTACAAATGTTTTCATGGTGAAAATCGTGGATCAACTCTGTTAAAAGTTCATAAGGGGAGCATGGAGCTTAAGCTTAAGCTTAAGCTGAAGGTGGGAACCTCCTAATTAGTGAAACGCAGTCAAATTTAATTATTGATAAAGATGCGAACCCCCTAGACACCGGGTAATAAATGAACTTGGATGCTTGCAGAGAGGTTTATATGAATATGTGAATCTCATGGGCAAGGAGGCACAGAAGGACCTGGAAACACATAAGCATGCTGACCTCTTGAAAGATAAGATTTGGGATGAAGAGCCCCAAGGTCAAGAAGTTTCACCTACTAGAGGCATTGAAATGAGGTTCTCATACGAGAGGACCGACGATGGAAGATCATTTGAATTAGAGGATTTTACTAGCATCTCTTGTTCTGACAGAGTTAAGAAGGTGACTCATAAGGAAGAAAGTCAGGGTAATGAGGTCATAAGATCCCCACTCATATGGAGGTGCATGTGCTCAGAGTTTCGCAAGCAGTGGGCCTCTACTAGGAGTATCTATGTAAACATAATTTTATTGATTTGATTATTTAAACCTAGGATGTTTAACTTCAGGGAAAAGTAATTTGGCATGATCATGAATGAAGACTGATAAATGTTTCTCCAATGGTACCTCATATTTTCTACAATGAGCATGCTCAGGTAGGCTTAGTGGTTCGTAATTGAAGCTGTTTGTCAATTAATGAAAGGTTAAAGTTCGGTTAAACCTGATAAATAGTAAAATAAGACTTCTTTCATATTTAATGGCTGCAAGGAGGCAAGGATCTTAGAGTACCTCAAGGAGGAATTTTGGAAGAAAGCCTTCTCCCGGAAGGTTCGTTGGTGGAACCTCGTAAGTTTAATTATTTTAATCTTGGAAGATCCACAATAAGGGTAATAGAATCATCAAAGAAAGGCTACATGATATTCATTGGAAGGATATTATATGTGGTGGCCATTTCTCCAACGATAAATCTTGCTTCTTATAATGAACATGCTCACATAAGCTTAGAGGTTCAGGAGAAGATTGGTTGAACATAGTTCTGGATTATATATAAGTTTTCTTCTACATTTAATTACTACAAGGAACCGGGGGATAATGGATGATGCATTGCTCATGATGGTATTTTGAAAGTGCTAAATTTTCAAGTAAAACAAATTAACTACAACTTGGTCATAAATTTGATTTGAAGTTATGGATGATAGTTTTTGCTTATATATACTGGAATGGAAGGAACATGAGTTGCATTTTGAACAAGATTAGGTGCATGTTCACGTGAATCTTTGGATCTCAGCGTGGTTCGGGTAAAGTTGAGTACAAGGAAATTAGGCGCTAAGAGGCTCATGCAATTACGAGGAGGAACAGCAGGCTCGAAGGTACTTCACATACAAGGTTCGATCTCCCCTTTTGAAGTTTCATTGGCATTAAGGATGGTAGGTTCTGTGCTGCGTGAAGGGTCAAGGCAGAGAAGCTCTTCCGCCATATTCGTGACATAAATGGGCAATGTTTGAGGTATATAGTTTGATTCTCGAATTCACCGATTACCCGAATTGGGTATATGTATGTGAAATTGTATTCCCCTTTTTATTGCATGAGGTTGATTTCCATATAGAGGTATGTCAGATTCTTGGTTTTATGGTTTAAGATGCTTATATATTTATATGCTCAACTGGTTGAACAATTTACATGAGTAGGGAGGTTTAATATGGTCAAAGTATCTGACGTGTCTTCACAATGCTAATATGCTTACAACTGATTTGAATAATATGTTATTTGGTATACTCTACATGAATTAGATTGATCATGTATTTCTATGTGTATTTACATATTGGGGTACGACTGCTCACTTGAACCTAGTTCTTCACAATGCGTTTAGATTCTATTAAAGAACTTGAGGGGTAGTAGGTGTATATACCCCATACACTTATAACTTGAAAATAGCTAAATTTTGAATGAGATTATAAATTTAATTGGATTAGGAATTAACAGTTGTGCTTGGATTTCTTTATAATTGGGATATACATGAACCTTATGCTCTGATCATATTGCAGTTTTTTATGACGTGTTTTATAAAAATAAGGTCACAATTATTTGCATGATATATTTGATACATGATATGTTAACATTTTCTAAGTTATAATGTTTATCTACGCATAAACGTGGGTATTAACTAGCTTCAAGCGGATAAATGTACCTATAATTAAGAGCATACTTGCTAGAATAAACGTAAAAGGATATTATGGTATTTGCTATTTTGTATACTATCTAACCGATTATGCAGAAATGCCAAAGCGCCTAGAGAAATATGTGCACATTCAGATGCACATGCGAATCTCTATCATAACAGCTCATCTGAGTTTAGCAAGTCCCAAGGTTCATGGCTATTTACAAGTAGATAATAGCCCCTAGGTTCACCTATATTCATATGTATCATCCAACTTCAAGTTCGTAGGTACATTGGTGCTTATGTAACACTCCAAATCCGGGGTCAAGATTTGGTGTCACTAAACAATCTTTACATAAAATAAAATAATAAACAAATAACCCCTTGAATCCGGATCGTTTACAGGTTATGGTATGAAACAAGAATCTAATCTTCTACAACTTTCAACAACTAAAATACAAATGTAAATATCTTTGAACTAATGCTCGTAATATATTCTTCTAACTTCTTTAACCTCTCGCAGCGGAGATTTCTCGAACTTCTGCTGTCTATCTAAGCTATTCATTTTTATCCTTATCTGTTTCTGGCAGAAATAAGAATTGACAAAGCAAGAGTGAGCCAAAAATGCCTAACAAGTATATAATTTGAATTTCAAACATTAATATCAAAAGAAAAACTTCCGGACAAAATCTTAAAACAATTTTAAACAATTCTATTTATTTGAGTGAGTGAGCGAATAAACGTTGGCTGTCACCAGCCTTTAACTAAAATCCAAAAATGACAAGCGATTCCCCGATTCATCTCCTGAATCAGGGTTTTGTCCTGTTTTGAAATTATAAGACCAATCGAGAGAGAATGTCGTTAATGGTGATCAACAACAAATTAGACTGGACACTAGTTCGCATCTATATTCTGCTGATCAGTCAGAATATAATGCAGACCTATATCTCAATATATAGATCTAGTCGGGTCCCCAGGCACTACGACCCATCTCGAGGCACCAGTCATCCCGGTCCTCAGGATTAAGTAAAACTCAATCCCCAAAATATCACTATCCAGCCCGTAGAGTGTTTTGATGTCAAATCATTTTGAATTCAAAACATCCCAATTCAGGGTTCGCAAATAACCCGAAAGAATGGGTATTTGCTCATGAGAGCAATCGAATTATAAGAACAATAATGAAAGGAACGTGCATAATCAGAGTAATTGCAGCGAAATGTAAAATAGTTAACTATTCTGAACTTAGAATAGGAGCGAATAATATTTGCAGTATTTAAAAGAAAATTAAAAAATACTTGCAGTATTTAAAAGAAAAATCCAGAATACTTGCCTCAATAAGTTTTAACCGCTATTGACTTTGGTTCGACTTTGATCGTTCGGCTTTATCGTCAAACTACTATTCTATTCTGGATACGATCCCAACATTCAGACCCTTTAGTTGGAACTTCGTTGATCTCGACGTCTAATCACTAGATCGTTCCTAGTCCGATGTCAAATCTCGGGTCTTCCGTCTAAAACCTACAGGGTTGAAATACCCTAATTCAGATAACCGCTTAAGGTTAACATCAAATCGTTATCCTATTCTATCCATACGATTTCATAATCGAACTCATATTTATATGTATTATTGAAATACACATAGCAATTATGGTTCACATCTTCGAAACTCGGTTCGGTATTTATTTCTTGAAAATACATATATTCGTCATTTTGAAAAACAGGGCAATCGATTATTTGTAAATTATTTTGTCTCAGTCGCACTGAAGTTCATATTATATAACTAAATATGGTTATTCGACGTCTCCGATAATTATAGGTTACGTTCCCGTAATTTTGGAATTAATTTCCCGAAAATCGGGCAGCGTTTCCTTTGTTTATCGGTCTACCCGTCGAACATCCCGACGTCAAATCAATCACAACCAATTTCAAATCAATTACAATTCAATTCCCAACCACCGATTTCAGTTCACAATATTAATTCGCAATTTCACACACCAATTAAAACAATTATCAATTAATACTCGCATTTTCCGTTTTAATTCGCATTTTATAAATTTTCATTCATATTTTGTATTTTAAATCATAGGATTCAGATCGTATCATCATAGTCCACCGTCGGCTCGCCGGGGCTCATTGCCGACGACGATAAAATTTACGGGTTCCCGTTATATCGGGCATCCTACGTAAATTTCACCGATAATTATCAATTAAATCTCGCAACATCGTATAATTTATTTCACAACCCAATCAATTATTTCATTCGAGAATTTCAGTAAAAATATTCGAGTAATCCAATCAAACCATTCGAACAAACATAACCAAACGCAACAGATTTCGAACCACCGCCACCACACGCGTGTACACGCGCAAGGGGCCGAAAAACACAGAACCGACAACACAGGGGCAACAAAACACGATCGTACAGTAACTAACAGTCATCGCCACCATCCTCACCGGAAAACGGTGAGGGGCAACAATTATAAAGATGAAAACATGAGCACCGTAACCAAACCCAACTGAGATACACACCTACAAGCGTATATATATGTATGTAATCCAAGAACCAAACGAATTAAAACAGTAATCAAATACAGATGGCCGGAAAGGAACAGGACGGCCGGCTTACCGGAAAAACAGAGCAACGGCGGCCGGAAACAACCGGAAAACCGAGAGACAGAACCGGGAAAAGAGAGAAAGAAAGGAGAGGGGAAAGAGAGAGATCGAAGAGCTGAGAGAGATCGAAGAGCTGAGAGAGATCGAAGAGCTGAGAGAGATCGATTGAGGGAGAGAGAAGAGACCGATGTAACAGGGGAGGGGGTGGGAATAATTTAGGGGTAAAATTAGGTTTTATATCTAGTTTTCCTTCTTTTGATTCATTATTTTTATTTTCGTTGTTATTTCGTCTCCCTCCTGAATCGCGAATGTGTTATTACGCATTGCGTGCAAAATTCATCGAAATATATATATATAAAATAATTCTAAATAATGCTGAACATTTCTTAAAATCTCCAATTATTGAAAATTAATAAAATTATATTTTTAAAACATTTTTAAATCGCACATCAGACCCGCATTTAATCATTTAACAAATACACATGTGGTTAAATAAAAGCCATAAAATTTCCAAAAAATTTTAAAATTCTCGAAATATTTAAAAGTCAATAAAATAAAATATTCATGATTTTTGAGATATTATGGGATTAAATATTGATTTTACGATTAAATGCAATTCAGAGAATCATTTTAAAAAAAATGATCAACAAAATATTAATTTCTAAATTTTATAAACTCCTAAAAATAATAAGTAAAATTATAAAACAACAAAAAATAATTTTAGGATCAATTTTAGCATTTATGAGCATCAATATTTAATTACAATTATTTTAAACAAATTAAATTCATACAACTCAATAATTAATTATAAAATTAATCCTTGCTTTGAACAAATTACACACAATTAATAATAAAGCAACACACGGCTGACATAACTATCACATATTTTATTTACTTAATAATTCGATAATTGCCTTTACAAATTGAATCCGAGAATAGATTACTTAGCCGCTAAGTAACTGAAAAGACGATACGATTTTAATACCAAATTTGGATAATTCTCAAAACAGAGCCTCCTATAAAATACTTTATACCAAAATAAGGTAATAATGTCTCACCTTTTGAGAATATGGGTTTTTATCGGACTATAAAATGATTTGCGTATCGAAAATTTCACACCGGGACTCATACAGGTCAAACCGTACCCCGGATCGAAAAAGTCAAAACACGGAAAGTGTTCAGAATTATCAGATTAGGTTAGGAATGAGTTTTCGGAAGAGTTTCGGGTTGTTAAAACGCAAAAACGGTTGAAGTGGAACGATTTCTGATTCTAAAAAGTAATTTTATAATTAAGTAAAATAATCATTATTAATTCTATAAATCCTTATAAAATCATATGATAATCCAAAAATTACCATAAAAATACCAAAATTATCCAGATTTAATTCTGGATAATTGGAAATTAAAATATCTCAATTTTATTAGAATTAAACATCCAAATATTATTATCCTTCATCAAATAATTCACCAAAATTCACATAAAAATCACATAATAATTATTTATTGATAAAATAATTACGTAATATTTCCCATACGTTACAACTTAGATGGAGTTGAAGCTTAAAGTTCTAGTCAACAACTTAGAAGCTTCACAATGTGCTTAGGATTCGAGATAAAAGAGGGGTGAAACGTCCTCTCGGTACATAACGAATTTGGTGCGAGATTCACTTGTGAACCCATTAAAGGAAGAAGTATGTGCTACAAAAGTTCAAGGGAATATGGAGCTAACAAAAGGATCTCATTTGGAATGGACTCAGATTTTGCATTTGTCAAAGAAAAAGGAAATAAATTAGGAAGGAGACGTTCACATCATTTTCAAAAGAGGTTGTTATTATTCAAGGGGTAGCTCCCCCCAAGATGTGATTGTTGGCAGCTTCCACAATTGAAGGTGAAGAAAAAGTCATACCCGAATGTACGACAAGGACATGAAGCATTCATAATATAATCGGAGGTTCAAGATAACTCAAAGCTAAATCTGGTTGATGTAAGCATAGGACTTCAAAGATGGTTGCTATGAAGCTATTGATGGATGCTTCATCCATAAATAATGTCCCGAAGACCCCTGAATATGGTGTATCTGGTGCAAACGAGGAGAGGTTGCATCTCAGCAAGTTGGTTTTTTGGAAGGTTAATTGACATTCACACATGGTACACATGTTCATTGATATGGTTCCCACCAAAAGCTGAAGGTTCTCAGCTAAAAGAGGAGGTTTACACATTCCATCAAAGGAAATTCGGATGGCTCATAGGGCAACTTGGTTTCTAATATTCTGTCATGGAAGAGCTAGAGTCACGGGAAGCTCAATGGCAGGACCTAAACTTTAATCGACATGGCTGAGGCGAAGATAAATCCTACTTTTGTGCTTTTACATATTACTTATTATGTCCATTTTTGTGTATATAAGGGAATCTAAGAAATAATGAAAATGGTTTGGTACTCGTAGCTGCCATGTTTAAATTTACGATAAAGTTTATTACTATTTGTACGCCCGGGGGGGGGGGGGGTACATGCACCTCTGGTCGGTAGGTTAATTAATAAGTAATATTAAAAGGATAGCTGACTAATATGATGGTAATTCGGTCGCTTGCATATTATATGTTGTCAATTGGCATAATATATTTGGATAGATTGAATTATAACATGTTTAATTCGGGAGTTTTTAGAAATCTTTTAGTTAAGACGAATATGTGGTGATAATACTAGTAAGTCGAGTTAAGTAACCTTTGTAAATGATGGTGAGTAAGCTAAATTAGGTTTAATGGTACATACAAAATATATAGTGTAACTTCAGCTTAAGCATCGAGTAGGCGATGGAACCTCAAGTAGGAAATGTAGCACATGCATAGTTATCAGGTTAAAACAAGTATAATAAAGGCTGGTTATATGAAATTAGGGAGTTTTATGATAAATAATCGCATGCTTATACGTTCTATATTTTTTTACATGGAATATGTGGTACATGACAATTGGATCTTAGTTCTTCAGCATTATTGATTTTATGATAAAGAACTGGGGGTAGTTGGTCCATGCACATCTCATAGTTAAAATTTTAAAAAAATTAAAACTAAAGATTGGACGTTATGCATGGATTGGATTGGATGGTTGTTTATTTTTCAAAATGATTACATATTTACATGTAATGAAATTTGCGAATATATTCTACTATACTTGACAAGTTCATATGCCTAACCGTATCTTGGACATATGAAACACTGGTGATCACGTTTTACATTGGATGAGAAGTGAATGTCAGCTTGGACTCGCTTGACACTCAAAATAAATTAAACAATTTTCCATAGCTTGGAGTTGAAGATAGCTACATGTATAGCTTGGAAGATAGCTACGGGTATACTAGGAATATGGCTACTGGGGTAGCTTGGATTTGAAGATAGTTATGGGCATAGCTTGGGTTTGGAGATAGCTACGGGTATAGTTTAGATATGGAATTCGTCATAACTTTTTTGTAGCTCTAAATTGGAATCACGTAAGGTGATTTGGATTATAGATGGATTGCATCATATATGGTCTATACATAAGAATGAACGCAAATGCTTGCGTACCTGGATTTATAATCATATATGAATTATATATGAAAAGTATGTGGGAACGTATCTCGTGATTGTATGCAAAGGATTGCGTACCTAGATATGGAATCATACACATGATGTATATGAGGTGTATGTGAGAACGTACATCATGGATGGTACTGTGTATGGTTAGTATGCCAAACATGTATGGATTATACATGAATTTGAGAATGATCCCAATTATTTAACCTACGTAATTCACTTTATTGGTAAGGTTTAACTTATGCAAATATATATATATATATAATTGATGAGTTTGTATGGATACGTAACTCCTGATTTAGGTTCATATGGGTATGTGAACTCAGTGAATAGATTCATATAAAAATATAAATATCTGGATAGGTAGGAACCATTTCCATAGGTGCATGTAGATCTCAGGAAAACTGAGCTAGTGTAGATCCTGTGAAGTCTTGCATAAGTATGGATTGAAATGAAGTGCAAGGACCTTGCACATGGAATAGTGAACTTGAAAGGATGTAATTCAGGTTCCGGTGAGAACCCTGAAATGGAGTGGAAGGACCTTGTACATGGAATGGTAAACTGCCAGGAATGTAAGTTCAGGTTCCGATGTGAACCCTATAATGGAGTGCAAGGACCTTGCACGTGAAATGGTGAACTTGCAAGGATGTAAGTTCAGGTTCCGGTAAGAACCTTGTAATGGGATAGACTGGGCGTAGGATCAAGAAGATAGTCAACGAGTATATAGGTAACCCTATCACTTTTATATTTCATATAGTCTTTACAATAACTATACATATCCGTAAAATAGGTCCTGTAATTTACAAATTGTTGCAAGACCTCTTAGCTAAATTTTTAGGAACATGTCAATTAAACCTTGGGGTCAATCTAAGTAATCTTTGTGAGTAATGGCGAGTAAACTGACTTAGATTTAAATTTACACATGGATACATAATGAAAGCTTCATCTAGAGGTACAAACTTGTGTTGGTACCTCCGACAGGAAGTTAAACATGTAAATAGTGGTTAATTTGGTTTTGTTTCAATAAAACTGATTAAACATTAGGAATAAATTAAGATAGGGTTATATATAATTTAAACTGAATAAAGCGATTTGCAAAATTCCTTATAAAATTTAATAAATCTTAGTAAGCTAAGTTAAAACAAGGGATAAAGGTTTTATTTACGGATAGTTTATATGGCAACCAACTATAGGTGGGAACCCAGGGTTGAAATGAATAATATTAATGTAGGTTTCATCTAAGGTATCAGGTTAGCTACATATGCAGGCCACTTTCAAACAAGAGCATGAATCCTGAATGATAGCGATGAAATGGATAAAAAAGGTGTGGAAGGACAACTGACTTAATGAAATACATATGCTCGAATTAGAGGAGCTTCTAGTATAGGGTTCAGTGATGTACCTGAACCTGAGCGTAAGGCAACAACATAAAAAGGTGATAAGTTCTACTCTAAAGTTTTTACATATTCATTAACATGCATGATTATTGTGCATACGTAAGGTTGTTATATGATTTTGGTAAAAGGTTCTCAGTATGAACCTCATCTTTTCAAATGGTTTATTATCTTACATGCACTCATGTTTATCTAATTACGCATATGATATGATTTCAAGGAATAAAACTTACATGAATTGATAATAGATCATTATGTAATGAATATTTACTTAACTCATGCATAAGGTTTAAAATTATTTTCAAACATGCTAGCTGAAGCTCTCAGTAGGTACCTAGTCACGCTCTATGCCTCATAAATCTAACCACTCAAAAAGGCATATTAGAAACTTGGGTAGGTATCCATAACCTTCTTATGGTCCCTCTTGTATATTTGGAGAAGCCCCATGTTATATGAGCACGGTTTGGAAAAGCCCCATGATATGTGGGCACGGTTTGTAAAAGCCTCATGATATATAGGCATGGTTTGGAAAAGCCCCATGGTTTATGAGCAACATTCAAAAAGTCTCGAGAAAATTATGTAACACCTTAAGAGGTACATCATGATGGAAAATTGGGAATTTCTAAAAGTTGCGGCATTATGTCTGATAGAATGTGTTCCCCAAGGTTCTACTTAACTGATAAGGCAACATATATATAAATATATACAAATTCATTTGCACATGTATATTCATACTTGCATCTATGTATTATATATGTCATATGTTATATGTGTGAGCTACTTAGCTCATGCTTCTAATCACATTTTCTAGTTATTGATAAGTACAGGTTTTGGAAGAGATAAACATCTTACATTGGCTGAAGCTTGAAATGTTATTCATAATAAATTCTCATGTGGAGTTCAACATAGAAGAGAAAAGGAACAATGAAAAAGGAGGTCAAGGAACAAGGGTCTTGGAAATAATCTCGTTCATAGAAGCAACAGTGGTCGTGTTGAGGGAATCCACCTTCAGCTCCAGCTCAAACTTGACGAGCATTAGATAAGGCTAGAAAGATAATGACACGGATTAACATGGCATACCTGGATTGGAGGGTATACAAGAATTTTCTTCATTTAAGGATTCAGATTCAGGTGTGTATCTTACGCCGAGTTAGCTCATGTAAGCTTGGAAGCACAATGTGAAAGCTATAACTTAGTCTGAGATGGATAAAGGAAGGTTGAACCACGTCTTTTTTAGGTTTCTCTTGCATTCCATGTTACAAGGAACCGGGGGTAGTTGTTATGCCCAAAATTTTACATGGGCTAGATTGCAGGCTCTTAAAGAGGTTGGGATTAGTTGGCATGGACTAGGACATGATTTGGCCCAAGGATTATGGTTTTGGAGGTACTCACACTAAGGTGATGAGTCCCTTATAGAGAAGTAGCTAACTAGAGAGGTTCAACTGCTTGTTGATGGGTATTTATGGTTATAACAGGTGCCTTTAAGCATCGGAAGTAGTCCTGGATGGACATGTGAGGTGTTGGAAGCACCAGGATAGCAGGACATGAAGGAGAGGTAATGATGCAGGAGCATCAACGTACCTCTATTGGCATCATTGGTGTTGTGTAAGGACTATACTATTAGGTCACACACACTGTAGAAGGGGGTTGAATACAGTGTATAGTATAATCAAATTGAATTAAGAACATAAGTATGAAACATAGAATAATCTTATTAATGAAACAGTATTACAATGGAACCGTTCTCTCTCAGTGATGAACAAATATCATGAGAGCTACTAGGGTTACAATGAATAATATTCTCGATTAAGATAACACTTATAGTGTAAACCCTATGCTGTGTTTATATAGACACACAGTTACAAGATAAGCTTCTAATTGATATTGAACATAAGTCTGCATCCTAAAATATATCAACTAGTTATCTTTTCTTCCAAGTATTCTATTCTTCATAGAATTCTTCTCCATGCATATCTCTTCTTGTGTTTGTCTTAATCTTCTTTCCTTCAATCAGTCATCTTTCTCATCTGAAAGTCTTCTTAAGTCCTGATATTATCTCCTGATAAATATCTTCTGATAACTTAAGTTCTGATAACTTAAGTTCTGATATCTTAAGTTCTGACTTCTGTATAAGTACTGATTTCCAGTTAAGTCCTGATTTGTCCTATTAGTTAAGATCTGAAAACTAAACACAAATCATTATTAGACATGACATCACAAATATATCTAACAATCTCCCCAACTTATAAATTAGCATAATATACAAGTTCAATAGATATTTGATGATGTCAAAAACATTAAGTACAAATGCATATGAGAATTTGACTAAGTAACTACAACTCACAGTCTTTATAGCTTTTACCATCCTTAAAGTCTGATATCAGCTTTAACCTGTATAACCTTCAGAATTTAACAGTTATAGTCCTTGACTTGGCTTCAGTGTGCAATCTCTTTAATGTCAGGAGTTGTTCTGAGATAGTTCTTAACAGACTTCTCTCAGCATATTCAAGTTCATTCTGCATCCTCCTTTTTGCATCTTTAAGTTCAACTGTATCTTCACCTGTTTGGAATATAGCAGCCCTGAGATCATTTATTTTTGCTTTCCTTATATCCTGATCTAGTCTGATGACATAGGCTTTATTAGACTCTAGATTAAATTCAAGACCTTTAATACCAAGAAATGTAGTAATGATTTTAGCGGTATTAGGCTTCATCTCAACTATATCACCATTGTGAGCTCTGTACTTAGGATAGTATGGTCTGTCAGACTTTATAGAGTAAAGTTTCTTCTGCCTTTGAATATCATATTTTAAGTAACTGGCAGTACCATCTGTTGACCTGTTTTTCACTTGAAGTAGAAATAGCACATGTTGCAATTCTTCAAAGTACTTCAAACGAATAGCATTCTTTCTAATATGGAATACCCTCCCATCTGTCATGAAATATAGCATGATATCTTCTTTCAAAACAGAGTGGTAAACCATTTGTACAGACTCCAGTTGATTCAATCTTTCAGGAGTTGTTCCTATTCCTTGTTCACTCAAAGAAGTTGGATCAGAGGTAGTATTATTTACTTTCTTTTCTTTAGAACTACCCAATCCTGATTTGTCTCTAGCTTCCTTCCTTCTAATAACTCTTGCTTCAAAACCATATGATGTAGTCTTCAAAAGTTGAGTAGATTGTTGAGCTTTAGTAAACCCAGGTAGTAGAATTTTTAAGGGTTTAACATGAGCAATGTCAGAGGTTTCCTTTTCTTTATCTTCTGATATCAAGCCAACTTGAGCTCTGTCAGAGGTTGCTTGCTTCATTGTAATATCATAATTTACTAAGTCCTGATCTTGAACAACATGAGCTCTGTCAGAGGTTGTTTGAATATTCTTCTTCTTCAAAATCAGACTAGTATCTTCATCAGATTTTGCTTCCAGATCCATGATTGGCATATAAACCTTTACAGGTTCATCAATTTTTTCTTTACCCTTGGATCTTGGATCTACCTCTATTTGTGATTTGGCTTTGGATTCATATTTGGTTGCCTCAGAGTTTGTCTTCTCTTTAATCACAATGCCCTTAGACTTTGGAGGTTTCTTTGCAGTAATAGAAGCTTTAGACTTGAATTTGTCATTTTATGCTTTAAGTGTGGCTTCTTCTTTCTTCAGACTTTCAAAGTCCATTCCTGGATTGTCTTTGAGAAATAGTCTTTTTGAAATTTCTTCATCCAGCTTCTGTAACTTGGGGTCTTGATAGTAGACTAATGTTTCCTTCCCCTTAAGCTTCAGTGTTTGCATAAACTTCTGTGATTCTTGACTTTTACCCTGTATCAGAACATCAGGCTTAGTCAGAACTTGCTTATCAGAACTTATTCTTCTATCAGTATCAGAACTTGATTTCTGTGTAGAAGTTCCTGCTTTCCTGAATGAAGAGCCTTTGCCTTGACCATGACCTTTACCCCTTTCAGATTTTCCCTGGTCATCATTTCCATCATTCTTATTCTTCAGTGCTAAATCAGATTTGCATTTGGACTTAATCACTTTCTTCCCCTTTTTGGCATCATCAGGTAATAGGAGAGAGAGAAGTAATTCCACTGAAGTTTGGATTTCATTTAGTTGAACTTGTTGAGAATCTTGATTCTTCAGTACTTCAGCAATCTGAGCTTGCTGTTTCTCCTGAGCTTTCTCAATATACCCAATGCAGTCAAAGACTGGTTTAAAAAACCTGTTCTTTTCCAATTTGACATTCATGTCTTGCTGAATCAGAGTTTCTTGAATTTTGTTCACCTTGGCTTGAGTTATTGAGTGTTGACCTTAAAGGTGCCTTGTACTCAATGCAGTAACTCTGAGCTGTGCTTTGAAGTCATCATTCAATAGCATCTCATCAGCTTTAGCCAGGTGCTCAGCAAGAATTTTTTCAGTAGGAACAAAATCAACTTTGTTCCACTCTTTTATCCATTCTTTTCCTCTTGGAGTTTCACTCTAAGGTACTGGTGCATCCCCTCTCACAAACTTTTTAATCAAATCAGCTTTATTAACTGCTGGTAGAGGTGCATGTCATGAAGGACCAGCTGCATCAGCATTTTCATTTATAGCAGCTTCACCAGTATTTTCAGCATTTGCAGCATCAGAACTTACAGAGCCTTCAGAATCAGCTTTCTCTGATAAAATGATAGTGTGTGAGGCTATAGAGGTTTCAAGATCATCCTCTAAGTTCTGATCAACATCCAAATTCTGATGCTCACCTAATATCCGATCTTCATCATCTGGATTCAGAAGAGGTGTTGTTGGAATATCTGCATTGATATCAGCATCTAAAATTGGTGTTGTTGGTGGTGTTTGCTGAAGAATGGTTGGAGCTTCCAAGTACAGAACCTCAGGCACAACCAAGTTGTGAATTGATAAGTGGCATTTTATACCACTTAGAACGTCTTAAAATGGCTTAAATTGGTGTCTTGAAATCAAGTATTTTGTGTATTTGATGCGTTTTTCTAGTGTTTATGCATTTCAGGGTATTAGTTGCATTTCGGAGGAGGAATCATCAAGAATAAGCCTTGGCATGTGTTCACCATTGCGAGAGGAAGAGAACGGGCAGATTACGGCGAAGAAACGGAGCAAACTGGGAATTTTTCCAGTAGGGTCTTGCGCGCCCGCACAGCAGCCTTGCGCGCCCGCGCAGCAATGCTGAGCGGCCGCGCAAGGTCGGGGAAAAAGCTGAAATATTTTAGACTTCTACTTCTGTTTGGCTTCCAACTTCTATGTAATCTGAGTTTTAGGGGACTATTATATAAGTAGATTTGAGACGTTTTCATAGAGAATAAGAAGGAGATTATGTTTTAGATTGTATTGGCGCAAGAAGCGAAGGAGATAAGGAAGAAGACCGATTTAGCACACTGCAGCGAAGAGGAAGCATATATTCTTGTGATTCTTGTTTCGTTGTAACGTTGGATGCTAGTTTTCTTGCTTTGACTTATTTACTCTTGTGACGTACTCTGTTTTAATATAATTAGTTTAGTTATTATTTTCTTGTGTTGATTATCATGATTTCATATGAACCCATGATGGCGATAAGTTCTATTATGGGCTAATCGTGATCATGGGGTTGTAACGGATTTATTATGAAATTCTTTAGTTAATTGTTTAATACTTTAGTGTGTGATGATTGCATGATATCTAGTATTGGTTGTGCGTATTCGTCTTATGTGCGTCGCGAACATATAAGATAGGGTGTTAATCTCTTGTGAAGCGACGGTGGATCTTGAGATTTAGAACTTGCCATGCTAGCATAGGTTCATGTACGTTGTGCATGATTAGTGGGTAACTCTAACAGTTTTATTTGCCCTATGTAATCAAAAGGAATAACTTGTGCTTAAATCGTTGTGTTGTCAATTTCTGTAGACATATAGGAACTCAACATAATTGATGACTATTCAACTTCTATCTTAATTGTGGATGCTTGGTAGAATGGTATTAGTACAATGAAAGTTGGCTTTTATCAGTTTCGTGTTATTCGATTAATGTCATCAGTGTCACATGCTAAAGGTAATAACAATGGCTATAGAAGGAAGTAATAATGAAGTTGTGATCTCATGAGTGTTTTATTATTGATAAGTTGAAGTGTTAGTTAAGTGGTTAATTAAGTAGTTAATTATAGTTAATATTTAATCAACAATTTTAAGTGTTATTATCTTAACATTGAGAAGTAGTCATACATTGGTGAGTGAGTTTAATTAGACAAAAACTTAGTCTGAGTCTCTGAGGGAACGAACTAGAAAGTATTCTATATTATTTGCGAACGCGTATACTTGCGTGAATATTAGTGCGTGATTTCGCCCTAACAAGTTTTTGGCGCCGCTGCCGGGGACTCGGCGTATTTGTTTAGTTTATGTACTTACCATCATTGGTCATTAGGACTCAGTGATTAGGACGTAGTAGTTAATTACTCTTTTCGGTTGTGTTTCAGGTACTTTAGCAAGCATTTATGCAAACTCGTTCTCGTGCTCGCAAGAGGACCTTAGATACAGCTGAGGAGAAAGACGAAGTTCTTGATACTCCGGAGAAGTTAGATTTTGAGGATTCGGATTCAGGAACTGAGCAGAAAGAACCAGTAAACATGGGAGATCATATTGTTCAAGCTGATCCAGCTCTTATGGATTTTTCTCGGCCTAAAATTGATGACATTCAGTCAAGCATCCTTCATCCGGCTATTCAAGCTAACACCTTTGAAATCAAGCCGGGCACTATTCAGATGGTGCAGAATTCTGTTTCTTTTGAAGGAGCGGCAACTGAAGATCCCAACATGCACATAAGGAATTTTGTCGAGATCTGCAGCACTTTTAAGTATAATGGCGTGACTGATGAGGCTATCAAGTTGAGGCTTTTCCCATTCTCACTGAGGGATAAGGCTAAAGACTGGTTACATTCTGAACCAGCTGGGTCCATCACTACGTGGCAAGATCTTGCGCAAAAGTTTCTGGTGAAGTTTTATCCAATGGCAAAGACTGCTGCTATGAGGAGTGCTCTTACGCAGTTTGCGCAGTAACCTACAGAATCTATGTGCGAGGCTTGGGAACACTACAAGGAAATGTTGAGAAAATGTCCACATCATGGAATGCCGGATTGGATGGTAATCACTGGTTTTTATAATGGTTTGGGGGCCCAATCTCGGCCCATGCTCGATGCAGCAGCTGGAGGCGCCTTATGGGCTAAAAGCTATACTGAGGCGTATAATCTTATCGAGACAATGGCTGCAAATGAGCATCAAAACCCAACTCAGAGGATGATGTCAGGCAAGGTAGCAGGTATTCTGGAAGTTGATGCAGCCACCGCTATTGCAGCCCAGCTCCAAGCGCTATCAATGAAAGTAGATTCTTTGGCTACGTATGGAGTTAATCAAATAGCTATGGTTTGTGAGCTTTGTGCAGGTTCTCATGCTACGGATCAGTGTTCTCTTGTCAATGAATCTGTTTAGTATGTGAATAATTATCAGCGACAACAGCAGCCTGTGCCAGCGACCTATCATCCTAACAACAGAAATCATCCAAATTTCAGCTGGGGGAATAATCAGAATGCTATTCAGCCACCATATCAGCAAGGAGTAAGTAAACAGTTTAACCCACCTGGATTCCAGCAACCACAGCAGTATGCTACAAGGCAATCATATCCTCAACAGGGAAGTGCAGCTGCACCTACTAGTGCTGATTTTGAGGAACTTAAGCTGTTGTGCAAGAGTCAGGCGGTTTCTATCAAGACCTTGGAAAATCAAATCGGTCAATTAGCCAATGCAGTACTCAATCATCAACCTGGCACTCTTCCCAGTGACACGGAAGTACCAGGCAGGAAGGAAGCTAAAGAGCAAGTCAAGGCTATTACCTTAAGGTCTGGAAAAGTAGCTGATGCTGAAAAGGCAAAAGAAGTCGAAGCTGAAGTTAGAGATGAAGAATTTAAGCAAAAGGAGAAAGTGGCGGAACCAAGGAAGACTACTGTTGAACACACTCTTCCTGAGGCTAATACAGGGGAGAAACAGCTCTATCCTCCACCACCTTTTCCTAAGAGATTGCAGCAACAAAAGCTGGATAGACAGTTCGAGAAGTTTCTGGAGGTGTTCAAGAAACTTCACATCAATATACCTTTCGCTGAGGCTCTGGAACAAATGCCTAGTTATGCGAAGTTTATGAAGACTATTCTTTCAAGGAAGGTGAAACTGGATGACCTTGAAACCGTTGCTCTCACGGAAGAATGCAGCGCGGTTCTGCAATAAAAGTTACAACCAAAACTGAAAGATCCAGGAAGCTTCACCATTTCTTGCACCATTGGCAATCTAACTTTTGACAAGTGCCTTTGTGATTTGGGAGCAAGCATTAATCTGATGCCGTTGTCGATCTTCAAAAAGCTGGATCTGCCTGATCCAAAACCCACATACATGTCGCTACAATTGGCGGACCGTTCTATTACTTACCCAAGGGGCATAGTTGAGGATGTGCTCGTCAAGGTGGATAAGCTCTTCTTTCCTGCAGATTTTGTTATTCTGGATTTTGAGGAAGATAAGAAGATTCCCATTATCTTGGGGAGGCCTTTCTTGGCTACTGGCCGTACCTTGATAGATGTGCAAAAAGGGAAACTTACTATGCGGGTCCAAGATCAGGATGTGACCTTCAACGTATTCAAGGCAATGAAATTCCCTACAGAAGATGAGGAGTGCTTAAAAGTGGATGTGATTGATTCCGCAGTTACTTCGGAACTCGAGCACATGCTAAAGTCTGATGCATTGGAAAAGGCCTTAGTGGGGGATTTTGACAGCGATGATGAAGATAGCAATGAGCAATTACAATATCTGAACGCTTCTCCATGGAAGCGAAAGCTCGACATACCATTTGAATCTCTTGGTACTTCTGACCTTAAGAATGCTGAAGGGAAGCTCAAACCATCAATAGAGGAAGCACCTACCTTGGAGCTAAAACCATTACCTGAACACTTGAGGTATGCTTTTTTAGGTGATTCATCTACGTTACCTGTTATTATTTCAGCTGACCTTTCAGGTAGTGAGGAAGACAAGCTCTTAAGGATTTTGAGAGAATTCAAATCGGCTATAGGATGGACCATAGCAGACATCAAGGGGATAAGTCCTTCATATTGTATGCATAAAATTCTGTTAGAGGAAGGTAGTAAGCCAACTGTGGAACAGCAGCGAAGACTGAACCCGATCATGAAGGAGGTGGTGAAGAAAGAAATTCTGAAATGGCTAGATGCAGGCATCATTTATCCTATTTCTGACAGCTCGTGGGTGAGCCCCGTGCAATGTGTACCTAAGAAAGGAGGTATCACTGTGGTCACAAATGAAAAGAATGAGCTCATCCCTACTCGAACAGTTACAGGATGGAGAGTATGCATGGATTATAGAAAATTGAACAAAGCCACAAGGAAGGATCACTTCCCTCTCCCATTCATTGATCAAATGCTTGACAGATTGGCGGGACATGAGTATTTTTGTCTTCTGGATGGTTATTCCGGGTATAATCAGATTTGTATTGCACCAGAGGATCAGGAAAAGACTACCTTCACTTGTCCATTTGGCACATTTGCTTTTCGTAGAGTTTCGTTTGGGTTATATGGCGCCCCGACCACCTTTCAGAGATGTATGATGGCTATATTCTCTGACATGATTGGAAATAACGTCGAAGTGTTCATGGATGACTTCTCCGTCTTTGGACACTCATATGATGAATGTTTGAATAATCTGCGCGCCGTACTCAAAAGATGCGTGGAAACTAATTTGGTGCTTAATTGGGAGAAATGTCATTTTATGGTGCGTGAAGGCATTATCCTTGGGCATAAGGTCTCTAGCAAAGGTCTGGAGGTGGACAAGGCCAAGGTGGGAGTCATTGAAAATCTTCCCCCACCTAATTCGGTGAAAGGAATCCGTAGTTTTCTCGGTCATGCGGGTTTTTATCGGCGATTCATCAAGGACTTTTCAAAGATATCTAAGCCGTTGTGCAATTTGCTCGAGAAAGATGTGCCTTTCAAATTTGATGATGAATGTTTGGCAGCATTCGAGACTCTCAAGGGGAGTTTGATCACGACACCAGTTATTACAGCACCAGATTGGACAGAACCGTTTGAGATGATGTGTCATACGAGTGACTATGCGGTAGGTGCAGTTCTGGGACAGCGCAAGAAAAATCTCTTCCATGTGGTCTACTATGCGATTAAGACTTTAAATGGGTCCAATTGAACTACACCACTACTGAGAAGGAGCTTTTGGCTATAGTCTTTGGCTTTGAGAAATTTCGATCTTATCTGCTTGGTACGAAAGTAACAGTATTCACTGATCATGCAGCTATTCGCTATCTGGTTTCTAAGAAGGATTCGAAGCCGAGACTCATTCGTTGGGTGCTTTTACTTCAGGAATTTGAGTTAGAGATCAAAGATAGAAAAGGTACCGAGAATCAAGTAGCTGACCATCTCTCTAGGTTGGAGAATCCCGATTTTACTTCACAAGATAGGACGTTAATCAATGAATCTTTTCCGGATGAGCAGTTGTTTGCAATTCAGGAGGAAGAACCATGGTTTGCAGATATTGTAAACTATCTTGTCAGCAATATAATGCCGCTTAATTTGACATCCGCTCAAAAGAAGAAGTTTCTGCATGAGGTGAAGTGGTATATGTGGGATGAACCATATTTGTTTAGACAGGGAGCTGATCAGATCATCAGGAGATGTATCCCGTTCTGTGAGACGGAGGGGATATTACGAGACTGCCATTCCACGGTTTATGGTGGACACTATGGAGGTGAGAAGACGGCAGCTCGTATTCTGCAAGCAGGTTTTTTCTGGCCTACTTTATTCAAGGATGCTCATCAGTTTGTTTTAAGGTGTGATCGTTGCCAAAGAGTGGGAAATTTGTCAAGAAAGGATGAGATGCCATTAAATGTGATGCTTGAAGTCGAGGTCTTTGATGTATGGGGAATCGATTTCATGGGGCCTTTTATCTCGTCTTGCAATAATCAGTACATCTTGCTGGCAGTCGATTATGTCTCAAAATGGGTCGAAGTTAAAGCTTTACCGACAAATGATGCAAAGGCAGTGCTAAATTTTCTTCATAAGCAAATTTTCACAAGGTTTGAAACGCCTCGGGTAATCATAAGTGATGAAGGATCGCATTTTTGCAACCGTAAGTTCACTTCTATGATGTAGCGTTATAATGTGAATCATCGAGTAGCTACTGCCTATCATCCGCAAACAAATGGTCAAGCGGAAGTGTCTAACAGAGAGATAAAGCGCATTCTAGAGAAGGTTGTTTATCCGTCAAGGAAGGATTGGTCTTTAAAGCTCGATGAAGCTGTTTGGGCTTACAGAACAGCATACAAAACTCCACTTGGGATGTCACTGTTTCAATTGGTGTACGGTAAGGGATGTCATCTACCGGCGGAGCTTGAGCATAAGGCCTACTGGGCATTGAAGAAATTGAACCTGGATTTAGATGCAGCTGGTAAGAAAAGAATGCTTCAGCTTAATGAACTTGATGAATTTCGACTGCAAGCGTACGAGAATAACAAAATGTATAAGAAAAAGGTGAAGAGGTGGCACGATAGGAAGCTACATCCTAAGTTATTTGTGCCAGGGCAATAAGTTCTGTTATTCAACTCTCGGCTCCGACTTTTTCCTGGGAAGTTGAAATCAAGGTGGTCTGGACCTTTTATTGTCAAAATTGTGTTTCCACATGGAGCGGTGGAAATTTTTGAGAATGATTCGGACCAAGCATTCAAGGTTAACTGTCAGCGGTTGAAGCACTACTATGGGGACATGGCAAACCGAGAGGTGGTTAGTGCCATTTTGTTGACTACTTGAGAAAGGTACGGAACGTCAAGCTAATGACGAAAAAGAAGCGCTGCGTGGGAGGCAACCCATGAATTGTTGTTACAGGAACCCTTAGAAGTTAATAACCTATCCAAAAACACAAAAAATTCAGAAAAAAGGGGCTGAAATTTTTTTTTTCCAGAGACCCTCTGCGCGCCCGCGCAGCTATGCTGAGCGGCCGCGCAGCTTGCTGCGCGCCCGCGCAGAAATGCTGAGCGGCCGCGCAGGGGTCGAGTTCCAGAAATTTTTTTACAGTTCAGAAAAAAAAAAAACACAAAACACAAAAACCCATCACAGCCCATAAACCCACGAATTCTTTTCCCATTACCCCATGATTTTATCCCTCAACCCCACTCCTAATCTAATTTAACCTACTCCACACCCTATATATACATACACCTATCCCACATATCTCCCACAAACTTCCTACACTTAAACCCTCTCATAAACATCAAAAATCAGTTCTTACACACTTTTATTCACAAATCAATGGCACCCAAGAGAGCACACACTATTGACAGCAGCAGCACAGTTCCTACTGCTGATTCATCAAGGGGTACTACTGCAAGGCCTCGGTTAACTGACAGAGCTGCGGAGGAGGAGTACACTAGGCTGTTGGGGAAGCCGATTCTGAAGGAGAGGGGGTTTTTACCATCAGGGAGGGATGGTGAGTTGTTGCCCATGATTGCAGAGAAGGGGTGGATAGCTTTTTGTGAGTCACCCGAAGCAGTACCGATGAGTGTTGTTCGCGAGTTCTACGCGAACGCGAAGGCTGAAAAGAATGGGTTTTCTGTAGTTCGTGGGCTGACGGTTGATTATCATCCTGTGGCGATTCGCCGTGTGATTGGATAGCGAGAGAGGAAGCCCGAGGAGGAGAACTGGAATGAAAAGACTGCTGAGGATTTTGACTTGGATTTGATTTGTGCGACTCTCTGTCGACCGGGCACAGTTTGGAACCGTAGTCCAGCCAATAATGAGTATCGTCACTTTCCGGCGATCGCCATGAACAGGTATGCCCGTGCATGGAATGCATTTATATGTGCTAATATTTTGCCTTCTTCACATGCACACGAGGTCACAGTTGAGAGAGCACAGTTGTTGTTGTGGGGAATTCTGAATGAGGAATACTATGTGGACCTTGGTGAGTTTATCTACCAAGGAATTCTGAAGTTTTTGAGGGGAGCAAAGCATATGAACATCCCTTATGCATCCATGGTTACGAAGCTATGTCGAGCAGTAGGAGTGAACTGGCCGGCTCATGAGCAGTTGCAGTTGCCAGCAGCTCCGATAGATTCTGGCACTCTGAATGGGATGCAGGAGTGGACCGGTGGTGAGCCTGAGGAGCATGGGCTGGGTTATCGTCTTCCAGGAGGACGTCCAGCACGAGGTGCTACTATGGCTAGGCCAGGGCGTGGTGAGGCTGGTTCTTCGAGAGTTCAGGAGGGTGCTGGGATGGGTGATGCCCAGTATAGGAGGCTTTCATGGCAGATGGATGCCATGTATGAGACGCAGAGCAGGTTTGCTCAGGAGCTCAACCTTGCATTAGGGACTGCTTTTCGAGGCCTTGGAGCTGATATCCAGTGGCCAGTTTTTGGTGAGGACTCTGCATACCCGCCGCCTGATACTCCACCCACTGAGGGTGATGATGATGATGACTCCGAGTAGGTATACCCTGTGTTCCTTTCTACTACCTTCACTGGGAACAGTGAAGATTTTAAGTTTGGGGGTGGTAGTTAAGGAATATTTTGTGTGTGTCATATAGCTGCATATTCATGATAGTTAGTTCATATAGTTGCATAATTTTTGCCATATAAGTTTTTTTTATATAGCTTTATTTGTTTGTCATATCATATAGCTCATGCATATACCATGATCCCTTTTGCAATGATTTATCGACTAAATTGTGATATTGATGCGAGTGTAGTGATAGCATTAAAGTGATATTAAGTTGCGTAGGTTGATATGCATGCCAGAAGCACTTGTATTTTCACTAAGTCTTAGAGAATGCTTAAGGGCTAGATTGTTGTTATGATCTGATTATTTTTGAGAATAATCTATTTATTATGCTTAGAATTTGATAATAGGTTCTTAGTGGTAAAGGCATGAAAAAGAAAAAAATGGAGTAAAAATGGAATTTGTTGCTAGTTGTGGCTAGGCGTCAAATGGCTAGTAGCCGGCTCTCATGTTATGCGAGTAGTCTAGGGTTGAGCAAGATGGAGCGAAACGCACTTGCTCAGAAAAAAAAAAAATTTTTTTTTGCATAATTGATCAAGAGTGGGCTCTTTGGTATTCGAGTTATTAAGTTCTTAGGGGACTTTGTGCCTAGTGACCTAAGGCTTTTAGAGTCTGGGATCCGCTAACCTAACGCTCGTTACATGGATACCATTGTATAAGTCTTTTGTGGACCTCACTCATTGCACGGTCAAATAAGCATTTGAGTTGTAAATAAAAAGCACGATTCCGTAGTAAGCTCCAGAGTTCTTGTAGTGTTGTATATCACTTTGTGCCTAGAATTTTTATTCTTTGTATAATCGTAGGATTGCCTTGAGGATAGTCTAGTCATAGTAATTGGTCTAGTTCCGAAGCATATCTGTTAAGCATTTGCACACACCACGTTTCTGGCTGTATGTCCGTTTGCATGAGTTTATTGATCTTTAGTGTCTAACTGCATTCGTTGAGACGTGATAATTTGGTTGGTTAATTGTAGTAAGGGGGATCGTTGCATTTTCATATAGATTGCATTCATGCATATTTTTATTTATTTTGAGTCTGTGACGCTTGAGGACAAGCATCGATTTAAGTTTGGGGGTGTGATAAGTGGCATTTTATACCACTTAGAACGTCTTAAAATGGCTTAAATTGGTGTCTTGAAATCAAGTATTTTGTGTATTTGATGCGTTTTTCTAGTGTTTATGCATTTCAGGGTATTAGTTGTATTTCGGAGGAGGAATCATCAAGAATAAGCCTTGGCATGTGTTCACCATTGCGAGAGGAAGAGAACGGGCAGATTACGGCGAAGAAACGGAGCAAACCGGGAATTTTTCCAGTAGGGTCCTGCGCAGCAGCCTTGCGCGCCCGCGCAGCAATGCTGAGCGGCCGGGCAGGGTCGGGGAAAAAGCTGAAATATTTTAGACTTCTACTTCTGTTTGGCTTCCAACTTCTATGTAATCTGAGTTTTATGGGACTATTATATAAGTAGATTTGAGACGTTTTCATAGAGAATAAGAAGGAGATTATGTTTTAGATTGTATTGGCGCAAGAAGCGAAGGAGATAAGGAAGAAGACCGATTTAGCACACTGCAGCGAAGAGGAAGCATATATTCTTGTGATTCTTGTTTCGTTGTAACGTTGGATGC
Source organism: Apium graveolens (assembly GCF_009905375.1). Taxonomy (NCBI): domain Eukaryota; kingdom Viridiplantae; phylum Streptophyta; class Magnoliopsida; order Apiales; family Apiaceae; genus Apium; species Apium graveolens. The sequence continues at coordinate 133,497,022 of NC_133656.1, forward strand.
TAGTTTTCTTGCTTTAACTTATTTACTCTTGTGACGTACTCTGTTTTAATATAATTAGTTTAGTTATTATTTTCTTGTGTTGATTATCATGATTTCATATGAACCCATGATGGCGATAAGTTCTATTATGGGCTAATCGTGATTATGGGGTTGCAACGGATTTATTATGAAATTCTTTAGTTAATTGTTTAATACTTTAGTGTGTGATGATTGCATGATATCTAGTATTGGTTGTGCGTATTCGTCTTATGTGCGTCGCGAACATATAAGATAGGGTGTTAATCTCTTGTGAAGCGACGGTGGATCTTGAGATTTAGAACTTGCCATGCTAGCATAGGTTCATGTACGTTGTGCATGATTAGTGGGTAACTCTAACAGTTTTATTTGCCCTATGTAATCAAAAGGAATAACTTGTGCTTAAATCGTTGTGTTGTCAATTTCTGTAGACATATAGGAACTCAACATAATTGATGACTATTCAACTTCTATCTTAATTGTGGATGCTTGGTAGAATGGTATTAGTACAATGAAAGTTGGTTTTTATCAGTTTCGTGTTATTCGATTAATGTCATCACTGTCACATGCTAAAGGTAATAACAATGGCTATAGAAGGAAGTAATAATGAAGTTGTGATCTCATGAGTGTTTTATTATTGATAAGTTGAAGTGTTAGTTAAGTGGTTAATTAAGTAGTTAATTATAGTTAATATTTAATCAACAATTTTAAGTGTTATTATCTTAACATTGAGAAGTAGTCATACATTGGTGAGTGAGTTTAATTAGACAAAAACTTAGTCTGAGTCTCTGAGGGAACGAACTAGAAAGTATTCTATATTATTTGCGAACGCGTATACTTGCATGAATATTAGTGCGTGATTTCGCCCTAACATGAATATCTATTTCAGCACTTGTACTTGGGTCTTCGGCATGTACTTGTTCAAGAATAGGAGACACAGGAGGTGTAGGCACTCTGTCTTGAGCAGTGTCTTGAATTGGTGACAGTGGTGGTGTAGATTCAGTGGCTTCAGCAAATTCTGGTTGAGTAGAAGGAAGAGATTCAATCACAATTGGCTCCTTTGAGATCAGAGATTCCTGATCCCTTTCCTTAGCTGCTGCTTCCACATCCTCTGAATTTGACTCAACTTTGTCCCTGTTAGCTCTTTGTTTCTTCCATCTCTTCAAGGGTGGAGAGACTTTGGGAGCTTTGTCATCAGAATTTATCTTTCTAAGCCTTTTGAGTGGCCTAGAACTCCCAGATTCTTGAACTTTCTGAGAAGAGACCTTCTCAGATACTTTAGCAACAGGTTCTGATGGTTGAACCTGTACCTCCTCATCATCAGACCCATCTCTTAAAATTATCTTCCTTCTTTTCTGTTGTGTCTGAGGTACAGTCTTTGTCCTCTTTGCTCTAGAAGAAGAAGGCTTCACAGTAGGTGCTGATGGTTGATTGACATGATCTGATGTTTGTGATTGTTGAGTAACAGGAGTACGTACTGATGGTTGTTGTGGGTTGGTGGGTTGGACATCAGGATATACAATTGTATAGGTTTCTGGATCAGCATTTACCAAGACTTATTTTACTGATTGAGGGATTTGTAAAGGTCTCAAAACTCTCTTCTTAGTATCAGAGTTTAACAGATCATTAAAAGCCCTTTTTGCAAGCTTAAAGGGTGAAATTAAGTCACTGAATAGTTGGGGTTCTTCAGCACAATAGTAACTATATATAAGCTGACAAAATCTAGCAAAATATACTACATTCCTATCTTCTGTCATCCTATCCCCTATAAAACCTAGCACAACACTTGCATAATCAAAATGAGTTTGATTTATAAGAGCATACCCGATTTGCTGACTCAGAATGGGAATATCATCAAAGTTGGAGCATTTATTTGTGAATGTCTTTGTGATGCAGTCAAAAAAATAACTCTATTCCTTTCTGATATGTGATCTTTTCAATTGACCCAGCTTTCCCAAGCTTTGCTCATAGCCCAAATTGGCCATAAGCTGCTGTAAAACAGGCTCATCCACTGTTGAGAATGTACAGCCTTCAGGTAAATGGAGAGCTTTACGAATAGTCGATTTAGTAACCACATACTCGACATCGCCTGATGTGAAAATCATGTTTGGAGAACCAGCAGCACCCCCATCATCATATAACCCAGTTCTCCAGGACGTCAGCACTTGTTTGCCAGAAATAGATTGAGGTTGAGTCAGAGCATACCCAATCTCACTATTAGCTAAGAAATCCTGTATAAAATGAAGTTCCGAAGGAGCTTCACTCTTAGTGAGAATGGCAGCATAGTTGTTGGGGACGAACTTTGCTCCATCAAAAATTATATCCTTGGGTGCCATTGAAAACGAGTGAGAATTTAGAATGCCTGAAAAGTGTTTGATAAAATGTCTGTATAGTAAACCGTCAGAAAATATGAGAGAATAAGAAAAAGAGAGAGAGTGAATAGAATAGAAATGTAATTAAAAGATTTGAAAATCTTTTATCTCTTTTACTTAGACACCCCACGTGACAACAATTATGGAGAAGTGGAACAGACGTTACACCTGTCAGGCATGCAGTAGTTAAAATAAAAGTTAATGGGCACGGGAAATAAGTAATGATTACTATGCACATTCAATTTTTCAAAAAAAAACTGTTCCCACGAAACAAATGATTATGATTGTTTTATCTCACGTAATCCAATATTCTGATAAAATATAACCGTTCAAGTATTGACTTAAAAATAAATCAAGTAAATAAATACTGCCACGTAAGCATCAGAACTTGATTATTATCAGAATTTGAAAGTCATCAGAATATGGCTTCTTAACCCAAAAAAAAGTGAATGTTTATTCCTGTAATTCTTCACACAAATACTGATATGGTTTCAACAAAACTTAATCATCAGAACTTCCATCAGAACTTGTCCTCAGAATTTATGCAACTGACACTTAAACTGTTCATCTAAAACAACATTGATCACCATAGTAATTTTCATCATTCATATGGAGTGTAAGTGTGTGCATTAAGCTAAACATCAGACAAAGAGTAAAATTTGATTCACTTCAGTACATCTTAGAAATAAGGCATAACTAAGAACTTTGCTCAAAATATGTCATTAGTCTGAAGTTTACTATAGAATGAGTTCATGCATGAGTCCACCTCAACTGTTTTGTGCTCATTTTATGCATCTTTTGAAATTCCTTTTTATAGTGGCTTCTCAGTGTAAGTGAGTCACGACTGCTTATCAGAATTTATGCTATTATCAGAGTATTTCTCCTGTAATCAGAGAATGTGAAAAGCCACCAAGAAAATTTTATTTTGCTTTTCTAATGCATATTACTTAATACCAGCAATGCACTTGGGTCTTCCCTTCCACATACATTTATCTCTTGATCTCAAAGGAGTACCTGATATTTATTTCTTTTCTTTTTCTTTTTCTTTTGATAAGTGAGGCTTATCAGCACTTAGTACATCCATAAGATTTACCAACATCAGAACTTAACAGATAAGAAGCACTATTCTAGTTTTTGACTTAGTAATCAGATACACAAAGTAAACTTAACTAAGCTCAATAATAGAATTTGATTGTGTTAAAAGATTTCCACATAAACAATTACTTCAAACATGGGATATTTAGTATATTAGAGATTACTAGGTCAGTATCTAGTACAGTTATCCTCATTAGATTGAATAGTCACAGAAACATTCATATCACTATCAAAGTTTAGAAATTCATATCAGACAACAATCAGCACTTAGGTAAATTTCAATTTAAGCACAGATTACATAAAGAGAGTAATATCTGTAAATATTGATCATAAAGTCTGATGTATCAGATCATAAACTAAGCAGATTTAGAGAAAGAACCTGAAACCATTCCAAGTTCATTTACCAATCTTGTAAAAGTAGCTTCACATAGTGGTTTTATGAAGATATCTGCTAGTTGTTGATCTGCTGGAACAGAGTGCAATTCCACTGTACCTTCTATCACATGTTCCTTTATGAAATGGTACCTTATGCTGATGTGCTTTGTCATTGAGTGTTGAACTGGATTACCTGTCATAGCAATAGCACTTTGATTATCACAGTAAATAGGGATTTTAGAAAATTCTAACCCATAATCCAGTAGCTGATTCTTCATCCAAAGAATCTGTGCACAACAACTTCCTGCAGCAATGTACTCTGCCTCTGCAGTTGATGTGGAAATTGACTTTTGTTTCTTGCTAAACCAAGAAACTAATCTTCCTCCAAGAAATTGGCAGCTTCCACTTGTGCTTTTCCTGTCAATTTTGCACCCTGCAAAATCTGCATCTGAGTAACTTATTAGCTTAAAGTCTGATTCCCTAGGATACCACAATCCCAGATCAGCTGTACTCTTAAGGTACTTAAAAATTCTTTTCACAGCTGTTAAGTAAGGTTCTCTTGGATCTGCTTGAAATCTTGCACAAAGACAGGTAGCATACATGATATCAGGTCTACTTGCAGTTAGATAGAGTGGTGAGCCAATCATACCTCTGTAATCACTAATATCTACTGATGTACCAGTATCCTTATCCAATTTTGTTGCAGTGGCCATAGGAGTGGATGCACTTGAACAGTCTTGCATTCCAAATTTCTTCAACAAATTTCTGGTGTACTTAGATTGACAAATAAAAGTTCCTTCTTCATTCTGCTTGACTTGAAGGCCCATAAAATAGCTAAGTTCTCCCATCATACTCATTTGATATCTTGACTGCATTAGCTTGGCAAACCTTTTACAAAGTCTATCATTTGTAGAACCAAAAATAATATCATCAACATATATCTGCACCAAAAGTAAGTCTTTTCCATGGTTGAGATAGAATAAAGTTTTGTCAATAGTCCCTCTGTTAAATCCACTTTCCAGAAGAAACTGAGCTAATGTCTCATACCATGCTCTTGGAGCTTGCTTAAGGCCATAAAGTGCTTTATCAAGTCTGTAGACATGATTAGGAAATTTTTAATCTACAAAACCTGGAGGTTATTCAATATATACTTCTTCTTCCAATTCTCCATTAAGAAAAGCACTTTTTACATCCATTTGAAAGACTGTAAACTTTTTGTGAGCAGCATAAGCCAAAAATATCCTTATGGCTTCCAATCTAGCAACTGGTGCAAATGTTTCATCATAATCAATTCCCTCCCGTTGAGAATATCCTTTTGCAACCAGCCTAGGTTTATTCCTTGTAATTATGCCATCACTGTAAAAACTCAAATTTTTGAGACCTTGTAAAATGTTTAATGAATAGTAACCCTGAAGGACGGGAAATTTTTTTGAGCCCACACTATGTAGTGCATGAGAAAATGAGTTTCGGAGTTGATATTACGACTATACGTATCAAATGAATGTATGTAAACGCTATTAGTTTTCGAAGAAAACGAACTTTGAAAAACGACCGTATTTACGACTCATCGAGGATTACGGGAATCACAATATAATTACGAGATTAAAACCCTACGGATTTATATTCAAGTAGGATAATTAAAAATGTAAGGAATGAATACGAAAGGAATTACTTCGCAAACCAATTACAAGTAAGTATTATGAAGAACGTTTAAGTAACCGAGCGAACGCGTAAACGATTAAATAAACGTAACGCACTAACTAAACCATGGTAAGAAAGTAACCATGGTTACTTCATCAAATAGTGAGCTAACCATAGGATGAACAAGATAGCTAGCAAAATAGTGTACTAAGGAAGCTAACCAAGTAGTTTAGCTTGTAACCTAGCAAGCTATTAAGAATTGTCCCTAAGATTTGCAACCAAGAATCAACCTAGAATGCTATACTAGGAGAATAAAATCAATTGCAAAGATATCACCTCATCTTCCTAGAAGCAACCTAGAAAAGCATACAAGAGAAGCAACCAAGAGTAGTATAAATACCCCCATCACAAGCTTCCATTCGGCTATATCAAAAAAAGAGAGAGAATTCAAATTCAAAACTCCAAGTTCTAGCTCTTGTTAAATCCTCCAATTAATTCTCAAGCCTCCTAGAGATTAAACTAAGGTAAGAAAATTATTTCATCTCTTTTTTATCAAGGTTTGATGGGTGGAATAAATTCAAGAAACTCACTAGTGAATAGTATGAATAGTAACCTCTCTTTGGTTTCTTGATTTCAATGGTGGTTTTAGGTTCTAAAATCATATCAAGCACTTCCAAGCCTCCACCATCCTCAAGAAAACATCTCAAGCTTTCAAGAAAGGTAAAAATCTTTGGCCCAACTTTATTTAAGATTCATTTTTAAGATCCATTTAGTATGTGATAGTAAACCCAGTATAATGAGTGTTATTGGTGAAATCTTGATGATTAAGCTAAGTAGATTTAAGGTTGGTTGTTGTTGCCTCAAAAACATGATGTTCTTGAGAGGAGTTTGTGTGTTGGTGATGATATGATGATTGTTGGTGGTTGTGTTAAGAGTTAGGGCGTAAACGAAACCCCGATCGTAAACGTAACTTCGTTAAAAACAACAAATCGTAACTTTAAGTTTCTACAGAAATTCCTGAAGTTATAACTGTAATTTATTCCCTTGATTATGATATAAATGTTATAAGGATCGTTTAGGCGCTTGAATCGCTTGATTCCGATTTACGGATCAAAAGTTATGACCGTTTTAGTAAAAGTGATTTACGCGACAAAAACTGCTACAAATCACGGATTTTGAAAATATAAAGAATCATCTTAAAAGTGTTCATAAATCATGAACTTTTTACAGAGAGTAACATATTGATTTTCCTAACTGCCATAAAAATTTCAAGTGAAAATAATGATTTCTAAATTTTATAAAAATGTCGGAGCCGAGACCGCGCGAGTAGAAACCGTAAGAATCCATAAGCGGCGCCGACGACGATAATGAGAATGAACCTACGATACTTAGAAAAATGAAGTTACCATAATGTGAATATGACTTAAAGGAATAAATAAGGGTAATATAAGTTGAGAGGGTGCATAATAAGTAGCACATGAGTGCGAGTCGCCGTAAATTAGAATGGGACCTAACGAAATGAATTGTGTTATGGTTATAGATTTCCGAGCGGAACCTAGAGCATCCTCCACCTCAAGATACCCAGGCAAGTTTACGAACCCAACTCCATTTTACTGTTGGGTTGTGAAAGGATTGTTTTACTATCATTGCATAAATACCATGCTTGTCATGATACATAGTTGTTGAAGTTTCGCATAATGTAGCGATGTTGTACGATAAGTATATATCGTGAAATGTTTATTTCGCTTTAAGCGTGACAAATTATATGAGATCGAGAGTCGGTCGGGATTTAAGATAAAACCCGGGAATCATTCCGGTGATATTATAGGACGATTATAAGTCCATAATAGTACGTTTTAAAGGGACTCAACGTCCACTTACGAAACATTAAAATACCTCGAACTTTTATTAAAACGATTTCCAACGATCATATTCCCTCAACTATATTTTATTATTCGAATAATAAATATTATATACTTAATCCTTTATTATGGGAGTAGTATACTCCAACGTTTATTTATTTCAAACTCGATTAATCATTATAGATTATTAATTATGTAGACACAAACTAGTTGAGGAATATTATTTTAAATATTTTTTTAAAGAGTAAACTCATTCAAAGTTTAATTATCTATCGATTATCATTTAATTATTTATTAAAGGGTTTATTATTGATTTAAAAATTATAGATCCTGATTTAAAACATACTTTCTGATTTCGGAATATCATTCGAATAATTTCATATTATCGGAGAACATTATCCCGACTTATTTAATATTTTGAATATAGTTTCAAGGAGAAACTTTTCTCCCTTATTTAATTATCTGTTGACAACGGTCAACTCACATCCTTAGTACTTAGCATTTAGCATTGCTTAGATACTTAGATACCAATTAGGTAGTATTTAGCATTGCTTAGATACTTTCTAAGGCAAAATGACATCCTAGCTATACTACTATGACTTGTGTAAGGTCCCGTAAGAGGGCTATTTTAAGCTAGAAGGGGGTTGAATAGCTTAATTACCAATTTTAAAAATTGTTATGGCGTTTTAAAATAATTTATCCCTTTTTAAAACTTTACCGAGTGGCTATGCAGTTTATATGTGCGGAAAGATAAAGTGCAAGAAAAAAAATACCACACGGCGATTTTATCCTGGTTCGCGATGGCGCAACCTCTAATAGATTCGCTCACCCCTATTCTAGTCCTCGAGCTCCTCTCCCGGACTCGGGATTTTCCCTTATAATAAACTCACTCCTTTAATAAGCGGAGAAGCCTTTACACCCTTACAAGTATTTATCTTGGTGCGTAACACAAGGGTCATCACCTCAAAATAAATGTACTACCTACACAACTTATCTTAGACAATAACTCCCCGCTATTTCTTCAAAGTTGTTGTAGAACCTTTGTGTGGACTTGGATTCCTTAGCTTTTGTTGGTCTTGGATCTTAGTGATCCGGTCTTGAGTCTTTCCTCTTCTTCACGGTGCGAAGACTACTAACTCCCCGTTAGTACGTCTAGGACTTGTGTCTTAGAACAAGAATTATCTCACGTCACTTCACCTCATTACATAACTAATAAGACAATCCACGAAACAAAACAAGTAGAGAAAAATTTATTTTGAACTAGTATGTTACAGTTCTAGCCCCCAAGTAGTATAATATCCAAATAAGAATATTAAAACTAATTAGTTATACTTGACTTAGGATAGTACAAGATAGTCAAATATATTTATAATTACTCCTTTATAGATTAAATGAGATAGGTGGAGTAATATGAGAAGTCTTTTTATACAAAGCACTTATGGCTTATGACTCCTTTAGTATTCTTCTTCTTTCGATTATGTATTTATAGATCGAAGAATACTTTTAATTACAACCTCGGAGTTGTAATTTTCCTTTAAGTATATCAACTTAAGGTTTTAAGGTATACTTGTATATTGACGATTATAAGGTCATAGTATACTCTTTTATCTTCAAGCACGGTTTATAAGATTTATGAGTCTTAGCCAAGATCCAAATAAGTTAAGTGCAAGTAATTGGATTAAGATTGTGCTTTCGAAGTTTGTACGAATAATTACGAGTATTTTATAGATATCGTAGTATAACCCCACAGAACACTAAAGATGTTAGAAGGGGCTTATACGATATGACTCGTAATTGTTTATATACACGATATATGTTAGCCAAGATCCAACTAAATAGCGTAAAATTAATTGGCTAACTTGTGGATTTGATTCGTCCTTAATTTTTACTGATGATTACAAAGTGTTTATAGATCGAGTAATAATCCCCTGGAACACTAAAGATGTTAAAAGGGATTAAAACTATGCTTCGTAATAATTTATGTGCACGAAATGTGTTAGTCAAGATCCAATTAAATGAAGTGCAAGTAATTGGCTAACTCGTGAACTTAATCTGTTTTGATATTTGACAAATTACGAAGTGTTTATAGATCGAGTTATAATCCCCCAGAATACTAGAGATGTTAGAAGAGATTTAACTTTACTTCATAATATTTTATGTGCATGAATAATTGTTAGCCAAGATACAATAAATAAAAATAATTGGCTAACTCGTGAACTTGGGTCAAATATAATCTCCCTTTAGGAGATGAAGTACTTTTGTTTATAGATCTTCTTCTTGAGATGATTTCTGTGAAGATCAAGTACTTATTCGAATTCCGAGTTCGAATCTTAGTTATATTAAAAAATTTGTTTATAAGAGATCTTGTATTAGAGGTTAAGATAAAGTAGATAAATTAAGTACAAAACTCAAATAAGAAGTTAAAAGTTACCACTTTTGAAAAATGGTCGGAAAAGTTCATCGAAAAAATTCGCCGAAGGTTCGGCTGGATTTTGGCACTTTGGTCGAATTTGGACAGCCCTTTGGGAGGCCGGAAAGTGGTGGTGGATGAGCTCACTTGGTGGGATAAATCTTGGTTGGGTGAAGCTAAGCTTGGATTTCAAAAACCTTGTATATATCTAAGTATATAGAAGAGAGCAAAGGTTTTTGAGAAGAAGTGTGTGCATAGAATTTGAAAGGGATGAAGAGAAGCACTTCTTGAAAAAATCCCAGCAACTTTGTGGCTCTTTAGCTTGAATAAAATGGGTTGGGGTAGGGGTTTATTTATAGGAGAAGTTGGGTGGATTGAATGGTGGAGATTTGAGGAAAATGGATGGTGGATGATGTATGTCACTTGGATTGATGACATGGAAAACAAAGTGTGTTTCTTGCAACTTGCCATTTGAGAAAAATAACTTTATGGGTTCAAAAACTCAGCTGATATATTGAATAAATATATATTTTCCTTTTTCTTTTAATCATTGTTTAATCACTTAATTAAGGATTAAACACCATTAATTGTGACCACCTTAAAAACTCCTAAATAAATACCATAAAAATATGATATTTACTTAAATAATATAAAATTATTTCTTACAAGTTTTGGTCAACTTAGGTCAATGGTAGCTAGGTCAAACTTGATCAACTGTGGGACCAACTGCCTCGATTTTTGTGCCCGGACAAAAATTCTCTGAATATTATGAAATTTTTACAATACTTAGAAAATACCATTTAAATTATCCATACCAAATTTCAAGTCATTATATAATGTGGAAGTATTTTATCTAAAATAAAATTGTTCTGTCAGTCTTTTCTTCAGAGTAAAAATGTCATTGGTCTTGAAATAAAGGAGATGGATCTTTTGACCAAAGTTTTAACTTGAATAAATACTTAAAGTATATTTCCTAATATATAAAATATATTTGGATGATAGAAAATGTGTTTGAGTATTTTTGAATAATTTTCTCCGAGAAATGTTGATTTTACGAAACGGGAGAAAATTACTGTAAGTATACAGAAATGAGTTGCATAATTGGATATTAATATTCCAACCATGAATATTAATAAATTTTGAATAACAACTCTTTTGATACATGTAGAGATATATTTTGGAGCGAAGAGTTAAATATTTTTGATATAGCACGAGACCTCTAAAGAATATTTCAGATATATTTCTTATTCGAGCATGTTGCCATATTCCTGTTGCAACACAGATCTAAGAAATATCATATCTTGATGTTTCTTTTTTGATCATATTTCCTTAGAGATATATTTCATAAAGATATAATTTTTATATTTTACAAAACCGGAATATCTCTTTTTATATGTTTAAAAGAAATGATTTTGCTAGTTTGACTCTTCGACTTTGATTTGGATCAATTAAATTCTTGTCCTGATGGAGAGGATCTATGTGTTCTTAATTTTATGTTTAATCATAAAAATACCAAAATAAATAATATATCGAAGATATCCTTTCAACTTGGTCGCAAGTTACAAAGAGATAGAGAGAGAAATTTATTCCCATGTGATGTATGTCCCACAGATTCATTCCTAGAGTGTACAAGGGCACAACTAAGCCTTCCTGGGGTGATCAATCGCGAGTAAAGCTATACTATGGGAATCAAGTCGTAAGTTAGAAGTCATTTGCACAAATACGAAGTAAATAGTACCTTGGTCGCCACCTAGCAGTCCTTGTTTAGCCCTAGTTGTAAGTAAGAAGATTTTCTAAGGGAAATTCCTTCACTAGTCAAAAGTGAGCTGCAATGAGGTGAATCAGGTCGCAAGTTACAAAAATGACTAAGGCATTGTGATTGCTTCGTCCAAGTCTCCGGTAAGCTAGGAGAAAGAATATACAAGTGATATTATTACTCTTCTAGTCGCAAGTCAAGGTGAAAAGAACTCAAGGGACAGAAGTAATGATATATGCAAGCTGTTGAAATCAAAACACTTGGATATTATGCTGCCATGTCTCTTTCTCTTTCCTAAATAACCTACCAGCCTATATAATCAAATCAGCAGTAATTGGAATTGCATCTCTCCCACATTAATTATAACGAAGCTCTTTCTATATTCATAATATTGAAAAGCTTGATTTGACAAGGAGAGGTCATGACCAATTTGATTCACACCATTTAAAGCCTTACAAACTTATAACACTCATCATTTAAAGCTTCTTTGATTGTATTTAATATCATTTGATAAGAACTCTAGTTTGATAGCTTGATGTTTTGGTTCTTTTTATATTTGTAGCTTCGAATATTTTGTATTTGGAGTTGTAAGCAAACCATCTCGGTATTTATACTTGAGTAAAGTACACTTTGTGTACTCGTAGTTTGCCTGTCAGACCACTTGGGATACTAACATTCAGAAACTACCACGTACTATACCAAATTATGAATATTTTAACAGTTTGCTATTTTCCGTCAAGTCCAGGCAACTCTGTTAGTTCAGTCGAGGGTATTTCAGTCTTTTCATTCGTAGCACGTGGGCTTATACTAAAGACGGTTCCTTTCCTAAGTATCTCTCCCGCTCATTTCAGATCAATCTCAGAGACCGGAATTGTGATTGTTGTTCCTGCTGCTACAATGCCGTGGATCCTCAGAGATCGGAATGATAAAGATGTTTACAAACCTAAAGAGGGTCCTAATTACGGAGGTAAATTTCTTTAAACTCTAATTAGGGTTTATATACCTAGTATAAATTAGGGGTTAATAGTGAGGTATATGAATTAAGGGTTTATATGTTTGGATTAGGGTTTTACTGGGATAAATAATGATGCATGTCAAAGTTTTTTTGTCAATTAGGATCTTCCATGTGATTGATTTTTTTTGTCAATTAGTATCTTTCATGTACACCTTAAACTTTACAGGTGTCAGTGGTCCCTTGTGTTTTTGACTGTATATACATGGTTTATGTGTAGAGCTTGTTTTTAATTTTTACAGTTTGTGAGGACTTATTCACCATAAAACTGTTTCATGGAGGTAAATTTGAAGATAATCCGAAGAGGTACAGTGGTGGGGAAATAGATTTTGTTGATATGTGTGATGTAGATACCATGAGCATTATAGAGATAGTTGTTAGGGGGAACACACACAAGTATAGAACCAAACAAACAATGCAAAACACACACTCAATATATGACGCGGAAAAACCCACGTCCCAACTTGTATTATTAATCAAAACAATTATCAATAATACAATCAATCTCACCAAACGGTATTCACTCAAGCGATACTTAAGTCAAACAATACTCAAGCATACATCAAAACAATAACATGACTATGTATATATAGCCATCACAAACTTAGCCAACAAGACATACCTAATATGATTACAATAATAATTGTCTACCCATACAATTATTACCCATTCCCATTATAATAATAATAATTGTCAACACATACAATTATTACCCAACTCAATTATGATAATAATTGTCTACCCATACAATTATTACCTAATTCAATTATGTTTTCTATCACCAAGACCATACTACCTATTGGGTTTAACCCCAACAATCCTCCCCTTCAACCCAATATGATTTCATGCACAACCGAATTAACGGTCACCATCAAGCCATCGACGTCGATCGCCCAATACCTCCCCTCGAACAATAACCCCTCCTTCTAGTACAAAAAGATTTCTCTTATCTTTTCGACCTTTGAGTATCTCTAAATCTCCTTTAGAGACTTTTAACATACTGTTCTTCATCATAACAGTATATCCCAAATTAACTAATTTACCCAACGAAATCAGATTTCGATTTAACTCCGGTATGTATCTTACTTGAGTTAACTTCTGAACACGACCGTTGTGACGTTTCATTGTTACCTCACCAATGCCAGCAACCTTTACCGTTTTACCGTTCGGTAAAGTTACAATCTTTCCCTCACACTTTTTATAGGACGAGAACCACTCCCTCCTACCACATATGTGATGAGAACATCTCGAGTCAAGCACCCATTCTTCTTTTGATCCCTTCTCTTCTTGAACCAAAAGAACATCTTCATTAGCTTCTACAAGTGAAACACTACCCCCTCGATTTTTCTTCAACTCTCTCAAGTCTTCTCTTGCCTTGGACACATAAATTGTATATGACCCAATTCCTCACAATAAAAACACTTGATATTAGGGTTATGTTTCTTAGCATACTTCTTTTCTGTGTCACGCGCACGTACCACAAATGCACTTCCATCAGATGTGTCACTCGATTCTTGTTTCATCAATCTTTCGGCCTCCAGAAGAACAACAATAGTCTCATCCAAATCTAACTTCGTTTTCCCGACCAATAAAGAAGTCATCACAGTATTATACTTCTTCGGTAGAGACACTAGTAGTAGAACAACTTTGTCCTCATCCTTTAATTTTTCATCCAAATTATTTAGCTGGTTGATTAAGCCATTAAAACGATTCAGATGATCTCTTAAATCTCCGTCTTCTTCCATCTTGAGCCCAAACAAATCTTTCTTGAGAAACAGCTTGTTGGCCAAAGACTTTGAGTGATAAGTCTTCGTTAACTTCTCCCACAAATTCTTGGGATTGTCCTCTTCAAGAACATCATACTTGATTTCCGGTGCAAGGGCCAACCGGATCGTTGATGCCGCACGAAACTTCATGTCTCCCCACTTTGTATCATCAACTTCAGTAGGCTTCTTCCCTCCGAGATTTGCATATAACCCTCGTTGAATTAACAGATCTTTTACCGTACTTTGCCACAAGGTAAAATTGTTTCTTCCATTAAACAATTCAATTTCAAATCCCCCAACCTTCTCCATCATGAACCTTGGCTCTTGATACCAATTGTTAGGGGGAACACACACAAGTATAGAACCAAACAAACAATGCAAAACACACACTCAATATATGACGCGGAAAAACCCACATCCCAACTTGTATTATTAATCAATACAATTATCAATAATACAATCAATCTCACCAAACGGTATTCACTCAAGCGATACTTAAGTCAAACAATACTCAAGCATACATCAAAACAATAACATGACTATGTATATATAGCCATCAAAAACTTAGCCAATAAGACATACCTAATCTGATTACAATAATAATTGTCTACCCATACAATTATTACCCATTCCCATTATAATAATAATTGTCAACACATACAATTATTACCCAACTCAATTATGATAATAATTGTCTACCCATACAATTATTACCCAATTCAATTATGTTTTCTATCACCAAGACCATACTACCTATTGGGTTTAACCCCAACAATAGTTTCAATGTTAAATGAATGTGGTGATATTGGTAGTCACACATTATTTTACAAATTACCTAAAACAAATATGGAGAAAGGTTTGTGGAGCTTGGAAACTGATGCAGATGTTTTGGAAATGTGTGAAATGATGCCTGCTAATAGAGTGATATATGTGTATGCAATGACTTTGAAGCCAATTGTTGCTGTGGACACTGATGGAGCAACACAAGATTTTGCACCATCACAAGATCCCAACATTGAATATGTAGATCCTAGTACAGAACCTTATTCAAGGACTACCCTAGATGATATGTTAGACCTTGAAGGGATATTTAGAGATGAGGGAGTTGTTGAAAATGAAGGAGAAATGGTAGATGACAGCAGTGGGGAAGGTGATGAGGACTACAACCCTACAAGGGATGCTGATGAATTGAGTGACTGTAGTTTTCATTCAGATTCATCTAATATGGACAGTACAGATGAAGAAGTTTGTATTCTGAAGACTGAAAGGCAGAAAAAAAGCAAGGCCAGATCTGAAGGAGTAAAGAAAGGCAAAGAGAAGACAGTTGAACCAAGCAATGACAGTAACCAAGCAAAAGAGGGAAATGAGACAAATGAGCAGGACAATGTTAGTGAAGATGATGAGGGATATGCATCAGACCAGTCTAGCCATTATGCTTCCAGTGATGAAGAAATGATGGCCTGCAACTCTACTGATGAGGATGAGATATCATTCCCAGTTTTTAATCACAAGACAGACATGAAAGAACCAAAGTTCCAGTTGGGCATGTTATTTTTAACATCAAGGATATTTAGAGATGCTGTGAAGAAGCAGGCAATCTTAGAGAGGAGGCCAATTAGACAATGCAGAAATTATGGTTCCAAAGTTAAGTTTGTATGTGAAGGCAAATGTGAATGGAAAATATATGCTTCAAAGATGTAGAGAACTGATACTTACCAGATTAAGGTGTACAATCCTAAGCACACATGTACACAAACATTTCACCAAAAGCAAATAAATTTAAGGTGGATTGCCAATTACTATGAGGATGATATAAGGATGAATCCTACTTGGCCCTTGCAAGCATTCCTGCAGAAAGTAGTTAATGACTGGAATTGCCATTTTCTATATATGCAATAGCTCGAGCTAAGAGAAAGGCCTTGGAGAAGATTAATGGTAAGCATGTTGATCAATATGGTAAGATGTGGGAGTACTGTAATGAGCTGCTGAACGTTATGCCTGACAGTACCATACTCATAGTTACTGAAGCAGAAGAAGTCAGAGATGGAAGGAAGAAATTCAAGAGATGTTATACATGTTTTGGCCCATTGAAGAAAGGATTTAGAGCTGGTTGCAGACCTCTTGTTGGTTTAGATGGTTGTCATTTGAAGGGGCCATATGGGGGCAACTATTAGCTGCCATTGGTACAGATGCCAATGATGGAATGTACCCCATAGCATGGGCAGTAGTGGAAGCTGAAAACTCTGATAGCTGGAATTGGTTTCTTCAAAACCTAAAGGATGATCTTAGTATTGAGAATGATGGAGGATGGACATTTATTTCTGATAGGCAAAAGGTATAAAATGATACTTTGTATATGTGGTTGGACCTATATATATGTATTATAATTAAACTAATCTCCATATTATTCATTTGTTTGTAGGGCCTTATCAATGCATTGGAGACTGTTTTCCCAAATGCAGAACACAGATTTTGTGTCATGCATTTATACAGGAATATGTGGAAGGACCACAAGGGGATTGGTGTGAGAATGTGTCTCTGGTTGGCTGCTAGGGCCACAACAGATTACACCTTTAACAAGCACATGGAAGAACTTAAAAAGGTAATGTACATTATGCATTATAACTTTAACAAGCACATGTATATAATGCACCATATGCATGTCACTAAAATGTATTTTTATTTACCTATGTCTGCCAATAATATGCATCATTCCTACAGTTGTCAAAGAAATGTTATGAGTGGCTATCAGAGAAGCCCAGATCACAATGGACGAGGAGTTCATTTAGGATAATTTGTAAAAGTGATATCTTTGTGAATAATCATTGCGAGGTTTTTAACAGTTCCATAAGAAAATATAGGGACCTCCCTATAATTTCTATGCTTAAAGCTATTCACAAAGATATCATGAAAAGGATACAACAAAGAAGGGACAAGATGTTCAACAGTTATGCCTTGAATCCAATCTGTCCCAATGCAATGAGAAGGCTAACTAAGTAAGGACCACTAAAACCTTCACTACTGAACCCTAAGATCTCATATTTACTTGTTAATATGTATTTTATTCTAAATACAGGGCAATTGATCAAAGTAAAGGATGTAATGTAATATGGAGTGGTGGTGCAAGATATATGGTAACAATGACTGCTGGTGGGTATGAAATGGTTGTTGATTTGGAAGCACATAAATGTGCATGTAGGAAATGAGATTTAGCAGGGATACCATGCTATCATGCTTGTGCATGTATATCATGGAGCAAGAAAAATTATGAAAATTTCATTCACAACTGTTACAGTAAGGACATGTTTCTTGAGTGTTACAAGTATATTGTAGAGCCTATTTGTGGTGAGAAAGAGTGGAAAGAGACACCCTATCCAAAATCACTTCCTCCAGAGGTTAAACCTCAAACAGGTAGACCTAAAAAGAAAAGAAACAAGGCAACTGACATTGTTGGCAATGATGCTACAAGGCTGAAGAGACAAAATACATAAGTTAAATGTACCTACTGCAGTGAGTATAGTCACAATAGAAGGACATGCAAAGCTTGGGTAACCTATCTAACTTTTTCCTTATATATATACTTGATATGTAATGTAAGATATTTGATAGTTATATTGTTTATTTTCATAGGCATCTGAGATTGCCAATGGTTGTGAGAAAGTGGCACAGACTAAGAAGAATAATGCAAAGAAGGACAAACTTTCTGAGGTTCCACAACAGGCTCAGGCAACACCTCAACCTCAGGCACAACAGGCTCATGAGGTTCCACCAACTGCACCTCAGCAACAAGTACCTAGGGTTAATGATAATAGTCAAGGTGGGGTGTTCAAGAAGCAGAAGCTTCAACATAAGGTGAAGAATACTCCTCATGGAATCCAGCCAAGTCCTACAACCTCTATGAACAAGGTCACCACCAATATTGAAGCAAGAAGAAGGGAAATGCAAGCCAAACTAAGAGATAATCCAGTTTGGAAAATTTAGAAAATGTAGTATTGGTTGGCACTTGTGCATCTTTTGTCTTTAGAACATACTGTGTTTATCATATTTCATGTTTGTCATCTTATGTCTTTGGTCTAAGTTTAAGTAACTTATGTCACTTTTGTGACCAACATTTGTGACCATTGATTTGTCGAATGTACTTTATCTTTTGCTACAATTTGTTTACCTTTTACTAGGAATATAAACTCCAAACATTACACATATATTGTCATAAAATCCAAACTTTAGATTTCATAATCTCGGAACATTACACATATATTGGCAAAAGGCACATAAACATTACACATATTAAACGAAGGTTCATAAAACATAAATAGTACACGTTCTGTAATAACCCCAATTTTTGGAAAATTTTGAAACCCTTATGAATAGTGTTTTTGCTGAATGAGAAAACTTTTCATGCCACACTATGTAGGGGTTCTGTTATGGATATTCTGGGATATTATTAGTACTCTATGAAGTATATAAGTGTATGTAAAGATCGTCAGAATCCAATTCCGAACACTTTGGTTTTTCCCGGAAATCCACAAGATACGGAGAGAATTGAGTATAAGGTAACAGGATAAAAAGGATTTAAATTAAAGGATTATAATGGAGGATCATAAAAAGGAATATAATGTATTGAGAAAGGTTAAGGGAACCTAAGTAATAAGATCCCGGGTATGATCCTTCAAACGATAAACGAGAACGAAAGTTAAGCGAACCGTATAACAGATCAGCGGTCATTAGGCAAACGATTAGGAAGTTAATCAAAGGGATTAGTGGGAATGATGTCATCCAACCAATAGAAAGAGGACAAGGAAGGGAGGATGACATCATGAGGATGATGTAAGCATGACATAGGGAAGGAGGAGATGTGGTGGAATATTAACCACACAAAACCAAGGGCAACTAGGTAATTCACTAAAGCAAACAACAAAAATCAACCAACCAAGCAAATCATTTCATTTTCATCAAACAAAACACAAAATTCTCTCTTCTTCTTCCTCATGCTCTCGGGTGGTTTCTTAAGAAATGGGAAGTCCAAGCTCCTCCACTTGTTATTTTCCAAGGTAATTATCCTAGCTTCTCCTAGTTAAGTTACATACTTCCTATAAGTTTAAGCTTCTAAATCCAAGCCAATCTTTTTCTATAAATCATCAAAGAAGATGGTGAATAGTGTTTTCAAGAACTAAAATTTGTGTTCTTGAAGTTTTGTTTAGATTAAGCTTGGATAAGGGCTTTAAGGGTGATTCCAAGCCATCCTCTTGATTCTCCACTCTCCAAGGAAGGTATAAACTACAAACCCTAGCTTTAGTTTTGAGTAATTAGGATTGAATGTGTTTGATATAGCATATGTGAGGCATGATGCTTGATTGGTTGAAGTTTGGTTGAGTTTGTAGAGATTAGTTGGTTTTGTTGTATTGTTGGAGTTGTAAATCTTGGTAATTAGTTAAAGAACCTAAGTAAAGCTTTTAGTTCATGTGAGGAATAAGTATAAATGGTTAATATGGATTTGTTGGGGTTGTTATGATGTGATAAGGATGGATATTGGTTGTATGATTGATTTGGGGTTGATTTGTGGTTGGTATCGAGTGGTTTAAATTTGGGAAATCGCGTAAACATAGCCGTCGTAACGTCCGATTTTCTTTGGACTGTTTTTGTGCATAGCATTATGACCCGAGAACCCCCTGCTAGATTATGACCACTGCCATGTTTAGATAGCTCATGTTACGAGCTTCGTTTTGATATGTAGTTCGTTCGATTCCGATGCACGGTTTAGGAGAAACGACCGTTTCAAGTAACGGTGTTTCGCGAACGAAACTTTTTCCCTCGCCTTACTTTGAAACATAGATTAAAGACCAAAAAGGGTTAATTAATGTATGAAACATTTATGGTAAGTGTGTTAGGCAGTTGGTAAGACACTCGCGAAGGAATCGCTTTAAAACTCGTAAAGGTTAAATTATTAAAAATGGTGGAGCCGAGGGTACCCGAGTGACTTAAGCAAATCAGTAAGCGCAAAACAAGCGTTAGAGTCTAAGTTAGTTAAAGTATAGATTTACAAGTGACTTTGGTTTAATTCCAACTTACTTGTTGTTTATAGGTTACCAGACTCGTCCCGAGCCATTCGTAACCCCCAGTCGCTCAGGCAAGTATTCTATCCGTTATACTGTTGTTGTGATGTATATATGTATATGCATTATCTTGCGATAGATGCATGATGTTTATATTAGCAAATGTTGCGATATATTGTAGCATGTGATATGGTATATATGCATGCCTATTTCATATTCTTGAAATATATATCTGTTGGTTCAAATGCTTATTCGTTGCATAATACCTATGCTAGAGATAAGCGGTATTTGCGTATACCCTTAGTATAGGGACCCAAAGGTGAAAATATTTTCTAAAACCGGGAGTCGAGGATCCCGAGTAGATTTTGTATATATATGAATATGGATATATATATATATATATATTTATTTATATATGGTTATAGTTTTCCAAACTATTAATCGAATAAGGTTTATTCGATAACTTTAAACTTTATTTATTATTGAATATTATTTCGAATATCATTCGAGGGCTTATGACTCTTTTATATTATTTATTGAATATTATTTGAATATTCATTTGAGGATGTATGACTCCTTTATTTTATTTAATGAATATTATTTATAATATTCATTCGAGGTATTATGACTCAGCGTATTTTATTTATTGAATATTATTTGAATATTCATTTGAGGATCTATGACTCCGATTATTTGCTGAGGTATATTCTTTATTTTATTAAAGAATAAGGTGTAAATAATCAAACTTATTTTCGATTATTCAATTAAAGATAATACTTTCATATAAGTATATCTTTGGTTATTTAATACTCGTTTCAAGTATAAGTTTTAATACTTCTACTTCAATTATTTTTATAAAGATTATTCTTTATGGGAATATTATTTAATTAATAATATTCAGATATTTTCTAATATTCTGGGGACTGATTTACTTCATTAAATCAGCCTTACTCCAAACACTCTTTAAAGTGTTTTCGAGTCTTCAAAATGATTTTTAAAAGTCAGAGCGGATCCCAAAACTCATTTTTATATTTAAGATCTTCCTTTTTAAAGGGGATTTAAATACTCGCTCAAAACCTGGGGAATCCGGCTCTGTGGTGTATTTTATATTCGCAACGAGGTTGCAGATTTGGTAAATGAATTGATTACTTGCCCAACGTTCGGGAAGTAAGCCCATCTCATTGAGTCGGCATACGCGACAGGCCGGGGTACGGTCTATTATTGTGTAAGTGGCTGGGTGGCAGTCCATCAACGCGTGAGGGGCCGGGGTCCGGTCTAGCGCGAGGTCCTAATGCGGCCAGGGTGATGACCGGTGAGGAATTCATCCATCTACAGTAGAAAAGGTTACTTATTGGTATCTTTGCCTGATCAGCGAGATATCGGGTTTATGCCAAAATTCTTTTCCTTTCCAAAATTCATTGGATGTTTCAAACTCTGTTCATACTTTACATAACAGAGGTTCCAGGAAATGTTTAAGAGATATATATATGTGGATATATATATATATCGGGACTAAATAAAGTATCTCGTAACTTTATTTCATTCAATAATATTTCAAAGATTGAATCTATTCAAATCTTGTCTTGTAGTCTCATCTATGTGATGAACTTTTGAAACTGATTATAACTTGAACGGTGGTAGTTCAAGTAGTATTGGGAAAGATATAAGTATATTGGGGTATTTGGTAACCTCATCTTTTAAACTTATATCTAATTAATAATTGTCTTATGAATGACAAAGATTTTCAGAAAAACGTTGAGACAAGGTTAGATATATGAGATCACCTTGCAACGATATTTTTATACAGTTGTACAATGGGACTTTGTGTATATTATGCATGGAAGAGGACTTCCATTACTTTGAAAAGTATATATGTATATATACTGAATATTTTGCGACTTCATCGCATTAAGATATCAAACTTGGTTCATTTCTTTTGACCAAGATTTTCATGAGTATTATGAGTAGACTCATATACTATTAATCATTATACATATTATTTTGGTGGGCTTGCTGCTCACCCTTGCTTTCTTCTTTCATCACACAACATCAGATAGATAAGATGAACAGGACCAAGCTCCCAATTCGCGATCGGATAGGAAGCGTTTCGCAGCTTCCTATAGGCATTGAAGTCACTGTAGCTGAGGTAGGGAACTACCAATAGACTAGGCTTCAACTTTTGATGTACCAGATTTATGTATATTTATGAATTGTAATAATGGCAATGAAATGTAAATTTATTCAGAACCTTTTTAAGGTGTATTGACATATAATTGTGGAATAAAATGACTTGTGATTATTTTTGGATGTTCATCTCTGAGACTATAACGTGTGGTGTGTGTGTTTATTGTGGGGTCACAGTACAGAGTAGTTGAGAAATTATTAAGATTGGGTGTTAATAAGGGAAATGGAACTCGTGACAACCCGGATCCCCGACCCCGGATCTGGGGGTGTTACAGAAATGGTATCAGAGCTAAGCGTTATAAACCTCAGAGATGATGGGACGTTAAGATAATAAGTTCACTAAGATAATAAGAACTCTTGCCAAGTTCATAGTCGGACTACCTAACGTAGTACTGACAGTTAAAACCCTTATGGGAACCCTTATAAATGTAGCGATAGGAGCGTAGTTCGTTATCGTATATGGTAGCGGGACTCCAAACCCTGAGGTTGAGGAGCAACATCGCGATGATATTTTATTACTAATTGGAGATCGGATTGTGGATCCGATAGAGTGTCCTAATGCAGGACCGGATGATGTTGATATTGAGGATGTAGCGGTTGAGGATGTTGTCCTAGAAGGGATAGTTGTTGAGGAGGATCCCATGGAGGATCCTGACAGGATTGGATAAAGGACCACTGATGAATTGATGACCATGGTTTGGTCGACTACCAGAGGTAGGATTGGCCGGTCACTACCGGAGGTTCGTTCAAGTTGTAAAGATAGTAGCCCCTTTAACGCGGCTTACTCGTAAGACTGAGAAGTTCGAATGGACAGAGAAATACGAGAACAGCTTTCAAGAACTGAAGCAGAGGTTGGTGATGGCCCCTATGCTGGCATTGCCGGATGGAAAAGGAGATTTTGTGAAGTGTAGTGACGCTTCGCACAAGGGCTTAGGGTGCGTGCTTATGCAGCACGGTAAGGTAATCGCGTACATGTCAAGACAATTAAGGTAATATGAAATTCGATATCCCCGCTCATGAGCTTAGGCTCGTGGCAATAGTTACCCTAAAGATTGGAGGCACTACTTGTATGGAGAGAAGTGCGAGAATTACCTAATCCATAAGTGCTCTAGTACATTCTTACGAAGAAAGAGCTCAACATACGCCAGAGGAGGCGGTTAGAGCTAATCAAGAATTATGATTGGGAGATTCTTTATCATTCGGGAAAAGCCAATGTGGTGGCTGATGCCCTTAGTAAAAAGGAGAGACTCAAGATGATAATGTCTTTGGGAGAGTTTATAAGAGATTTTGGAAATAGTAGTGAAGGTAACCGGAGCCGGTACCGAAAAGCTGTTTGAGATTGCAATAGAGACCGAATTATTGGAAAAGAGCATACGGTGCCAGAGGAAGATGATAAGGGAATAATGAGGTATTCCTACAGAAATTGGGTTCCAAAAGTTCAAGAGCTTAAGGATGAGAACTTAGATGAGAGCCATAGTTTGAGGAATAAGATTTAGGGCAAACCCTGAATGTGATAGTCAGGGAGGACGCCATCAAGATAGAAGGAACCCATAACATAATGGAGTGGAAAATGAGGATTTTAAATTAAAAGATGACCCCAATTATGGGGAGTAGGATGAAACATTTTATACTAAGGAAACAGAAAGTCGAGTAAGGAAAGGAGACCCGAGACGGTACTCCTATACGGCAATTCATGGACCTGTCTAAAAAGAACTTAGACTATTATTCCCAACCACCACCTTGAGGAAACAATGCGGTGAGAAATTCTTTCAGGTTCTTTAAGTCGCTAAGCTCTTAGAGTTCCAAGGAACAAGCTGACCCAGTCGAGGCAAGGGCCTGGCTAAAGGAAATATAGGAATCATTTTAGATTCTAAATGATGGACGGATCACAAAAGACTATTTTTGTCACTTACCCTCCTAAGAGAAGGGCCACTACTGGTGAAAGACCAAGAAAGGCACGGAGCCAGAGGTTAGAATAAACTGATTAAAGTTCAGTCAATTGTTTTCGGGAAAGTAATTCCCAAGGTTATGGAGATAGTGTAAAAGCTTTAGAGTCAGAACAAAGGCAGACGAGTATGATGAATTATGAATCTAAGTTGTAAAAGTTGTCAAGATTCGTTCTGAGGACACGAATCCAGAATGACGGGATGTATGAAATCAATGCTTATGTTATGTTGGTTCATGAAATAATGATAAGAGAAAGGAAAATAAAAAGGAAAATGAAGTGGAAAGGAATATAAAGGCAAGAGAGTTTGAGGAATGATAAAGGAGTTGGGTATGAGGAAACCCTAAAGACTCGTAGAAATAGAAATAGAAAAGTATGTAATCGTCCGGATGAGAGTGATTCACCATGAGTTAAATTGATGGTTGAAGGTATAAGAGATACATATATTTTATCCCCTGTAAGTTGGAAAGATTCGAGGAAACCTTGAGATAATTCGAAGGATAGACAATGAGACGCGGATAGACTGAGGAGACAAGAAAGTAAGAAACTAGGAAAATTGGATGAAGGAAGTGACCTTCAAGAATGTGAAGTGTAAGATCGGTGGCTTGATACCCAGAAAGGGAGACGCCAGATATGAGAGATATCCCAACATTGAGGTGACTGTTGAGAAACAACAAAAGTAAATAAGGAATTATTAAGAAGAAGTTCACGTTGAACACGACCAATATCTTCCAGAACATCCTTGTTATCGTTACCAAATTAGGCAAGATAAGCGGATGACCATTGTTATCTTTTGGAGGCCATATGGATTGACCTCAATTTGAATAAGGATGCTATTATGAAATTAGGAATATACTATCGAGGTGGGAATGATTGAATAAGATACCCTTATCAGGGATATATGACTTTATTTATCCATGGATGGATGCATGTACCTTTTCAAAGGTGGAATTAAGGATAGAACATCGGTAACTTAAAATGAATCCTAGGGGAATGCATAAAGGTTGGCATTTCACCCTTAATAGGGATAATATGAAATTTGACAGTATGAATTGGAAAGGATTAAGGTAATAACAACCTTTAAAGAATCAGTGGAGAATTTTTTTTTCAAAAGTATATAGACAATGATTCTAGTATTAGTATATGGTATTTTGATATGCCCTGTATCTAGGGAATACAGGAGGAACGATTCAAGGATAACCTTAGAGGTTTTACAAGGAGAAAGGTAATATTCAAAATTCTCAAGAATAGAAATGTTGATAAAGGAAATATGACGTAATTATAATGTTGCCAAGTGGGGCACGTGTTAAACCACGAGAAAGTATGGATCGAACCAGTAAAGGTCGAAATTGTTCAGGGCAATTAGGACCTAAGATAAAAGATGTTCTAAGTATGATTGAGAGTCAGTCATGACAAGTGATTAGCCTCTAAAGACTGAGGCAATAACTTATGGAAAAATGGTGATATTTTTTTTCCCATCTGATTTTAAGGAAAACATCTTCACTCAAGCAGTGATCGGAAATAAGGTAGAAAATTTATTTGGAGGTGGTTAAAATGACATTGACTGTAAGGAAATTTTACTATCAGGAAAGGCCAAAGAGGTGGCCGACACTTTAAAGGTAAGTGGATAATTATAGGCACGTGTGCCAAAAGAATACAGTGATGATGGTTAAAAATGTGAAGGTTGAATTATGGTTTGGAAGACTGACATTCCTTCTGATGACTGTGCAATACCCAACCGTAATAGTAGTTGGTAAATGTTTAATTCGTGTAATCGCCATGAACGGGCTATCTATCTTAGAAGGTCCTATCTTGAGATAAGCCAGGACCATGTTTCAAAAAGGACTAGATGAACCCTTGAGTTAATTCTTCTATTTAGGGCGTATGATTAAGAATGGTATTAACCTGCTATCGTTGCTTTGATTGAAACTCTTCTGCACTTTTATCTGCTTCATGTCATGAAAGTACGTCAGAGTTTGGAGTGTTCTTCATGAATTGTGATTGGTGGTTATGTTAACTCCTTAGGAGAATTAGATACGAGATGGATGGACTCCGTATGGTTAGTTATTAAGACTTCATGGAAAATGAATGACTACAGTAGGTCAGTGGTGGACCTTAGTAAGGCAGCAATGATTCTGCGAGTAATGAGCTGATTACAACCGTGAGAGTTGTATTGGAATGGGTGTTGAGATTGAGTACCACTAATCGGGTAGTGGTAGTGTATAAGTTATCATTGATAGACTAATTAAGTAGAGTATCTACCTAGTGAATAATTATTCTTTCTTATCAATAGAGAGTCGTATTATTATACAAGGAAGGTTGCGGTGCAAGCATAGAATTCAAGTAACGATGATGTCTAGAATGAGATCCCAGATTCGATTTTCGATGTCGAGGGAGTTTCAAAGGTAATTGTGTATAAGCTCGAGGAAGAGCATGGGTCCATAGAATGATGGACGGGATAGCGAAAATATTTAGGCACGTGAAATGCGATGCTATAATACTTGATGTTGATATAAATACATATATGTTTTGTTCTTCTATGACAAACCTCTATAGTTCAGAGGTAGGTTCCAAGCCAGATATTTTGTGGCAGTATATTTTTTTTTTTTCATATATACAATTCTCTTCAGTTCGTTCTTTTCTCTTCTTTTCATTTCATGTAAGCTGAGAAGAACAACCCTTCCAGAAGGGGAGGTATTGCCGAATGACTATCTATCTTTGTGATAGAAGCCTAGTAGGATACCACATGTTGTTTAATTGCTTGTCAAGTACTAAAGGCTGGCCACCTTCTGTACTAACTATGCGATATAACAAGTGTTCATGATCATAGTGATCTCTCAACAAATTCCTTTACTTCTATTTGATTGATCAAATTTTGGAAAATAGAAACAACTGAAAAAGGAGTAATAAAGTGGTGGTAGTATGCGGAATGGGAACACATTCGTGATACTAAGGTTGACGTGGTTATTAAAAGGTTATAGAACGCTAACAAGCAAAAGTATAACCCGTATAATATTAGGAACGGAAGGTAGTAGCGATTACGAACTGGAAAAGAATGGGTATTGAGAAGCAAAAGTTCTAATGATTAGAAGCTATGATGAGAGTCTGTGTAATAGACTTGAAAGAATTTGGAATGATCACTTAATGAGAATTGAGTTATCTTACGACAATAGATCCTATGTCATTATCGAGATGTCGCCTTATGAGATCCTTGAGGGAAGACAATGTCGATCTCCCTTATGTTAGGATGAAGTTGTAGAGCGCAAGATGCTCGGACCCGCAGTAGTCCAAAGGACCAGGGATATAATAGATCTAATCAGAGGACGGCTGGTAGTAGCCCAAGATGGACATGATAAGTATGTTGATTTGACACGAAAGGATAAAGAGTATGAAATAGGGGACCTATAATGTTATAGGTATCCCTTGGAAAAGATTGATGAGGTTCGAAAAGAAAGGAAAGCTAGGTCTACAATTTGTTGGACCCTTGGATATATTAAGACGTTTGGGAAGTTAGCATATGAGCTAGCCCTAACCCCGAACATGTAGCAGGTCGTAACGTGTTTCACGTATCAATGTTAAGGAAGTGAAATTCAGATGCCAGATAAATAGAGGCATATGAGCGCATAGATATGTAACCCGACGTAACCTATATGGAGCAACCAGGAAGGGTTATAGAGTGAAAAGGGACAAGTGCTTAGGAGAAGGGTTATCAAACTAGTCAGAGTTTGACGGTAGAACCACAATGTGGAAAATTGACTCGAGAGTTAGAAAGTGTAATGCTAAGAAAGTATCCCCATTTGTTTTCTATCTGATTCTGGGACGGAATCCTTTTAAGGAGGGGAGACTGTAATAACCCCAATTTTTGGAAAATTTTGAAACCCTTATGAATAGTGTTTTTGCTGAATGAGAAAACTTTTCATGCCACACTATGTAGGGGTTCTGTTATGGATATTCTGGGATATTATTAGTACTCTATGAAGTATATAAGTGTATGTAAAGATCGTCAGAATCCAATTCCGAACACTTTGGTTTTTCCCGGAAATCCACAAGATACGGAGAGAATTGAGTATAAGGTAACAGGATAAAAAGGATTTAAATTAAAGGATTATAATGGAGGATCATAAAAAGGAATATAATGTATTGAGAAAGGTTAAGGGAACCTAAGTAATAAGATCCCGGGTATGATCCTTCAAACGATAAATGAGAACGAAAGTTAAGCGAACCGTATAACAGATCAGCGGTCATTAGGCAAACGATTAGGAAGTTAATCAAAGGGATTAGTGGGAATGATGTCATCCAACCAATAGAAAGAGGACAAGGAAGGGAGGATGACATCATGAGGATGATGTAAGCATGACATAGGGAAGGAGGAGATGTGGTGGAATATTAACCACACAAAACCAAGGGCAACTAGGTAATTCACTAAAGCAAACAACAAAAATCAACCAACCAAGCAAATCATTTCATTTTCATCAAACAAAACACAAAATTCTCTCTTCTTCTTCCTCATGCTCTCGGGTGGTTTCTTAAGAAATGGGAAGTCCAAGCTCCTCCACTTGTTATTTTCCAAGGTAATTATCCTAGCTTCTCCTAGTTAAGTTACATACTTCCTATAAGTTTAAGCTTCTAAATCCAAGCCAATCTTTTTCTATAAATCATCAAAGAAGATGGTGAATAGTGTTTTCAAGAACTAAAATTTGTGTTCTTGAAGTTTTGTTTAGATTAAGCTTGGATAAGGGCTTTAAGGGTGATTCCAAGCCATCCTCTTGATTCTCCACTCTCCAAGGAAGGTATAAACTACAAACCCTAGCTTTAGTTTTGAGTAATTAGGATTGAATGTGTTTGATATAGCATATGTGAGGCATGATGCTTGATTGGTTGAAGTTTGGTTGAGTTTGTAGAGATTAGTTGGTTTTGTTGTATTGTTGGAGTTGTAAATCTTGGTAATTAGTTAAAGAACCTAAGTAAAGCTTTTAGTTCATGTGAGGAATAAGTATAAATGGTTAATATGGATTTGTTGGGGTTGTTATGATGTGATAAGGATGGATATTGGTTGTATGATTGATTTGGGGTTGATTTGTGGTTGGTATCGAGTGGTTTAAATTTGGGAAATCGCGTAAACATAGCCGTCGTAACGTCCGATTTTCTTTGGACTGTTTTTGTGCATAGCATTATGACCCGAGAACCCCCTGCTAGATTATGACCACTGCCATGTTTAGATAGCTCATGTTACGAGCTTCGTTTTGATATGTAGTTCGTTCGATTCCGATGCACGGTTTAGGAGAAACGACCGTTTCAAGTAACGGCGTTTCGCGAACGAAACTTTTTCCCTCGCCTTACTTTGAAACATAGATTAAAGACCAAAAAGGGTTAATTAATGTATGAAACATTTATGGTAAGTGTGTTAGGCAGTTGGTAAGACACTCGCGAAGGAATCGCTTTAAAACTCGTAAAGGTTAAATTATTAAAAATGGTGGAGCCGAGGGTACCCGAGTGATTTAAGCAAATCAGTGAGCGCAAAACAAGCGTTAGAGTCTAAGTTAGTTAAAGTATAGATTTACAAGTGACTTTGGTTTAATTCCAACTTACTTGTTGTTTATAGGTTACCAGACTCGTCCCGAGCCATTCGTAACCCCCAGTCGCTCAGGCAAGTATTCTATCCGTTATACTGTTGTTGTGATGTATATATGTATATGCATTATCTTGCGATAGATGCATGATGTTTATATTAGCAAATGTTGCGATATATTGTAGCATGTGATATGGTATATATGCATGCCTGTTTCATATTCTTGAAATATATATCTGTTGGTTCAAATGCTTATTCGTTGCATAATACCTATGCTAGAGATAAGCGGTATTTGCGTATACCCTTAGTATAGGGACCCAAAGGTGAAAATATTTTCTAAAACCGGGAGTCGAGGATCCCGAGTAGATTTTGTATATATATGAATATGGATATATATATATATATATATTTATTTATATATGGTTATAATTTTCCAAACTATTAATCAAATAAGGTTTATTCGATAACTTTAAACTTTATTTATTATTGAATATTATTTCGAATATCATTCGAGGGCTTATGACTCTTTTATATTATTTATTGAATATTATTTGAATATTCATTTGAGGATGTATGACTCCTTTATTTTATTTAATGAATATTATTTATAATATTCATTCGAGGTATTATGACTCAGCGTATTTTATTTATTGAATATTATTTGAATATTCATTTGAGGATCTATGACTCCGATTATTTGCTGAGGTATATTCTTTATTTTATTAAAGAATAAGGTGTAAATAATCAAACTTATTTTCGATTATTCAATTAAAGATAATACTTTCATATAAGTATATCTTTGGTTATTTAATACTCGTTTCAAGTATAAGTTTTAATACTTCTACTTCAATTATTTTTATAAAGATTATTCTTTATGGGAATATTATTTAATTAATAATATTCAGATATTTTCTAATATTCTGGGGACTGATTTACTTCATTAAATCAGCCTTACTCCAAACACTCTTTAAAGTGTTTTCGAGTCTTCAAAATGATTTTTAAAAGTCAGAGCGGATCCCAAAACTCATTTTTATATTTAAGATCTTTCTTTTTAAAGGGGATTTAAATACTCGCTCAAAACCTGGGGAATCCGGCTCTGTGGTGTATTTTATATTCGCAACGAGGTTGCAGATTTGGTAAATGAATTGATTACTTGCCCAACGTTCGGGAAGTAAGCCCATCTCATTGAGTCGGCATAAGCGACAGGCCGGGGTACGGTCTATTATTGTGTAAGTGGCTGGGTGGCAGTCCATCAACGCGTGAGGGGCCGGGGTACGGTCTAGCGCGAGGTCCTAATGCGGCCAGGGTGATGACCGGTGAGGAATTCATCCATCTACAGTAGAAAAGGTTACTTATTGGTATCTTTGCCTGATCAGCGAGATATCGGGTTTATGCCAAAATTCTTTTCCTTTCCAAAATTCATTGGATGTTTCAAACTCTGTTCATACTTTACATAACAGAGGTTCCAGGAAATGTTTAAGAGATATATATATGTGGATATATATATATCGGGACTAAATAAAGTATCTCGTAACTTTATTTCATTCAATAATATTTCAAAGATTGAATCTATTCAAATCTTGTCTTGTAGTCTCATCTATGTGATGAACTTTTGAAACTGATTATAACTTGAACGGTGGTAGTTCAAGTAGTATTGGGAAAGATATAAGTATATTGGGGTATTTGGTAACCTCATCTTTTAAACTTATATCTAATTAATAATTGTCTTATGAATGACAAAGATTTTCAGAAAAACGTTGAGACAAGGTTAGATATATGAGATCACCTTGCAACGATATTTTTATACAGTTGTACAATGGGACTTTGTGTATATTATGCATGGAAGAGGACTTCCATTACTTTGAAAAGTATATATGTATATATACTGAATATTTTGCGACTTCATCGCATTAAGATATCAAACTTGGTTCATTTCTTTTGACCAAGATTTTCATGAGTATTATGAGTAGACTCATATACTATTAATCATTATACATATTATTTTGGTGGGCTTGCTGCTCACCCTTGCTTTCTTCTTTCATCACACAACATCAGATAGATAAGATGAACAGGACCAAGCTCCCAATTCGCGATCGGATAGGAAGCGTTTCGCAGCTTCCTATAGGCATTGAAGTCACTGTAGCTGAGGTAGGGAACTACCAATAGACTAGGCTTCAACTTTTGATGTACCAGATTTATGTATATTTATGAATTGTAATAATGGCAATGAAATGTAAATTTATTCAGAACCTTTTTAAGGTGTATTGACATATAATTGTGGAATAAAATGACTTGTGATTATTTTTGGATGTTCATCTCTGAGACTATAACGTGTGGTGTGTGTGTTTATTGTGGGGTCACAGTACAGAGTAGTTGAGAAATTATTAAGATTGGGTGTTAATAAGGGAAATGGAACTCGTGACAACCCGGATCCCCGACCCCGGATCTGGGGGTGTTACACGTTCACACAGATTCACTCATCAAGCTCATCATCGTCCTCAATATCAGCAATGGTCACATCATTTATGGTGTTGACAACCATGTTCATCATCAGACGAACGAGCACGAACATTTCCGCAACCAATTTCTGCTGCTTCTTCTTAACTTTAAGCATCTCAGCTTCATGCCTGTCCACATAACGACCAATCTTCTGTCTTAACTTTCCCTCCCTGTCAAGTGCTTGCTCTTGAATTTTTCTGATTATCTCCAATGTACGAGGTCCAAATGGTTCTTTGTCAACCCACTCATGATACCCACACATATTGTTGTGACAAACCCTAAATCGCCTCCCAGCATTTGGCCCGAACCATTGAGTCTTCATAACAGACATCTGTTCACAGAAACAAGCAAGATCCAGGATGGCATCAATTTCCTCATCTGTGCGAGCCATTCTCTATTTGTGTGTGAGATAATTTTGGTAATTAGGGCTTCCAATAATGATTTGGGGCTGCTGTACTGTACTTATAGTTCAAAGACCCGTTGGAATAATGAACTTCCACAATTACCCTCGACTGAACTGATGGAGTTGGCTGGATTTGACGGAAAATAACAAAATGTTAAAATATTCATAATCTGGTATAGCACGTGGTAGTTTCTGAATGTTAGTATCCCAAGTGGTCTGACAGGCAAACTACGAGTACAGAAAGTGCACTTTACTCTTTATACTTTAAATAAAAGCATATTTACCCAGAATCCTTTGCGTTTTTTTATTTCATTTTCCTCTGCATTTAAAGAATAAAAATGAAGAACATACATTCACCCCACTCTGTATGTACCTTTTGGACCTAACGAGTAGTTGAAAATGACTCTGTAGAGAAATTTGTTAATCCCACTAGTACACCTCATGTTCTTAAGGAAGCTAAGAAGCCTATGTTTAAGAAAGCTACTCTTGAGCCCTTTGATGAAGATAATCTTTATATTCTTCATGAGATGCTTATTGAGGATCTCAAGCTCTCAAGGAGACAAAAGCCAAAGAAACCTATGTTTGTTGCTAGTGACTCTGATTTATCTTTTGCTGGACTAGGTTTTACTTCCAAGACTAAGAGAAGTAGAAACATGAATGGAAGGATAGGAACTAATGACCCTAGGAAGTTATGTAATAACTGTGGTTCTGCTGGTCACCTTACTCATGCTTGTAGAAAGGTTAAAGTAGACAATGCTAAGAATTTTTATGTGCGTAACATGCCAAACATACTTAATGTTTCTAAGTATGATAAATTTGTTTGCATGTCATGTGTAGTTTCTTTCATGCACAATTATCTTGATTCCACACACTCACATAATACATCTCATAATCATGATAAGCATGCTGGTGAGAACACTGGTAGATCAAATATTGTAACCCCTCCTAAAGCTAGAAAAGTGGACCCTGTCACCAAGCACAAGAGTAAGTTTATTGGTGCTTCTGAAAGTGACAAGGAAACAATCAATGATAAAGCATCAATTGTTAAGCCTGTCAATTCTGTGAAGAAAAATGTTAAATATTCAAATGCTTCTAAGTCTTCTGAATCCAACTTAGTTTGGGTAACAAATAAAACTTAATCACTTTTATTTTCTAGGCATTAAGCAGAAGAAGGTCATGTAGATTCTGGACAGTGGATGTTCAAGGCATATGACAGGAGATAGAGCCCTGCTATCAAAGGTGGTTGAGAAAGCTGGCCCAGTGGTTACTTTTGGACATGACAACAAAGGTTATACTACGGGATATGGCTGTTTAGAATTTGGAAATGTCATCATTGAAGAAATCTCTCTGGTTGAAGGTCTTATGCATAATCTCCTCAATATTAGTCAATTATGTGACAAAGGATGTGAAGTCTTGTTCAAGAAGGATAAGTGTTTGATCTCTAATCAGAAGAATGAAAAACTGACTCTAAATGGAGTTAGAAAAGGTGAGTTGTTCGTAGCTGAATGGAATTCTGCTGATGGTCAAGTTATATGTTTCAACAGGAAAGCCTCTCCAGATGAAAGTTGGTTATGGCATATGAAGCTCTCCCACTTGAACTTCAAGACCGAGAATTCTTTGGTTAAGAGGAAATTGGTGAGAGGATTGCCCGAGATGGAATTCAGTCCGGATGGACTTTGTGAAGCATGTGAGAAAGGAAAGTCAAAAAGGGCATCATACAAGAAGAAGACAATGACTGACATTACTGAACCATTACAACTCCTTCATATAGATTTTTTGGCCCTGTCTGTAATATCCCATATTTTCAATTATTATTATTATTATTATTTGAAGTTGTTTATGTGATTTTATGTGAATTTTGGTGAATTATCTTGTAATTGGAGTGATGTTTTGGATGTTTATATGTGATATTCTTGGAGTATACTAATTTTTATATATTCAGAATAAAGTATGGATAATTGTGATATTTTTCTGGTAATTTTTGGATTGTTATATGATTTTATAATGATTTATGAATTCATTAATTATTTTCTGAGTATTTATAAAACTATTTTATAAAGCCGGGAATCGTCCAACTTCAACTATTTTTGCGTTTTTACAACCTGAAACTCTTCTAAAAACTCCTTCCTAACCTAATCTGTATATTCAGAGCATTTTCCGTGTTTTAAATTTTTCAATCCGGATTACGGTTTGACCCATACGCGTCCCGGCGTACAATTTTCGATACCATAGACATTTTGATGAATCAACAAAACCCGTATTCTCGAAAGGCGAGATATTATTACATTATTTTCGTATAAAGTATTTTATAAGAACCCCAGTTTTGATAATTATCCAAATCTGATATTAAATTGTATTGTTTTATAGTTACTTAGCGGCTAAGTAACCTATTTTCGGATCCAATATGCAAAGGTAATTATCAAATTATTAAATAAATAAATATGAGATGGTTCTGTCAGTTGTGTGTTGCTTTATTATTAATTATGTGTAATTTGTTCGGTGCGAGAATTAATTTTATAGTTAATTATTGAGCTCTATGAATTCATATTTGCTTTTAAAATAATTTTATTGAATATTTACTCTCATAAATGCTAAAATCATTTCTAAAATTATTTTTGTTTCTTTATAGTTTTATTTATTATTTTTAGGAATTCATAAAATTTAAAAATCAATATTTTATTGATTATTTAGCCCTTTATGATTTTTTGATTGCATTTATTTGTAAAATCAGTATTTAATTCTAGAGTTCTTTAAAAATTATGAAACTCATACTTATTTAAGTTTGGAATATTCCGAGAATTTTAAAATTATTTTAGGAATTTTTAGGATTAATTTCACCCGTGCGTTGATTCGTTTAATTGATAAAAGAGGGTATAAATTATATTTCAGAAATTATTTTAAAATTATGAAATTTATGTTTTTATAAAATTCGGGATATTTGAAACATTTTAAGACTATTTTTGCGATTTTCTGAATTTATTTTAAGTGCAGCTCGGTTCGTTAACTGTGAAATGCGGGTACGAGTTGCGTTTCAAAAATGTTTTAAAAATTATTGAAATTTTATTTTATTAGTTTCGGGGTTTTTAGAAAATTTTAAGACTATTTCCGTAGTTTTATAAATTTATTTTATGCGCAACTTGGTTCGTTAAAAAAAATCCAAAAAACGGGTCAGAACGGGACAAAAAATGGAAGCGCATCCAGAACCAGATACATGTCACCTTCTTATCAGTTCATTTGACACATGTTGCCTTGTTATTGCTGGGTTTATTAAAATAAATAAATAAATAAATAATAATAAAATACTATTCTACCCAAAACACCCCACCCCTGTTCCCCTTTCTCCCCAGTTCCCTCACATCTTTCTCCCGTTTTCTTCCTTCCAGTTCTTCCGCGCCTTTCCCTCGATTCCTGCTTCTATTTTTTTTCTTTTCTTTTGCCCGCTCCTGTGCTCCCTATTTCTGGTAATTTCCGACTTCTCTGCTCTTTTATCCGGCGAGTTTCCGGCAGGGTTGTGGCAACAATTCTCCTCAGCCCTGTTCTTGCTTGATTGCTGTAGATATATATATATATATACATATGTTTGTATAAATATATGTACTTATTTGTGTGTTAGTGTGTGTGTGTGTGTCAAATGTGTGTGCGTGCAGTGTGTGTGTGTGCAGCGCCAGTGGCGCGTGTAATGTGTGAAGTGTGATGGTGTGGCTCGATTGTGCTTTGCTCCCATTGCCCGATTATTGATCGAATTATTATATTTGTTTTTGTTTTCTGCAGAGGCATATTTGACTGATTTTGTGAAACAAAATATTGAATTCGCGCGGGAATTATCTTGGGTAATCGGTGGAATTTATTTGGAAACCTGACTCGTGTCGGGCACCAATAAATTTTACCGCCGTCGGCGATGAGCCTCGGCGAGCCGATGGTGGACCGTGATGATATAATTTGAGTCCTACAATTATTAATATAATATAAATAAATAATAATAAATACAATCAGTTATAAAATTTATTTTGAAGCGAAAAGTGGGATATTATTATTAGAGTTGTACTAGTGTTGGGATGGCAAATTGGATTGATTGTGGTTTGTTGTTGTTGTGGATTTGGTTTGAGACGTCGAGTTGTTCGACGGGTTAGCCGATAATCAAAGGAAGTGCTGCCCGATTTCCGAAAAATTAAATTACGGAAACGCGAGGCCGTACCCAATGACTATCGGAACGTCGATCGGTTATAAATGAGTACTCTATACGGAACCTGATTATGCGTTGTGATAAAATATTATGCTAAAACCGATAACCCTAATTTCGTAAAAGGACAGATATACATATTTTCTGAAAACGAGCACCGAACCGATTTTTGAGAACGTGAACCCTAACTGATACGTGTATTATTATATGAAGTATGTTACGAGTCGGGCTATGTAATCGTAAGGGTAGAACTGATAGTGAGGATATGCCCAGCTTAAGCGATCGTCTAATTTAGGGTATTTCGACTCTGTAGGTTTTAGACGAAAGACCCAAGTTCCAAAGTCGGTTTAGGAATAACCTAGAGTTTGGTAGGAAGAGCTCTGCAAGATGCGGGTCGTTCAAGACCATCAGAACCGGACGTAGGATAAAGAGTGAAATGGAATAGTGATGGTTATCTGGCTTCTAGCAATCACAGGAACAACACATCAACGAATTATCGAGATAAAGAAACGATGATGTTTTGAGACAGAATGTCAGAATAGATGCGTCATTGCGAGTGTGACTAACTGCTAAATCCCAAAGGCAAGTATCCCTATCATCACTTATTGTTCAAGTGATATTTATTTTAAATATTTTCATGCAAGTATTGCTTTCCCTATTTTCAACTCAAAATAGATAAATGTTTTACATATCGCTGAATTAAATAATTCCGTTTATGCAAATACTAATCTGCTATTCTATGTTCAGAATAGTCAAGTGTTTTTACTTATCCAATTATCGGATTTATAAATATTTTGGATTTTGAGAAAAATGATTTGGTTGCGAATATTCCTACCTAAGAAAATGGGGGAAATAAAATTATTTTGGGTGTCGATTATTATGACCCCTTCTCAATAAAAGGTTTTAAGATTGGATCAAATTGCGTAAGTGACCGGGACGGACGATCCAGCGGAGGGCTATTTCTAAGTGTCATATGAGATATTATGACATAATTTTTTCCACAGGCAGGTATATTGCCTTTTTATTTGAGTACTCGTGTTTTTGGGGTCATGCTTCTACGAATCATGACTCAGTGCTATCACACGGGCTGATCATCATGTGATAGTACGTCCGTCGGAGAATGATCCCAATCTAAATTATCATATCATTTTTGATATTCATAAAATAAATGATTTATCAACTTTTTTTGTTTTGGACTAATGGTGAAATGCAGTTTTGATTCAGTTTTTGATTTATACAGATACTTACTTTGTTGTTAAATATCAAAGGTGGTATTAGTATAGATGATTGATGTTGACTTCAGTATGGGATGTTGTGAGCATCAAAGTTCGTATTGATATCTAATTTGATATGACAACAAAATAAGTATTAATATCAAGAGTTCGGTTTTGAATAAAGTTTATGATTCAATCCATAATCATTGTTTCTTGTTATTGTTGTTTACGATATTTCCATAGACACGGTTTTACGAGTTTTATCCTCGTCAAGATTCAAAGTATTGCTGAAGCATTTCGCTCGAAAATATCAAAAGGATTTTGAATACTGAGGAGGAATCAATTCTGGGATTCCTTTAACAAATTTTCTGTTTCAGCAATTATGATTTTAAAATGTCCTATGCTATTGCAGATGTCGATTTAATATCAAAAAGACCCAATATGCTATAATGAACTTGCTGAGCATTTCTTCCGCTCATACTTGCATGTTTTTAAATTTAACCTCCAGTGAGGATTTGCTTGCGGTGTTTAGCCGCGTAATTCGAGGAAGCAAAGAAGAAGCTCTTGGAAGGTGGTTGGTCCAGGGTTTGCGGGCTAGTGTAAGTTCTGTTATGTAAAGTTGTTTATATTATGAATTTATTATAATTGTATTATTTTATAGCTGGGACTAGTATACTTCTTTTCGAAGTTATACTAGTGGGTTAAGTTTGGAGTTTGGGAATTTTTGAAAAGAGTTTTGAAAGAAAGTGAAAATTTATTTGTGGAATTTGGATTTCTTGTTTCTAGAACTGTAACCTTAAAAGATCTTGGATTAGTTTGGGGTCATAGATGCTAAATATCTTCCGCTGGCAGTTATTTATTGATTTAACGGGTTAATTTGGATTGAGTTTTTATAGTGACGACCAAATCCTCTGACCCCGGATTTGGGGGTGTTACACTGTCAACGTCATGTCTATGTCTAGAAAGAAATACGGCTTAGTGATTGTTGATGACTATTCTAGATACACGTGGGTGCTATTATTACATTCAAAGGATGAAGCAGCTGATATGATTATTGATCACATCAACAAGATTGAGTTAGAAGCTGGAGTGCCTGTGCGGACCATCAGATCAGACAATGGAACAGAATTCAGAAATGTAAATTTGAATGATTTATGTACCGAGAAGGGCATCTCAAGACAGTTTTCAACACCAAGGACACCACAACAGAATTGAGTGGTTGAGAGGAAGAATCGAACATTGGTTGAAGCTGGAAGGACCATGCTTAATGAAGCCAACCTTCCTAACTACTTTTGGGATGAAGCAGTTAACACTGCATGTTATACTCAAAATAGAACCCTGATCAACAAGATGTATGAGAAGACCTTTAATGAGTTAATGGCCAACAAGAAACCATCAGTGAAATACTTTCACGTGTTTGGAGGAAAGTGCTTTGTGCTTAAGGATGATGAGCATCTTCGCAAGTTTGATGCTAGAGCTGAAGAAGGTATCTTTCTGGGCTATTCTCTGGAGTCAAAGACGTACGGGGTATATGTGATTAGTGATCGAAAGGTTGTGGAAAGCCTTAATATAACATTTGTTAGATATATTTGCGATGTCATGTCTAATCTGTTGTGTTTAGTTTCAGAACTTAATATCAAGACTTATCAGGACTTACTGGAAATCAGAACTTACTGAAGTCAGAACTTGTATCAGAACTTAAGGTCGTCAGGATTTATATCAGGACTTAAGTGCAGCTAATTTCTAGGAGAGGATCTGGACTAAAACAAAGGAAGATATGCTTTAGGAGTTGGACGACTAGAAGACTTGTAGAAGATAATATCTGATTGATATATTTTAGGAAGAGATATATTTCATATCAATTAGAAGATATCTTTTAACTGTGTACTATATAAACACAACTTAGGGTTTATACTATATGTGTTATTATTCACGAGAAAGATTATTCATTGTAACCTAACAGCTCTTAGTGATATTCTTCATCACTGAGAGAGTAGTTTAACCTACTTTATAACAGAGCTTATTATATTGAATAAACTTGATTACTGTTACATACTTGTGTTCTAAATCGATTGGATTGTATAAACACTATATTCAACCCCCTTCTATAGTGTTGTGTGACCTAACAAGTGGTATCAGAATCTCTCTGTTGATATACAAACAGTGAGATCTAGTTTACAATCATGTCTTACGAAACACAAACTCCACCTAAGCCTACCAAAACTCAAGATACTCAAAACAATCAAACCCACAGTCGATATGAGACTATTAGGGTTCCCATACCGAGAGCATCTAAGTATCCTATATGGAAGGTAAAGATGGTTATGTTTCTTGATGCCACAGATCCAGAATACCTTGATAGAATTAATGATGGACCATATAAGCCTACCAAGCTTTCTGTTACAGTTGATGATCAACCAGTAAAGACCATACCAAAGGAGAAAGGTGATTACACATCTAAAGACATCTCATCTATTTCCAAGGATGCAAGGGTAAGGCATTTACTTCATAGTGCAATTGAAAATGTCATGTCAAACAGGGTAACTGGATGCAAGACTGCAAAGGAAATATGGGATGCTTTGGAGACAAGATGCCAGGGAACTGAAGCCATAAAAAAGAACAGGAAGACAATACTCACACAGGAGTATGAGTAGTTTGACTCAAAATATGATGAGTCACTAACTGATTTATATGACAGATTTGCCAAACTCTTGAATGATCTGTCTCTGGTGGACAAGGAATATGATCTTGAAGATTTAAATCTAAAATTCCTTTTAGCTCTTCCTGAAAATTGGGATTTGAAGTCTACTACCATAAGAGACAACTATGACCTTGCTGAAACTACTCTTGATGAAATTTATAGTATGCTCAAGACTCATGAACTTGAGATGGATCAAAGCAGGAAAAGGCATGGAAGAAAGTCAAAGACAGTTGCACTTAAAGCTGATGATGAATCTCCTAAAGTGGTTGTCTCAAAGAGGGGCAAAGGAAAGGCTCTCATCATACAGTCTGATTCAGAGTCATCATATTCTGATGATGATGATTCAGAATCTGAAAATTTATCTGAAGTGGATGTTGATGCAGAGATGATGCAACTGTGTGCTCTTATGGTGAAGGGTATCACAAAGATAGCCTACAAGAAATTCAGGAAGGGTAAGAAGTTTTCCAGGAAAGGTGAAAGTTCTGAAAAGAAAGGGTTCCGAAAGTCTGAAGGCAAAGGAGGAAAGTCTGACAGAGGAGAGAACTCAAATGTCATATGCTACAATTGTGGTGAAAGAGGCCATATCTCTCCTGATTGAAAAAAAGGAAAAGGTGATAAAGACCAGGCACTTATCACAAAGAAGAAAAACTGGGCAGACACTTCAGATTCTGAAGAAGAGGTGAACTATGCTTTAATGGAAAATGCTGATAGTAGTTCTGGAACTGCTGAATTGAAGGTACCTCATTCAACTCTTGCTTTTCATACTGATGATATCTCTGAGCTAAGATTATATCTTAAAATCATGTTCGTTATTTTAGAGATCAGACTTTAGAAAATGAAAGATTAAAATCTGAAAGTCTTGCTCTTAGAAACAGAAATGACTACTTAGAAAAAGAGTTAGTTATATTTCATCAAACTTATAAAGAAAGAGATGAGGCTTTGTATGTTAAAGATGAACTACTAAAATTGAATAAATCTCTTAAATCTGAATTAGAAAAGGAAAAGGAGATAATCAAAACTTGGACTAACTCTGGAAGAACAACTCAGAAATCTTAGAAAATGGAAATTGGAAAGAAGAACTAGGTTACCTAAATGATAAAGAAGAAAAGGAAACTGTGTCATCTAAACCAAACTTTACCAAGAAAGCTGAAAAGCCTAAAATTAATCCTGTCAAGTTTGTGTCAAATTCGGACAAGTCAAAATCTGAAAAGATGAAAGACTCTAAAACAGAAGTCAAAGAAAAGTCAACTTCTGACAAATTAAAATAGGAGAAACCAGCTGTAGTAAACATTGGCTTAATGACAAAGAAGCAGCTTAAGTATAAGCTAAAAGAGATTAAAAATGTGAACAAGGTAAAGGAAGCTAGGAAAAATAGGAATGGAAAGGAAGGTGTGAATAAAAACAGTAATTATATGCCTGTTCCTAACGCTCATAGAAAGAAATGCTATAATTGTGGAAACTCTAACTATCTTACTTCTTTTTGCAGGAAAAATAAAGATATAAATTCTTTACCTCATAGACCAGGAGTTAAGAGTCAGTCTGTTAGGTTTAAACCATAAAATCCTTGTTTTCATTGTGGTAGTTTATGGCATTCTATTTATACTTGTAAGGAATATCATAGTTTGTACTATGATTATTATCAAATAAAACCTTCTTTAAAGAAAGTTAGCATTGTTCCTTCTAGTATAAGTTCTGATGCAAAGTCTGATAAAAAGCATGTTAGCATAAAGTCTGAAACTAAATCCGCTGCAAATGCTAATAACTTAAAAATGCCAAAGGATCCAAGCAAGTCTGGGTCCTTAAAACTAACCAATAGTGGTCTTTGTGATTGCTGGGCAACAGGAAAAACATTCTAGTTCTGGACAGTGGATGTTCAGGACATATGACTGGAAATAAAGCCCTGCTATCAGACTTTATGGAGAAAGCTGACCCAAAATTTTCTTGTGGAGATGACAACATGGAAAAAACTCTGGGATATGGCAATATCAATCTTGGGAATGTCATAATTGAATCAGTAGTTCTTGTCTCAGGACTTAAACACAATCTGCTAAGTGTGAGTCAAATATGTGACAGAGGTTATTATGTGGATTTCTTTGAAGAACACTGTGAAGATGTAAGTAATTCTATAGGCAAAGTGGTTCTGAAAGGTTAAGATATGTTAACATATATGAAGCCATACTTTCAACAAATTCTGATGGTTCTGCAATCTGTCTGTTAAGCAGAGCATCAATTGAAGAAATCTGGAATTGGCACAAGAGACTCTCTCATTTAAATTTCAACAACATAAATGAGCTAGCAAAGAAAGATCTTGTGAGAGGACTGCCAAAATTAGTATTTGCTCCTGATGGTCTTTGTGACTCATGTCAAAAGGCAAAATAAAGAAAATCTTCATTCAAGAGCAAAACTGAATCCTCAATTCTTGAGCCTTATCACTTACTGCATGTTGATCTATTTGGTCCAGTCAATGTCATGTCCATTGCAAAGAAGAAATATGCTATGGTTATAGTGGATGAGTTCGCAAGATAAACTTGGGTATATTTCTTGCACAAGAAGAATGAAATTGTATCTACTCTAACTGATCATGTCAGACAGCTGGATAAGTTAGTCAAAGATTCTGTTAAAATAATAAGAAATGATAATGGCACTGAGTTCAAGAATTCAATCATGGAAGAGTTCTGCAAAGAGCATGGAATAAAGCAGGAATTTTCAGCACCTGGAACTCCACAGCAGAATGGAGTTGTAGAAAGAAAGAACATGAATCTTATTGAAGCTGCACGAACTATGCTTGATGAAGTAAAGCTACCAACCTATTTTTGGGCTGAAGTTGTGCAGACTGCTTGTTTTACACAGAATGCTACACTCATAAACAAGCATGAAAAAACACCATATGAGATGGTGAAGAAAAAGAAGCCAAATCTGAAATACTTTCATGTATTTGGATGCAAGTGTTTTGTTCTTAAGACTCATCCTGAACAGCTGTCAAAATTTGATCTAAAAGCTGATGAAGGAATTTTTGTTGGATATCCACTTTCCACAAAGCCTTCAGAGTCTACAATTTAAGAACAAGAGTTGTCATGGAATCTATCAATGTATCTTTTGATGATAAAAAGATTACTGGACTTGAAGATTTCAATGATCATGATCAGCTGAGATTTGAAAATGAAGATGTAAATTCTGATTCTGTAAATTCTGATGACCTAAATCCTGATCCTGTAAGTTCTGACGGGTTAAATTCTGATGTCATTGAAACTGTGGTAACTGCTCCAAGGGAAAATGCACCTGTTCAGGGGGAGCAAGCTGATGATCATACCACATCTCAAGATTCTCAAGAAGCATCAGAACCAGTCACTGGCTCTTCATATTCTGATTCATCAAGTTCTGATGAGCCAAATTCTGACAATTCTGGAAACTCTGATTCTTCAATTCCTGAAGGATCCAACTCAAATTCTGGAATCTCAAAGAGCATAACCTCAGGGGGAGCATCAGAAAATGCTGATGGAGACATCATGGATCATGGGGAGGATCCATTTCTAGAGATCATCTTCCATCTGCAAGGAAGTGGACTAAATCACACACACCTTACTTAATAATTGGAGATCCTGAAGCAGGTGTCAGAACTAGAACATCAACAATAAATGAATGTCTCTATCATTCCTTTCTATCTCAGACTGAACCAAAGAAAGTGGAAGAAGCTCTTCAAGATGCTGATTGGGTGCAAACAATGCAGGAAGAGTTAAATGAATTTGAAATAAATAAAGTCTGGACCCTAGTACCAAGACTAAAGGATAAATCCAGTTGTAAAATCTGACACATCCTCTAGGCCCAAAACCAAAAGAACTATTTTTGTGCCTAAATCTCCACTAAGGAGAAGAAGAAGGATGATTCTGAGAGATGAATCTGATGAGGATG
Source organism: Apium graveolens (assembly GCF_009905375.1). Taxonomy (NCBI): domain Eukaryota; kingdom Viridiplantae; phylum Streptophyta; class Magnoliopsida; order Apiales; family Apiaceae; genus Apium; species Apium graveolens. The sequence goes on from NC_133656.1 coordinate 133,541,983, forward strand.
AACAAGTCCAGGTTCCTACATCGGAACCTGTGATATTAGAAGCTGAAGAGGTAACTCCTCAGAAACAGAATGAAGCTGAGGGTTCTGGGATTTTGAAAAGGAAAAGATCTTCAAATTCTGATACAAATCATTTCACTCCACCATCTAGAAGATCAAGGAATACTAGAGCAGGTGTGCATATTGCACAAATTCAATTTGAGAATGCTGAAAATGCTGAGGAAGGGGATCAGGAATCTCTAATCTTATCAAAACCTACAGTCATTGAAGCTTTGACAGCTCCACCTCAACCTGAAAATACTATTCATGACACAGTGATCACACCTCCCATCTCTCCATTTAAGGAAACTACCTCAGTTGAAGATTTAGGGTTAAGTCCTGAAATTGATATTCACAGGTTGAATATTCCTTCTGTTCTCTATCTGGAAGCTCCACAAACAAAACAGCCAACATCTCCTGTTTCACCAATTCTACAGGCTGAGATACCAACAACACCAATTATTGATCTTGGTACTGAAGATCAGAATTTGGAAACAGAAGCTCCAGAATCTACTTCAGTTATACACACTCTGGTGTTATCAGAAGATGATGAGATTTTATCAAATTCTGAAGATAGTGCTCCAGCAAGTGCTCCAGTCAATGCTCAAATTCTTGGCAATGAGGCACTGCTTAAATTTGTTGAAGAAGATGCTCATGTTCCATGGGAGGAAACCTTTAGAGGAGTTGAATGGACAAAGAAGTGGAATGAACCTGACTTCATTCCCAGCTCAACTGTTCTGACTGATAATATTGTAAAAGCTGATGAGTTGCTGATAAATTCTGACTTCAATACATAACTTAAAGTCACTGCTCTCAGTACTAAAAATCTTCAAGATCTACACTCCAAGACTTATGAAAAGGTTGATAAACTTCAATAAACAGCTGATAAGCAAGACCTGATGTTCAAACTAGACAAGAATAGGTTTATCAGACCAATTCAAGAAAAAGTGGAGGCTATTGAGCAAGTTCAAATCAAAAAGCAGGACCAACTGGATGAGGTCCTGCAGAATCACGCCTCTCAACAAACACAGCTCAATGAAATCCAATCTTTAGTGGAACTCCTTCTTTCTCTACTCCTGTCAGATGATGCCAAAAAGGGGAAGAAGGTAGTTAAGTCCAAATGCTCACCAAGCCAAACATTGAAGAAAAAGGATGATCCTGAAGATGACCAGGGAAACCCTTGCAAGGGCAAAGGTCAAAGTCAAGGCAAGCAAAGCAGCAAAGTTTCTTCACAGAAACTAATTTCTGATTCTAGCAAATCTTCTACACAGAAGAATACAAGTTCTAAAGCTGTGAATGCTCAAACTCTGATATCAAGTTCTGATATTCAGATTCAGTCTGGAAGTCAAGACTCTCAGAAGTTTTTATAAACTCTGAAGCTTAAGGGAAGGGAGACTATTGTCTACTATAAGGATCCCAAGATTCAGACTCTTGATGAAGAAATTGCTAAAAGATTGTTTCTCAAGCATAATCCTGGAATGGATTTAGAGACTCTAAAGGAGGAAGAAGCTAGATTTTCTGTTAAGAAGACAAATCCTAAATCTAAAGCTTCTAATGCAAAGAAGCCTCCCAGACCTAAGGAGAAAGGTATAGTGATAAAAGAAAGATCTGCCACAGAGATTCCTACATCAAGGACTAGATCTCAAACTACTACTGATCCCAAAGACAAGGGAAAAGGAAAAGTTGGGGAGACAGTCAAGAAGCAGAAAATGAAGATTCCACAAATTCTGATGGATCCTGTGTGCAAGATGGTTCAAGTCTTTGATGATACAACTGTTGAAGATGAAACTGTTGAAACTCTGAAGAGAAAGAAGATGACAGAAGAATCTAAGACAACCTCTGACATAGCTCAAGTTGTTCAGAGTGAAGATATTTCAGAACAGAAAGCTACAGAAGAATCTGCAAATCCTGAACAAGTCATCAAGACATCAACCTCTGACAAAGTTCAAGTTGATTTGAACAAAATGACAATTGCTGATAAGAAGAAACTCCTACGGAAAAATGTTAATCCATCAGATCCTAAGAAAAGTCAACTGCTATCTGATTTCATGACTATTGGATTGAATGCCAGAGAAGCAAAAGACAGATCTGGGTTAGGATCAAGTGAAGCCAAGATCAAAACAGGAGTTGAAGTAACTATCAAAAATCCATTTTTATTAAATGACAAACCACTTGAGGAAGTTACACAGAAACACCTTGAAAAGGTTATATCTGCTCAAGTGGTACCGGATACTCATGATAAGAGTAAAGTCAGGGAAAAGCAGATTCTATTTCTTAAAGATGGAAGAATATACAGAATGTCAGAATCAGATGTGCTGAACAAATCTCTTAAAGAACTTCAATTCATTCATTATCTTTTAGAGATAAAGTCTGAGGTTACCAGAAGATGGTCAAATTTCTTGATGAAGACCATAAGGGATAAAGCCAGAATCTATGGATCTAGGGTTGCAGAATTTATTTCAAAGATAGTTGAAGATGATGGAAGACAAATTCTAATGAAGAAGAATTCTGCTAAGATAGAAGTTATTCGGAAAGAGAAATGTCTATGCTACAATGAAGACTCCTCTCAGCCAAGGGTAATCAGACTTGGTGATGGATTGGAAAGAAATCACATTTCAGTACTTAGGACTGCCATCTATCAGATTGGAAGTCAAGATGAAGAACTGCAGCAAGTCAAGGCTAAATTAGCTCAAGTCCTGAGAAATGCAGAAGAGAAGCTGATATCAAACTTTGTCAAGAATCATTTTGGATTGAGATTGATTCAGTAAAATTGGTAAAAGCTGCAAGGAATGTAAGTTGTAGTTAGTTGTCTAAATAAACTCTCATTGCATTTGTACTTAAATATTTTTGACATCATCAAATCTATTAACTTGTATATTTTTCATAATTTACAAGTTGGGGGAGATTGTTAGATATATTTGTGATGTCATGACTAATCTGATGTGTTTAGTTTCAGAATTTTATATCAGGACTGTAATATCCGGGATATCGCGTGTAATTATTTTTATCAATAAATGATTATTATGTGAATTTTGGTGAATTATCTGTTGATTGATAATAACATTTAGATGTATATATATGATAAAATGTGAGTGTGTTAATTTTATTATGTCCAGAATAAAATATAGATAATTAAGGTAGTTTTCTGGTAATTTTTGAAGTATTATATGATTTTATATTGATTTATGAATTTATTAATTATTTTCTGAATAATTACGAAATTATTTTAAAAAGCCGGGAATCGTCCAACCTCAACCGTTTTTACATTTTTACAACCCGAAACTCTTTCGAAAACTCCATCCTAACATAATCTGGTAAATTTGGATATTTTCCGTGTTTTGACTTTTCTGATCCGGATTACGGTTTGACCCGTTCGCGTCTCGGCGCACAATTTTCGATACGATAATTGTTTCGATTTATCAACAAAACCCGTATTCTCGAAAGACGGGATAATATTACATTATTTTCGTATAAAATGTTTTATAAAAGGCCCGATTAGGATAATTATCCAATATAGGTATTAAATCGGATCATTTTTGCAGTTACTTAGTGGCTAAGTAACTAATTTAACGATCCAAAACGATCAAACATGAACCAATATTCCATAAATATATATAGCCCTTTTATTATTTCATTTTATTGGTAATAATCATAATCGATCAGTAAACATATAAGGAAATACAGAGAAAAACCCTAAAAACATTACGTTCTTAAGAATCAAACGTACGAACGAAGGCGTTATCGATCTCCGATTCGGGCGTGCAACATATCAAAACGAAGCTCTCGAAAACCTCTTTCTGAACCCACCATCTATTTTTGTGCAGAAATCAAGGTATTTTTCTGATTTAATTATTTTAATTCGAATTATTTATAGATTAAATTATGAATTTTTGTTCTTGATGTTTTTGATATGATTTGATGGCATAATCATGTAGATCTTTTCTTCCTGGTCAATTTGGTATATTATATGTCAAAAATAGAGTTCAATAACATATAGAAAATTGAGTTTGATTCTCGAATTGAAAAACTAGGGTTTATGTGTTTGAATGTTCAAATATTCGTAATAAATATCTAGAAAATCATTTTAACCCCGAATCTTCTTTGAATAATTATTTTAATTGAATATCTTACATGCTACGTGTTATATGTAATTTGATTGATGCGTAATATGATTGTACATGTATTGTTTGACTGTTTTATTCATAGCTTTCAATCCGTACTTCAGATTTGGGTAAAACGAAGGGTAGTTAGAAGATTGTAACGAATAGAATGTGATGATAAGTAGTATTGATAAGTACATGTGATGTTTAATAGAGGAAGCGAGACGTAGAAAAGGAAAGCAGGTAGCCAGTGAGTGGGAACCACTTGACAGGTGCTAGTAAAGTGAAAGCGAATTGATAAGGCAAGTGTTCCTATTCTTCTTGATGATATCACAAGTATTGTGAACTTCCTTCATTATGTTACAAATATTCCAAACCGTTCTTATTCTATATTGCAAGTATTTTGAAGTACTTAACCCAAACCCTGATTTTATTGATCTTGAGCCATAAGCCTGATTTTTTATAAACCGTTGATTGTTGAATCCTCAGATACAAACCATACCTATACGATACTACTCCACAAATACATATCTACCACATACTGATTCTTGATACAAGATTGCTTAACATACCAACCCATATCTCTTGCGTAACAGAAGACCAATTCTTGTAACTCTGGAACCTTGGGGTCTTCTGCTACCAGATTTTTTCCTTGGCTGAAACCCAACCTTTCTGATTTCCTTATTATTTTATGGAATTACAGATCATCCTATGCTTTAAAATAAATCTTTTTATGATTCAACTGTTGATTTACATTGCTTATCATATTACGATTTTGGAATTGGATCGCTTTTAAATATGGACCAGATTCGTGGTCGGACCAGATTCGTGGTCATAATAGGCCAATATGTGCCTTGGATCCAGTATATAGAGCAAAGCTGGGAGCCTTGCTCGGGGTTAGTGCGTGACTGATCAACAGCCTAACCTTGGTTTTTAAAATGAAAATGAATATCCAATTCTAATCATTGCTTATCAGTAAACTTGATTCCTTATATCATTTCAATTAATCATTGTAAATCTCAGTTACTGTCTTTGCAACTTGCTGAGCTAGCTAGCTCACACTTACAAAACTGTTTATATTCTTTTCCAGTGAAAAAGGAAACTGGTGGTAGCGAGGATCCCCAGACAAGTGTGCGAGCTAGGTATCCAGGTTGAAATAGAATAGTCTAGCAGATGATATTTGGCTTGGTTGTATTGATAGTTTGTAATAAAGTTTAAACTTCAGTTGTATGATAAATAAACTGGAATTTGGTACATTTGTGTAATAAATAAGATTGTGGCTTATGGACATACTTTAAACTGCGTCGATCCGTGGAATATGGTAAGTAGGGTCATTGCATATATATTACTATATTCATAAACAGGTTTAAATATGGTGTGTGTGTGTGTTGTGGACCCCAAACTTCTGACCCGGGTTTGGAGGGCGCTACAGTTTGGCATCAGAGCTATAGTTTAAAGTCACTGCCACAAGCCTAGATTGTCGGGAAGGGGTAGAGGATTAAGATTAGTGTTAAGAAATAAAGAAATAGAACGTCAACAAGTTGAATACGACTAAATAGTAGGTTTTAGTATGATTCGTGCCGAGATTCAGAATTCGTATTGAGCAACGTGATTTCCTATTCGAGGACCTCCACCTGTTGACTCCGACTCTATTGGACATTCAGCTGCGGATACGTCTTAAGATTTTGTTGATCCCATTATAAATCAGATTCTCTCCTTCCCTACTTGTGAATTTTTCTATCTAAACATTGTTTCTTTTCTCGGTGATTCTATTGGACGATTGGGGCAAATAATGCATATGTGTTGACTATTTGTCTGTGTGATAAAAGGGTCTGATGGGACGCCACCGAATTATGTGTTGTGAACTATGCGGTACTAAGACTGGCCATCTTATGTACTTGTATGGTTGCTCTCAGTCATACCTACATCTTCTTCACTATTCCTTCTCATTCGATTTCCTTGATTTTGAAATTTTATTTGGTATTCTATGACAATGAATTTCTTCAATAATCTCTAGTATGAGGTTCTTCTTTTGGAACGAGAAGCCCTGTAAGCATGGATCCGGGGATTTCAACACATTATCAGGATTATAGATGTCGACATGAATGTGAGGGAATTTCAGAATGAGATTCAGGTGACCCGGAGAGTACTTGAAACTAGACGACGGAGATGATGTGATAGATGATATGTGTATAATAATGTGGGATATGTAAGATCAGACTTCTGGTGGGAATATAGATAAACAATACTTGCTGACTAATGGATAGACCTGTTGCACCTCTGCCTTCAATAAAACGTTCCGCGCTTGTACCACCAAACTTTGATATACACCAGTACCTTTCCTTTTCAGTATGGTCATCTACTTTACTATACCTGTTTTATCTTACTGCACCAGATATGAACTTTTGTGATAACATGTACCGTTTCCCTTAACTGTTTACATTCTGTAAAGAAGCATGCAATTTACTTAGTTCAATGATTGAAAATGTTTTCAAAAAGAGATATTTCTGTTTTACAAAAATCTTTTCAGAAAAAGGGATTTGATTTAAAGGCTAAATAAGTTATTTGATTCTTTACAGAAAATGCCTCCTAGAAGAAACACCCGTGCTACCAACCAGAATGAAGAAAACAACAACAACAATAACCCGAATGTGAATCCAGGTCCCATAGACCCAACTATAGCCCAGATTCTTCAGATCTTGGCCCAACAGACAGTCCACCTGACTCAATAACAGCAGAGGCAGACTAACCCTCAGGTAACCTTTAAAACCTTTCAGACGGTGAATCTACCAGAGTTTAAAGGTTCTGTAGATCCGATTGAGGCAAGGATCTGGTTGAAGGAGATTGAGAAGGCATTTTCCTTAGTCAAGGTGAGGGAGGAACATAAGACGGAGTTTGCAAGTTACTGTCTGAAGAATGAAGCCACCTATTGGTGGGAAACTGTTAAAGTGTTGGAAGTTACTGATGATGTTGTATGGGATAGATTCAAGAAGTTATTTCTTGAAAAGTATTTTCCTCAGTTTGTTCAGGACCAAATGGAATTGAAAATTCTGGAGTTAAAGTAGGGGGTATATTAGTGACAGATTACGAAAGCAAGTTTGAGGAGTTATCCAGGTTTGTGCCATCCTATGTGGACACTGATGAGAAGAAGGTTAAGAGGTTTCAGCAAGGACTCAAGCCATGGATCTGTGGGAAGGAGGCCATATTTGAATTGGATACGTATGTAGGAGTTGTGCCGAAAGCTATGATTGCGGAGACAGAAAGTGAAATCTATCAGAAAGAGAAGGAAGGTAAGAAGAGGAAGTTTGAAGGGAGTGAATGACAGTTTCAAGCAGGGAGGTTTCCAAATTTCAATCAGAGGAAAGGCAAGTTCCAGCCCGGAAAAAATTTTAACAGACAGAATCCAGGCAATTGAGGACAAGGTAAACGTCCAGCCACTGGGAACTAGCCAACCCACTAGAGGCCAGCTATACCAGATTGCCAAGTATATGGAAAAAAACATGGTAGAATTTGCAACAAGTTGAATGTGGTCTTCTACAGATGCAACCAGAGGGGGCACTATTCAAAGGAGTGCCGTAATCAGTCAGCCAGAGAGCCAGCCAATAAGGATCAGCCTACCAGGAATCAGGCAGGCACAGTTCTAGAAATTGGATATACCTGTTTCAAGTGCGGAAAGTCAGGACACATAGCAAGGGATTGCAAGGCACCAGTTCCAGTCAATAATACACTGAGAATAATGGGAGCCCCTCTAGTAGTGAATGAACTTCCCAGAGCTAGAGTTTATGACATGTCTGTAAAAGATGCTATCCTGGACACAGATATTGTGGCAGGTACGCTTACTGTGAACTCCTTATGTGCTAAAGTGCTAGTAGATTTGGGAGCAACTCGATCATTTATTTCTCAAGATTTTATTGATAAGTTGAATTGCCCAATTGAATTGTTAAGTGGGATTATGATGGTAGAATTAGCAAATCAAGAGCGTGTATCTGTGAACCGAGTGTGTAAGAACTGTGAGATTGAGATTTCTGGTAATAAGTTTGACGCTGACTTGATACCATTTAAGTTGGGAGAGTTTGACATTATTTTAGGAATGGACTGGCTATCTAAGCATGATGCTCAGATAGACTGTCATAACAAGAAGGTAATTTTGAAGACGTCAGACGAGAAGGCGGTGATGTTTAAAGGTCAGAAGCAAGCAAAGAATTTCTTGACGATGATTCAAGCTAAGAAACTATTACGACAAGGATGTGAGCATTTCATTACCTACGTGATAGATAGAAGTCAGGAGCCAGCAAAACTGGAAGACATTCCAGTGGTAAATCAATTTCCAGATGTATTTCCAGATGAACTACCAGGACTTCCTCCAGATAGAGAAATTGAATTTGCAATCGACTTAGCACCTGGAACAGAACTAGTATTTAAGGCCCCGTATAGAATGGCGCCTGTTGAAATGAAGGAATTGGCAAAGCAATTGTAAGAACTATTAGAGAAATGAGTGATTTGACCCAGTGTATCCCCATGGGGTGCACCGGTGTTATTTGTTAAAAAGAAGGACGGAAGCATGAGGCTATACATCGACTATCGAGAACTTAATAAGCTTATGATCAAGAACAAGTATCCATTACCACGAATCGATGATTTGTTTGACCAGCTGAAAGGAGCCAAATACTTCTCTAAGATTGATTTGAGATCTGGATATCACCAATTGAAAATTAAATCTAAAGATATACCAAAGATAGCTTTCAGAACAAGGTACGGTCAGTATGCATTCTTAGTGATGTCTTTTGGATTGACCAATGCCCCAGCAACATTTATGGACTTGATGAACAGAATTTTCAAGGAATATTTGGACAAGTTTGTAATTATGTTTATCGATGACATTTTGATCTACTCCAAGTCAACGGAAGATCACGCGGAACATCTAAGAACAACTTTGGAGATTTTGAGGAAGAAGAAGTTGTATACAAAGTTTTCAAAGTGTGAATTTTGGTTACAAGAAGTTTAATTCTTAGGGCACGTAGTGAGTTATGAAGGAATCGAAGTGGACCCAACGAAGATTGAAGCTATAACGAATTGGGAAAAGCCTAAAACACCAACAGAAGTGAGAAGTTTCTTGGGATTAGCGGGATATTATCGAAGATTTGTTCAAGATTTCTCGAAGATTGCGACGCCTTTGACAAAGCTTACCAGGAAGAGTGAGAAGTTTATATGAAACGAGACATGCGAAGAAAGTTTTCAAGAATTAAAGAAGAGATTGATCACGTCACCTGTTTTGTCACTTCCAGATGATCAAGGGAATTTTGTTATCTATAGTGATGCTTCTCATAAGGGATTAGGTTTTGTTTTGATGCAACATGTTAGGTCACACAACACTGTAGAAGGGGGTTGAATACAGTGTTTATACAATCAAATCGATTTGAACACAAGTATGTAACAAAGATCAATTATATTCAATAAACTCTATTACAATATGAACTGTTGTTCTCTCTCAGTGATGAACAAATATCACTAAGAGCTGCTAGGTTACAATGAATAATATTTCTCAATAATGATAACATATATAGTGTAAACCCTAAGTCTGTGTTAATATAGTACACAGTTACAAGATATCTTCTAATTGATATGGAATTTAATTCCGTCCCCTAAAATATATCAATCAGATATCTTCTACAAGTCTTCTAGTCCTCTAACTCTTCATGCAGATCTTCTTTTGTCTTAGTCCAGATCTTTTCCTGTAAATCAGCCGCATTCCTTATCTGAAAGTCTTCCCGCATTTAAGTACTGATATGTATCTTCTGACACTTTAAGTTCTGATATTAAGTTCTGACTTCAGTAAGTTCTGATTTCAGTAAGTCCTGATATGTCCTGTTGTTAAGTTCTGAAAACTAAACACAAATTATATTAGAAATGACATCTCAAATATATCTAACAATCTCCCCCAACTTGTAAATTATACAAAATATACAAGTTAATAGATTTGATGATGTCAAAAACATTTAAGTACAAATGCAATAAGAGTTTAAATAGACAATTAACTACAACATACAGTCCTTGTAGCTTTTACCAATCTCACTGAGTCAATCTGTATCCAAAGTGATTCTTGACAAAGTTTGATATCAGCTTTTCTTCTTTATTTCTCATGACTTGAGTTATTGTAGTCTTGACTTGCTTCATCTCTTCATCTTGACTTCCAATCTGGTAGATTGCAGTCCTTAGTGCAGAGATATGGTTTCTTTCTAAACCATCACCAGTCTTATTACCCTTGGATGAGAAGAAGCTTCATTGTAGCACAAACATTTCTCTTTCAAAATCACTTCAAGTTTAGCAGAATCCTTCTTCATTGAAATTTCACTTCCATCATCTTCAACTATGTTTGGAAAGAATTCTGTAACCATTGAACCAGAAATTCTTCTTTATCTCTTATGGTATTCATAATAAAATTTGACCATCTCCTGGTAATATCAGACTTTATCTCTAAAAGATAATGAAAGAATTGAAGTTCTTTCAGGGATTTGTTCAGCATATCTGATTCTGACATTTGATATGTCCTTCCATTTTCAAGAAATAGAATCAGATTTTCTTTGACATTATGCTTGTCATGAACATCCAATACCACTTGAACAGAGATAACCTTATCAAGGTGCTTCTGTGTAACATCTTCAAGAGGTTTTTCAGTCAATAAGAATGGATCTCTTGTAAGCACTTCAACTCCTGTCTTGATCTTAGCTTCATCAGAACCTATTCCAGCTCTGTCTCTTGCTTCTCTGGCTTTCAATCCAACAATCATGAAATCAGATAACAATTGGATTTTCTTTGGATCTGATGGTTTGACATTCTTCCATAGGAGTTTCTTTTTATCAGCAACTTTCATTTTGTCTAAATTGTTAAAATATGTATTCGAGAAGTCTGGGTATTTATAGTAAAAGTAAATGACTTGTCGAGAACTCAAAAATAGACATTTCGAGTTAGTCTATCGAGAAGTCATTTTGAGAAAAGAAGTACATATCGAGAAGTCATTATAAATTACTCTTTTAGAGAACTCAAACTTGACTTATTGAGATGTCAAATAAATACCCAGTTTGTCCAATAAGAGGACTGAACTAATTCTAACTTTTATTTGAATAAATTCAAAATAAGATTATAATAAATTTTGAAAAGTATTTTACCGAAATAATTTATTAATTTAAATATCTCAGTTCTGAGTTATTGATAAGTCAAAAATTGTACTTGTAGAGAACTCTGTGAATAAACACTACTAGAGAACTCTACACGGACTTTATCGATAAGTCATTTTTAAGCCTATCGAGAAGTCACTCGAGAAGTCAGTAAATTGACTTATCGAGGACTCACTCGAGAGGTCCTAAAATGACTTGTCGAGAAGTCAATTTATACTTATCGAGAACTCAGTTCTCTATATACTTTTGGTTTATGTAATTCTTCCTTGTGTTATTTTACATATTAAGAATGTAAATTAACAACTGAGCAGTTTACTTAGAATTTGAAAAACTCCAAGTTGAATTTGAATTTGAAATACAAATATGCAGAGATCTCTGAAATATTTATAATTCATATTTCAGTTAACTTCCAATAAAATCAAATTACTATTGATTTATTGGAGAGTAGTCTTCTGCAAAACATTAGCTGAGTTCTTGCCTTAGGATGAAGAATTAAGCATTCCAATTTCACATACGAGTCTAGTGAAAGTTGCTTCATCCAAAGGTTTAGTAAAAATGTCAGCCAATTATTTTTCTGTTGGTACAAAAATGAGCTCAGTGGTACCATTTGTAGCATGTTCTCTAATAAAATGGTACATAACATCAATGTGCTTTATCCTGGAATGATTAACTGGATTAGCTACTATAGATATAGCACTAATATTGTCACACATAATAAGAATCTTGTGTAACACTAGGCCATAATCCATTAGCTGATTTCTAATCCAAAGCACTTAAGCACAACAACTTCTTGCAGCTATGTATTCAACTTCAGCTGTAGAAGTTGATACAAATTGTTATTTCTTGCTATACCAGGATACAATTCTTTGTCCAAGAAATTGATAGCTTCCACTGGTACTCTTTCTGTCAACCCTGCATCCAGCAAAATCTGCATCTGTGTAACCAACAGCTGCAAAACAAGTTCCCTTAGGATACCATAATCCCAAGTTTGGAGTTCCCTTCAAGTATCTGAAAATCCTCTTTACAGCCATCAAATGTGATTCTTTTGGATTGGCTTGAAATCTTACACATAAACATGTTGCAAATAAGATGTCTGGTCTACTTGCTATTAAATAAAGCAATGATCAAATCATCCCTCTATAGCTTGAGATATCTACACTCTTGCCCTTTTTATCTTCATCCAACTTAATAGCAGTAGACATAGGTGTAGATGCAGGTGAACAATCAACCATTCCAAACTTTTTCAATAGATCCTTGACATATTTAGTTTGGCTGATGAAGATACCATCACTTCTTTGATTGACTTGAAGTCCAAGGAAGTAACTCAGTTCCCCCATCATACTCATTTAATATTCACTTTGCATAAGCTTGGAGAATCTTTGGCAAAGCTTCTCATTAGTAGAACCAAAGATGATATCATCAACATAAATCTGAACTAGGATCATATCTTCACCATATTTCTTGTAAAAGAGAGTCTTGTCTATGGTTCCTCTAGTAAAACTATGCTTCAGTAGGATATCTGATAGTGTGTCATACCAAGCTCTAGGTGCATATTTTAGTCCATATAGAGCCTTGAGTAACTTGTACACAAAATTTGGAAATTTTGGATCTTCAAAGCCAGGTGGCTGTTGCACATAAACTTCTTCTTCTAGCTTGCCATTCAGAAAGGCACTTTTGACATCCATTTAATACACTTTGAAGTTTGAATGTGCAGCAAATTCTAGGAAAATTCTTATAGCTGCAAGTCTTGCAACTGGAGCAAAAGTTTCATCATAATCAATTCCTTCTTCTTGTGAGTAGCCTTTTGCAACTAACCTTACTTTGTTTCTGGTAACTATACCATTTTCATCCATCTTGTTCCTGAACACCCATTTTGTTCCAATGATGCTTCTATTCTTTGGTGCAGGAACTAATTTCCAGACTTTGCTTCTTTCAAACTGATTCAGTTCTTCCCGCATGGCAGATATCCAGTCAGGATCCAGAAGAGCTTCATCAATTTTATTAGGTTTTACTTAAGACAGAAAACATGCATGTAGGCACTCATTAGCAGTTGCACTCCTGATCCTCATACCAGCAATAGGAACACCAATAATTGCATCTCTAGTGTGACTCTTATCCCACTTCCATGTATGAGTTTGTTGACTGGTTCCTTTATTATTTTCTTCATTGTTGGTATGACTGTTGGATCCTTCTTCTCTTTCTCCCCCTAAGTTTGTGCTCTCAAATTCAGGTGTTTGAGATGAGTTTCCATTTTCATGATTTTCCTGTTGAGTAGTCTTTTCATTTAATGTCTGATGTGTATCAACTTCAACTTCTCTATCAGAGTCACTATCAATGTTGAGGTTTTCAAATGCCAGGGTTTCAGCTTCATTATCATCAAGGCATTTCAAGCCTGGACATTTGTCATCGTCAGAGATCACATATGTGCTCTCCATAATCTTCTTTTGATTAGTCACATAGACTTTGTAGGCTGTTCTTTCCAGTGAATATCCCAGAAAAATTGCTTCAAAAACCTTTGAGTCTAATTTTCCCACATATTCAGAGTTGTCTTTCAAAATATAATACTTGCTTCCAAACACATGAAGATGCTTTATAGTAGGCTTCCTTTTAGACATGATTGAGTAAGGTGACTTGCCATGTGCCTTGTTAATGAGATATATGTTCTGAGTGTAACAAGCAGTGTTAACAGCCTCTTCCCAGAAACTTGTTGGCATCTTGCAGCATTGTTCTGGCAGCTTCAACCAATGTTCTGTTCTTTCTATCAACTACTCCATTTTGTTGAGGTGTCCTGGAAGCTGAGAATTCTTGAACAATGCCTTTGCCTTTGCAGAATTCACTTAATGTAACATTTCTGAATTCTGTTCCATTGTCACTTCTCAGTCTTTTCACACAATTGTAATCTTCAGCCTGCTTTTCTATCTTCTTGATGTGCTCAATTCTGATGTGTGTAGTTTCATCTTTAGAGTACATGAACTCTACCCAAGTGTATCTTGAGAAATCATCCACCATCACAAGTGCATATATGTTCCTTGAAATTGAGAAGACATTCACTGGCCCAAATAAGTCCATGTGAATAAGTTGCAAGGGTGCACTTATAGAATTCACAGTTTTTGACTTGTGACTAGATCTTTTCATCTTTCTTTTCTGACAAGCTTCACAAACTTCAACTTGAGAAAATTCCAGTTTGGGCATGTCTCTCACTAACTCCTTTTTGACTAAGTTGTTAATTGCCTTGAAATTCAAGTGAGACAGCTTCTTATGCCATAGCTTGCTTTGTTCTTCTAATGCCTTGGTGTAGAAGCAACAAATACCATCCATATTTGTTGAGTCCAAGTCTGCAACAAACAAGCTTCCTTTCCTTGCTCCTTTTAAAGCAACTTCACCAGTTTTCTTGCTGATAAAAGTGCATTCTTCTTTGTTGAATAAAACTTCAAAGCCTTTATCTGCAAATTGGCTAACACTGAGAAGATTCACTTAATGACCAGCTACTAGTGCTACATCATCAATGACAGCATTTTCAGAAACAATCTTGCCATATCCCATAATGAATCCTTTGTTATTGTCTCCAAAGGTCACCAATGGGCCAGCTTTCTTCTCAAACTGTGATAGCAGGGCCTTATCATCTGTCATATGTTTGGAGCATCCATTGTCAATGATCCATATGACTTTCTTCACTTTTCCCTGCACATAATGAGATTCAGGTATGTTTAGTGACCCAAGCAATGTTGGGTACTTTCTTCTTGTTAACTGATTTAGCAAAAGTAGAGTGAGTTGTTTCAGATAAAATAGAGTTCAATGATTGTTGTGCATTTTCCCTTTCTGATGTAGACTTAATTTTTGTTTTTTTAAGGTCTACTCTCAGTTTGTGACAACTCTTCATCACTTTCAAGTTGCAAGGGATGTAGTCAAACTTATCACAAAATGAGTAGGGATCATTTAAATCTGCTTCATTGTATTTGCAAGCTCCTTCAGTTGGCTTACTAACAACCTTTTTATAAAGGTGAGTTAGATGATTTGCAGAGCCATATTTTTTACACTTCTTTCCAGGAATATCTGCAACATAAGCTAGATCATTGATTTTGTTTATCCCTATTTTCCCATTTCTATTTTTCTTCTTCTTTCCTGCATCTTCAATCTTTGTTCCTTTGACAGGATTCTTGGTGCTTTGATTGTCCATGAGATTTTTCTCAGCCATAGAAGATTAAGTTGAGTTTGCATATTTCTTTTCATTATCCTCATCTGCATTTTCTTGCTTGATAATCAATTCTTCTTCACTGAAGTCTACTTCACCAGCCTTGAACATAGGTGACCCAACCTTTTTCAGCATTGCTGGAACATTTTCATTTTCTGTTGCTTTCTCTTTATCCCTTATATTCTTCTTTTTATTGTTCAAAGCATCATAATCAAGACCAATAGCAATGTTTACACATGGTTTGATTTTCTCATGGTACTGACCAACCTATTCATATGCATTATTGAAAGACTTCAACTTTACTTCATTTTTCTAATGTTTTTCCCTTAGCACAGCCTCAATCTCATTTGCACACTTGAGCTTGTTCTTCAGATAACCATTTTCTTGTTTCAAAGCTTCAATCTCCATTGTCAACAATTTAGTTCCTTGTTTTTCATTCTCAAGCTTCTCATTCAACTTTGTTAATCTGCTAACTTCTTCATTAGCAGCAACCATGATTGTGTGGATGTGAAACATTTATGTGCTCATCTTCTCAATAGTTTCCTTATATTGATTCACATTTAAATCAATGGTGGTAAGAGGTGGTACCTGTGATTTAGATGAGGATGATTCTCCTTGCTCCAGAAATAAAGTCTGGACCCTAGTGCCAAGACCAACGGATAATATCATACTAATGTGGAGTTAGGTCTTATTAGCAAGCCCAACAACTGGTATCAGAGCTAAGGTTATGACGGTCCATAAAAATCTCATGTAGGCTCTAAAATGAACATAGGAAGCGGCAGATGGGCAACCCCAGGTTGGGCTGAAGGGGGAGGCAGATGGGCCTTCCAGTATAGGCCTAAGGGGAGCCAGATAGCCAGATAAACTTCCAATATGGGTCGAGGGGGAGCCTGGTCACACTAAAGGAGGCAGAATCGATAGGTGTCGGGCCCGATGTGTGAAGGTGGAGATTGTTAGGAGTTGTCCCACATCATTTGTGGGAGGGGCAGAATGCTAGTATATAAGCAGCCAGATAACTCTATTAGTATGAGGCCTTTTGAGATATGCCCAATAACAAATTCGTGTGGGCTCGGCCCAGAGCGGACAATATCATACTAATGTAGAGTTAGGTATCAGAATTTACAGATCTTTTCGTTTTCAAAATGCCAGAACCCTCAGCTTCATTCTCCTTCTGAAGAGTTGACTCTTCAGCTTCTAATGCAAAGAAACCTCCAAGGCCTAAGGAAAAATGCATTGTGATAAAAGAAAGATCTGCCACAGAGATTCCAAGATCAAGCACTAAATCTCAAACCACTACTGATCCCAAAGACAAGGGAAAAGGAAAAGTTGGGGAGACAGTCAACAAATAGAAGATGAAGATTTCTCAAATACTGATGGATCCTGTGTGCAAGATGGTTCAGGTTTTTGATGATGCTGCTCCAGAAGATGAAACTGTTGAAACTCTGAAAAGAAGAAAAGTGACAAAAGAATCTAAGACAACCCCTGACATATCTCAAGTTGTTTAGAGTGAAGAAAGTTCAAAACAGCAAGCTACATAAGAATCTGCAAATCCTGAACAAGTCATCAAGACATCAACCTCTTAGAGAGCTCAAGTTGATTTGGGCAAGATGACAGTTACTGATAAGAAGAAACTCCTATGGAAAAATGTTAAACCATCAGATCCTAAGAAAAGTCAACTGCTATCTGATTTCTTGACTGTTGGATTAAATGCCAGAGAAGCAAGAGACAGATCAGGGTTAGGATCAAGTGAAGCCAAGCTGAAAACAGGAGTTGGAGTAACTATCAAAGATCCATTCTTATTAACTGACAAACCACTTGAGGAAGTTTCACAGAAATACCTTGACAAGGTTATATCTGTTCAAGTGGTACTGGATGCTCATGATAAGAGTAATGTCAAAGAAAAGCTGATTCTATTTCTTAAAGATGGAAGAACATACAGAATGTCAGAATCAGATGTGTTGAACAAATCTCTGAAAGAACTTCAATTCTTTCATTATCTTTTGGAGATAAAGTCTGAGATTACCAGAAGATGGTCAAATTTCATCATGAGGACCATACGGGATAAAGCCAGAATCCCTGGATCAAGGGTTTCAGAATTTATTCCAAAGATAGTTGAAGATGATGAAAGTGAAATTCCAATGAAGAAGAATTTTGCTAAACTTGAAGTTATTCTGAAAGAGAAATGTATGTGCTATAATGAAGACTCATCTCATCCAAGAGTAATCAGACTTAGTGATGGTTTGGAAAGAAATCACATTTCAACACTTAGGACTGCAATCTACCAGATTGGAAGTCAAGATGAAGAAATGAAGCAAGTCAAGGCTACATTAGCTCAAGTCCTGAGAAATGCAGAAGAGAAGCTGATATCAAACTTTGTCAAGAATCATTTTGGATTCAGATTGATTCAGTAAAATTGGTAAAAGCTGCAAGGATTGTAAGTTGTAGTTAGTTGTCTAAATAAACTCTCGTTGTATTTGTACTTAAATATTTTTGACATCATCAAATCTATTAACTTGTATATTTTTCATAATTTACAAGTTGGGGGAGATGGTTAGATATATTTGTGATGTCATGTCTAATCTGTTGTGTTTAGTATCAAAACTTAATATCAGGACTTATCAGGACTTACTGGAAATCAGAACTTACGGAAGTCAGAACTTATATCAGAACTTAAGGCCGTCAGGATTTATATCAGGACTTAAGTGCGGGTACTTGAGATAAGGAATGCGGTTGATTTCTAGGAGGGTATCTGGACTAAAATAAAGGAAGATATGCTTTAGGAGTTGGATGACTAGAAGACTTGTAGAAGATAATATCTGATTGATATATTTTAGGAAGAGATATATTTCATATCAATTATAAGATATCTTGTAATTGTGTACTTTATAAACACAGCTTAGGGTTTACACTATATGTGTTATTATTCACGAGAAAGATTATTCATTGTAACCTAGCAGCTCTTAGTGATATTGTTCATCACTGAAAGAGTAGTTTAACCTACTTTGTAATAGAGCTTATTATATTGAATAAACTTGATTACATGTTACATACTTGTGTTCTAAATCGATTTGAGTGTATAAACACTATATTCAACCCCCTTCTATAGTGTTGTGTGACCTAACAACATTTGATGATGCCAAGCTCTCAAGTATTCAGAAGGAAGATGATCGTGATAATCTTGATGTTGAAGATCTTTCTGATAAAGAAGATGGACCTGAAGTTGTTCCAGATAAAAATGACAATTATAATGGTAATGATCCAGATGATCATAACTCAGATTCAGATTCTAGTGAAAATGATTCCGGAACAAGTAATGATAGTCAAACTATCTCTGGGACTAGTCCTAAAGTTTCGGATTTTGGATATCAAGTTGGAAACAACTCAGGGGGAACATAACAAGGAGAAGAACAAGGATCCGGTAGTCAGACTCAACATAATTCTGGAAATGCTGAGTCATCAAGAGCTAATCTACCAAGACCAAAAGTATGAAGTAAAGATCATCCTTTGTATATGGTACTTGGTGCTCCAGATAGTGGAGTTAAGACTAGAGGAGCTACAACAAATGAATGCTTATATTCTGGGTTTCTATCTCAAATGGAGCCAAAGAAAGTAGATGAAGCTCGTGAGGATCCGTATTGGATGATTGCTATGCAAGAGCAACTCAATCAGTTCGAAAGACTGAAAGTGTGAAAGCTTGTACCCAGACCTACAGATAAATCAGTGATTGACACAAAATGGGTTTTCAAAAACAAGCTTGATGAAGATGGAATTGTAACAAAGAACAAGGTGAGACTGGTTGCTAAGGGTTATTCTCAAGAAGAAGGTATTGATTACGATGAAACATGCACCAGTTGCTAGACTTGAAGCCATCGGGATGTTTTTAGCATTTGTAGCATATTCAAATTTCAAGCATATCAGATGGATGTGAAAATTCCTGAATGGTGAACTTGAAGAAGAGGTCTATGTGGAGCAACCTCCTGGCTTCATAGATCCCGAGTTTGAAGATTTTGTATATTTTCTCTTCAAGGCTCTTTATGGTCTAAAGCAAGCATCGAGAACATGGTATGACACTCTCTCAAAATTTCTTCTTGAAAATGGTTTTACTAGAGGTGTCATATATAAGACCCTGTTTCATAAGAATCATAAAAATGATATCATACTTGTGCAATTCTATGTTTATGACATTATATTTGGGTCTACGAATGATACACTTTGTGAAAGGTTTACTAAGCTTATGCAGAGTAGGTATGAGATGAGTATGATGGGTGAGTTGAACTTCTTTCTTGGACTTCAAGTGAATGAGAAGCCATATGATATCTTCATTTATCAAACAAAGTACATCGGAGATCTTTTGAAGAAATATAAGTTGAAAGATTCAGCACCTGCAAAGACTCTGATGGTAAATGCCATAAAATTTGATCATGACAAGTCTGGTAAGAAGGTGGACATCACTAACTATCAAGGCATGATTGGATCATTACTCTACCTGACTGCAAATTGTCCAGATATTATGTTTTCTACATGTTTGTGTGCACGGTTCCAGGCTGATCCGAAGGAATCTCATCTGATAGATGTCAAAAGAATTTTCAGATATTTGAAGGGTACACCTAGTCTAGGTATCTGGTATCCTAAATATACGGGCTTTGATCTCATCGGCTACACAGATTTTGATTACGCTGGTTTTAAGATTGATTGGAAGAGTACTTCAGGAAGCTATCGATTTCTTGGAAGAAAATTAGTTTCCTGGTTTAGTAAGAAGCAGCATTCAATATCTACATTTACTGCTGAAGCTGAATACATTATTGCTAGAAGCTGCGGCTCTCAAATTCTCTGGATGACAAACCAACTCTGAGACTATGGATTTGATTTGAAGAATATTCCTATCTACTGTAACAACACAAGTGCGATAGTAATCTCAAACAATCTTGTTCATCACTCGAGGACCAAACATATTGATATAAGGTATCATTAAATACGAGAGTATATAATGAATGGTATTATGGAACTTCATTATGTTCCCACAATGGATCAAATTATAGATATTTTCACGAATCCACTTGATGAAGTTACCTTCAATAAGTTGGTTAGTGAACTTGACATGTTGAATTTGTCCAATTAATTGGAAATCAACAAATGTAATTTGATTCGGGTAAACTTTACTACCCCTATGATGACGTTTTGAGGGGAAAGTAAGTTTATATATCTATTTCATTATATATATCCATGTTTGTAAACTTGTTTGAAGCTAACTGATTACCATGCGTTACATGTTATATGCTAGTGGTAAGTAAGTTAGAGTTATTGATGCAATATATGAGTTGTTTGAATGTATATGTGTTACATGCTTTCCAATGATGCAAAATGTTAGATATATTTGAGATGTCATGTCTAATATGTTTCATGTTTAGTTTTCAGATCTTAACAAACAGGAAATATTAGGACTTACTGGAATCAGTACTTACTGGAAGTCAGAAGATAGATATCAGAACTTAAGGTCATCTCAGAACTTAAGTACGGGAGGACTTACAGTTAAGGAAGGAAGCTGATTTACAGGATAGAAGATCGAGACTAAAATAAAAGAAGATATGCATGGAAAGAGTTAGAAGATAAGAAGACTTGTATAAGATATCTGATTGATATATTTTAGGAGACAGAATTATATTTTATATCAATTAGAAGTTATCTTGTAACTGTGTACTATATAAACACAGACATAGGTTTATACTATATGTGTTATCATTATCGAGAAGATCATACATTGTAACCTAACAGCTCTTAGTGATATTTGTTCATCACTGAGAGAGAACAGTTCCATTGTAACAGAGTTTATTATATTGAATATATATGTTTACTGTTACTTGTGTTCGAAATCGATTTGACTGTATTAAACACTGTATTCAACCACCTTCTACAGTGTTGTGTGACCTAACAATTGGTATTAGAGCTTATTTGTTAACACACATATAGTAAAGATCCAAACAATCATGTCTGAAGAAGCAGAAACTCCAACCAAGTCCACCAAAACTGAAGAAACTAAAAACACTCAAATCCACAGTCAATATGAGACTATTAGGGTTCCCATACTGAGACCTTCTGAGTATCCCATATGGAAAGTGAAGATGGCTATGTTTCTGGAAGCTACAGATCCAGAATACCTTGACAGAATTAATGAAGGACCATATAAGCCAACCAAGCTCTCTATTGTAGTTGTATATTATCCAGCAAAGACCATACCAAAGGAGAAAAGTGAGTATACAACTGAAGATATCTCATGCATTGCCAAGGATGCAAAGGTAAGGCATTTGCTGCATAGTGCCATTGCTAATGTCATGTCAAATAGGGTAATTCATTGCAAGACTACAAAGGAGATATGGGATGCTTTGGAGACAAGATGCCAGGGAACTGATGTAATCAAGAAGAATAAGAGGACTATACTCACTCAAGAGTATGAGCACTTAGACTCAAAAGCTGATGAGTCATTAACTGACTTATATGACAGGTTTGTCAAACTCTTGAATGATCTTTCACTGGTGGACAAGGAATATGATCTTGAAGATTCAAATCTAAAATTTCTTTTAGCTCTTCCTGAAATTTTGGATTTGAAGTCTACTACTATAAGAGACAACTATGCTCTTGATGAAACTACTCTTGCTGAAATTTATGGCATATTCAAGACTTATGAACTTGAGATGGATCAAAGGAGTAAGAGACATGGGAGAAACTCAAGGACAGTTGCTCTTAAGGCTGAGGAGGAATCCCCTAAAGTGGTTGTCTCAAAGAAAGGCAAAGGAAAGGCTCTCATCATAAAGTCTGATTCAGAATCATCAAGTTCTGATGATGATGATTCAGAAACCGAAAGTTTACCTGGAATAGATGTTGATGAAAAGATGATGAAATTGTGTGCTCTTATGGTGAAGGGCATTACAAAGATAGCCTACAGGAAATTCAGAAAGGGAAAGAAGTTTTCCAGGAAAGGTGGAAGTTCTGATAAGAAAGGGTTCAGAAAGTATGAAGGCAAAAATGCAAAGTCTGACAGAGGAGACAACTCAAATGTCAAATGCTACAATTAAGGTGAAAGAGGGCACATATCTCCTGACTGCAAGAAAGGAAAGAGTGACAAAGGCAAGGCACTTGTCACAAAGAAGAAAAGCTGGACAGACTCTTCAGATTCTGAAGATGAGGTGAATTATGCTTTAATGGAAAATGCTGATTATATGCATGTTCCTAATGCTCCTAGAAAGAAATGTTATAACTGTGGAAATTCTAACCATCTTGCTTCTTTTTGCAGGAAGAATAAGAATATAAACTTTTTACCTCCTAAGTCAGGAGTTAAGAGTCAGTCTGTTAGGTTTAAGCCACAAAATCCTTATTTTCATTATGGTAGCTTATGGCATTCTATTTATACTTGTAAGGAATATCATAGTTTGTACTATGATTATTATCAAATAAAACCTTCTTTGAAGAAAGTTGCCTTAATTCCTTCTAGTGTAAAGTCTGATGCAAAGTCTGATATAAGTTCTGATAAACAGCATGTTAGCATAAACTATGATATTAAATCCGTTGCAAATGCTAACAACCTTAAAAAGGCCAAAGGATCCAAGCAAGTCTGGGTCCTTAAAACTAACCATTAGTGGTATTTGTGATTACAGGGCAACAGGAAAAACATCCTAGTACTGGATAGTGGATGTTCAGGACATATGACTGGAAATAAAGCCCTGCTCTCAGACTTTGTAGAGAAAGCTGGCCCGGGAGTTTCTTATGGAGATGGCAACATGGGAAAAACTCTGGGATATGGCAATATTAATCTTGGGAATGTCATCATTGAAACAGTAGCTCTTGTCTCAGGACTTAAACATAATCTGCTGAGTGTGAGTCAAATCTGTGACAGAGGTTATCATGTGGATTTCCTTGAAGAACACTGTGAAGTTGTAAGCAATTCTACAAGCAAAGTGGTTCTGAAAGGTTACATGCATGGTAACATTTATGAAGCCAGACTTTTAACAAGTTCGGATGGTTCTGCAATCTGTCTGTTGAGTAGAGCATCAATTGAAGAAAGCTGGAATTGGCACAAAAGACTCTCTCATTTAAACTTTACTAACATAAATGAGCTTGTAAAGAAAGATCTTGTGAGAGAACTGCCAAAATCAGTATTTGCTCCTGATGGCCTTTGTGATTCATGTCAAAAGGCAAATCAAAGAAAATCTTCTTTCAAGAGCAAAACCGAGTCATCAATTCTTGAGCCTTATCACCTACTGTATGTTGATCTATTTGGTACAGTCAGTGTCATGTCTACTGCAAAGAAGAAATAAGCTATGGTTATAGTTGATGAGTTCACAAGGTACACTTGGGTGTATTTATTGCACAAAAATAATGAAACTGCATTTACTCTAACTGATCATGTCAGACAGCTAGATAAGTTGATCAAAGATTCTGTTAAAATTATAAGAAGTGATAATGGCACTGAGTTCAAGAATTCAATCATGGAAGGGTTTTGCAAAGAGCATGGAATCAAACCGGAATTTTCTGCAACTGGAACTCTACAGCAAAATGGAGTTGTAGAAAGAAAGAACAGGACTCCCATTGAAGCTGCATAAACTATGCTTGATGAAGCAAAGCTTCCAACCTACTTTTGGGCTAAAGCTGTGCAGACTGCTTGTTTTACACAGAATGCTACACTCATAAACAAGCAAGGAAAAACACCATATGAGATAGTTAAGAATAAGACGCCAAATCTGAAATACTTTCATGTATTTGGATGTAAGTTTTTTGTTCTTGAGACTCATCCTGAACAACTGTCAAAATTTGATCTAAAAGCTGATGAAGGAATTTTTGTTGGATATCCACTTTCTAGAAAAGCTTTCAGAGTCTATAATTTAAGAACAAGGGCTGTCATGGAATCTATCAATGTATCTTTTGATGATAAGAAGCTTACTGGACTTGAAGATTTCAATGATCACGATCAGTGAGATTTGAAAATGAAGACTTAAATTCCGATTCTATAAATTCTGATGACTTATACTCTGATCCTCTAAGTACTCATGTCATTGAATATGTGATAACAAATCCAAAGGAAAATGCACCTGTCCAGGGGGAGCAAGCTGAAGATCCTACCACATCTCAAGACTCTCAAGAAGCATCAGAACCTGTCACTGGCTCTTCAAGTTCTGATTCATCTAACTCTGATGAGCCAAATTCTGATAATTCTGGAAACTCTGATATTTCAAATCCTGAAGGATCCAAGTCAAATTCTGAAGTCTCAGAGAGCATAACTACAGGGGGAGCATCAGAAAATGTTGATGGAGACAGCATGGATCATGGGGGAGGATCCAGTTCTAGAAGTCAACTTCAATCTACAAGGAAGTGGACCAAATCACATACACCTGACTTAATAATTGGAGATCCTGAAGCAGGTGTCAGAACTAGAACTGCAACATCAAATGAATGTCTATATCATTCTTTTTTATCTCAGACTAAACCAAAGAAAGTGGAAGAAGCTCTTCAAGATGTTGATTGGGTGCAAGTAATGCAGGAAGAGTTAAATAAATTTAAAAGGAATAAAGTCTGGACCCTAGTGCCAAGACCAAAGAACATATCAATTGTTGGCACAAAATGGGTGTTCAGAAACAAAACTGACAGTGATGGCATAATTACAAGAAACACAACAAGGTTGGTTGCCAAAGGCTAATCTCAACAGGAGGGTATTGATTATGATGAAACATTTGCACCAGTTTCTAGATTGGAAGCCATAAGAATCTTTTTGGCTTATGTTGCCCACAAAAAGTTTAAAGTCTTTCAAATGGATGTGAAAAGTGTTTTTCTTAATGGAGAATTGGAAGAAGAGGTATATGTTGAACAACCTCCAAGATTTGTAGATTCAAAATTTCCAAATCATGTCTTTAGGCTTGACAAAGCACTTTATGCCTTAAGCAAGCTCCTAGAGCATGGTATAAGACTTTAGCTCAATTCCTTCTGGAAAATGAATTTCACAGAGGTACAATTGATAAAACACTGTTCTACCTCAACCATGGAAAGGACTTACTTTTGGTACAGATATATGTTGATGATATCATATTTGGTTCTACAAATGCCAAACTCTTTGAAAGGTTTACAAAGCTAATGCAGTCAAGATATCAAATGAGTATGATGGGAGAATTTAGTTATTTTCTGGGCCTTCAAGTCAAGCAAAATGAAGAAGGTACTTTCATATGTCAATCCAAGTACACCAGAAATTTAGTGAAGAAGTTTGGAATGCAAGACAGTTCAACAACATCCACTTCCATGGCCATTGCAACCAAGTTAGATAAAGATACTGGTTCATCAGTAGATATTACTAACTACAGATGTATGATTGGCTCTTTACTCTATTTAACTACAAGTAGACCTGATATCATGTATGCTACCTGTCTTTGTGCAAGATTTCAGGCTGATCCAAGAGAACCTCACTTAATAGCTGTAAAAAGAATTTTCAAGTACCTCAGGGTACAGCTGATCTAGGATTGTGGTATCCTAGAGAATCAGATTTTAAGCTAATAGGTTACTCAGATGCAGATTTTGCAGGATGCAAAATAGAAAGGAAAAACACTAGTGGAATCTACCAATTTTTTGGAGGCAGATTGATTTCTTGGTTTAGCAAGAAACAGAAATCAATTTCCACATCAACTGCAGAAGCGGAATATATTGTTGCAGGAAGCTGTTGTGCACAGATTCTTTGGATGAAGAATCAGTTACTAGACTATGGGTTAGAATTTTCTAAAATACCTATTAACTGTGATAATCAAAGTGCTATTGCTATGACAGGTAATCTAGTTCAACACTCAATGACAAAGCACATCAGCATTAGGTACCATTTCATAAGGGAACATGTGATGGAAGGTACAGTGGAATTGTATTTTGTTCCAACAGATCAACAACTAGCAGATATCTTCACAAAACCACTATGTGAAGCTACTTTTACAAGACTCATAAATGAACTTGGAATGGTTTTAGGTTCTTTCTCTAAATCTGCTTAGTTTTTGTACTCATGCATCAGACTTTATGATCAGTGTTTACAGATTGTCTTATATTCATGTAATATGTGCTTAAATTGAAATTCATTAAATGTTGATTGTTATCTGATGTGGATCTATATACTCTGATAAGTGTTTTGAATGTTCTGTGACAATTCAATTCAATGAGGATAACTGTGCTAGATGTTGACGTAGTAGTCTTTAATATACTAGAAATCCCATGTTTGAATTAGTTGTTTATGTGGAAAATCATTAACACAAGCAAATTCTGATATTGAGCTTAGTCAAGTTTACTTTGTGTATCTTATTACTAAGTCACAAACTAGATTCTTGCCTTTTATCTGTCAAATTCTGATGTCAGTAAATCTTAAGGATGAACTAAATGCTAATAAGCCTCACTTATCAAAAGAAAAGAAAAGAAAAGAAAAGAAAAGAAAAGTCAGGTACTCCTTTGAGATCTAGAGTAAATATGTGAAAGGAAAGACCCAAGTGCATTGCTGGTATTAAGTAATATGCATTAGAAAAGCAAATAAAATTTTCTTGGTGACTTTTCACATTCTCTGATTACTGGAGAAATACTCTGATAATAGCATAAATTCTGATAAGCAGTTGTGACTCACTTACACTGAGAAGCCACTATAAAAAGGAATTTCAAAAGATGCATAAAATGAGCACAAACAGTTGAGGTGGACTCTTGCATAAATTTGTTCTATAGTAGACTTCATGATTGATGACAGATTTTAAGCACTTTTCTTAGTTATGCCTTATTTCTAAGATGTACTGAAGTTTATCAGACTTTAATCTTTATCTGATATTCTGCTGAATGCACACACTATCACTCCATATGAATGATGAAAATTACTGTGGTGATGAAGTTGTTTTTGACGAAAAGTTAAGTGTCAATTGCAAAAATTCTGAGGACAAGTTCTGATGGAAGTTCTGATAATTAAACTCTGAAGAAAACAAGTCAGTATTTGTATGAAGAATCACAGAAAAAGATATTCACTTTTTGAGTTGATAAGCCATATTCTGATGATTGTTAAAATCTGATAATAGTTAAGTTCTGACATGAAATCCTGATGGAATCCTTGATGCTTACGTGGCATTATTTTTTACTTGACTTATTTGTGGTAAAAACTGAAACAGTCATATTTAATCAGAATATAATTAGGTGAGATAAAAATAGTCATAATCATTAAGGGTTAGTGGTAAACGTGTCTCTCCTGAAAAACTGCATGTGCACAGTAATTATTGCTTATTTCTCGTGCCCATTAACTCCTGCTTTAACTTTTTACTAACTGTTCACACGTTGCCAGGTGTAAATTGTCTGCCATGCTTCAAAAATATATATGTTGAGTGGATAGAGTATATATATGGGAGTTAAAAGATTTTCTAATCTTTTACTTACTTTTCTATTCTTAATCTCTTTTATTCTCTCTCTCTCTAATATCCTCTGAAGCGTTTTCTTACAGGACTTTTATCAAACACCTTGCAAACACTATCTTTCTCACTTAATTTCTTACAGAGATGGCACCAAAAGACTTGATTTTCAATGAAGCTATGTTTGTTCCTAACAACTACTCGTCTATTCTTAGCAAGGATGAAGCTCCATCGGAACTTCACTTTATTCAGGATTTCCTTGCTAATTCTGATATTGGGTATGCTTTGACCCAACCTGAAGCAATCTCTGGAACTCAAGTGCTGGAGTTTTGGAGAAGTGGAATCTATGATGATGGTGGTGCTCAAGGGTCCCCAAGTATAATCTTTTCAACAGGGGAGGATGAGAATGTAGTGACTCTGGCTACAGTACGCCAAGCACTGCACTTGCCTGAAAACTGCGCTTATACATCTGTTGAGGAGCCAATTCTTCAATATATGATGGCCAGTCTAGGGTATGAAAAGACATTGGCAAAGCTGGTTCAATTGAAGAGACCCTACATAAGGAGGGAATGGAGTTTCCTCTTTGACTGTATTATAAAGGCCTTCGCCAACAAATGTTCTAATTTCGATGCAATCCCTATACTCAGTCAACAAATCGGGTATGCTCTCATTAATCAAACTGATTTTGATTATGCAAGTGTTGTTTTAGGCTTTATTGGGGATATGATGATAAAAGATAGGAATACTGTCCATTTTTCTAGATTCTGTCAGCTTATCTATAGTGTTTGTTGTTCTGATAAGCCCCAATTAGCCAGTGAATTAATTCCACCATTTAGAGTAGCTAAAAGAGCTTTTAATGACTTATTATCTATTGATAATAAGAAGGTTGTGTTAAGACCCCTCCAAATTCCTTTATCTGTCAAACAAGCCTTAATAACCTATGATCCAGTTATATACACTACACTATATCCTGATGTCCAACCATCTGAACCTCAACCATCAGCACCTACCACCACTACACAAACACCTCACACTTCTCAACCACAACCACAACCAACTATCAGAACATACTTCAAACCAACACAATCATCTCAACCATCAGCAGATACCATTAGGCCTTCATCTTCCAAACCTTCTAAGAGGGCAAAGTCGGTTCCTCAACCTCCACAAAAGCGAAGGAAGATGATTCTCAGAGATAAATCTGATAGTGAAGAGGAAACAGTTGAAGCACGGGTTCATGCATCAGAACCTGTGACAGTTGAAGCTGAGAATGTTACTTCTCAGAAAGAAACTGCAGCTCAAAGTTCTGATACTTTGAAGAGGAAATCTATAAGTTCTGATGCTGCAACAGCAACTCCTTCACTGACAAGGAGACTGAAGAAAATGAGGGCAGAAAGGTACAAGGCCAAGCCTATATCTGAGGATTCAACTGAAGCTGAGGAAGGGGATCAGGAATCTCTGATCTCATCAGAACCTGTGGTAATTGAAGCTCTGCCATTCCCTACTCAAGCTCAAGATACTGTGTCAACACCTCCTGTCTCTCCTATTAAAGCTACAGATGATGCTGAAGAACAAGCTACAACTTCTGAAATAGATATTCATAATCTGAATATACCAACTGTTCTTTATCTAGAAGCTCCATCTACAGTAGCTCAGCAATCTCCAATTCATTCTCCAATCTTAGATGCTGAGATACCATCTACACCAGCTCTGGAGATAAATTCTAATGCTCAGAATTTATATGAAGTTGTTCCTGAATCTCCAGTTGCATCACACACTCTTGTGCTGTCAGAAAATAATGAATCTTCTTCAAGTTCTGAAGACAGTGTTTCTGTTGAGACTCCAGCTCCCATTCTGGGAAAGGAAGAATTGGTCAAGAAATTTGTTGAACAGGATGCTCCTGTAACTTGGGAAGAAACTCACAAGGGACTTGAGTGGACCAAGAAGTGGAATGAATCAGATTTTATTCCAAGCACCAAAATTCTGACAGAGCATGTGTCAAAAGTTGATGAGTTATTGTCAAATTCTGATTTCAAGATTCAACTCAAGGTTACATCTATGAGTACAAGAAGTCTTCATGGTCTACATTCCATTACTCATGATAAGGTTGATACACTAAAGGAACATACTGATAAGCTAGATCTACAGATCAAGCTTAACAAGACCAGATATATCAGACCTACTCTTGAGAAAGTTGAAGCCATTGAGAAGATTCAAGAGGAGCAACAGGCCCAAATTACTGAGGTCCTACAAAATAGAGCTTCTCAGAAAGCTCAATTGGATGAAATCCAATCTTTAGTTGAACTTCTTCTCTCTCTCTTACTTCCTGATGATGCCAAAATGGGGAGAAGGTAGTTAAGTCCAACTACTCACCTACTCAAATACTGAAGAAGAAGGATGACAAAGGTGATGACCAGGGAAACTCTGATAAGAGCAAAGGTCAAGGAAAAGTTCAAGGAAACTCTTCACAGAAAGTAATTTCTGATGTTAGCAAATCTTTAACATAGAACAAGTCAAGTTCTGATAAGCAAAGTCTGATGTCAAGTTCTGATATTCTGATTCAGTCAGGATCTAAAGACTCTTAGAAGTTTTTACAAACTCTGAAGCTAAAGGGGAAACAGACTGTTTATTACAAAGATCCTAAAATCCAGACAACACCGAGATCCTAAAGATCTAAAGATCCTTGATGAGGAGATAGCTAGAAGATTTTTTCTGAAACAAAATCCAGGAATGGATTTGGAAACTCTCAAGGAGGAAGAAGCTAGATTTGCAGCTGAGAAGACAAATCTTAAGTCTAAAGCTTCTGATACAAAGAAACCTCCAAGGCCTAAGGAAAAAGGCATTGTGATCAAAGAAAAATCAAATTCTGAGGCTTCAAAGTCCAAGACTAGATCACAAACTGAGATTGATCCTAAATCAAAAGGAAAAGAAAAGGTTGATGAACCTTTAAAGATTCAAAAAAAGATAAGTTCTTCTGTTCCAGTCTATCAAGCTACAATGCATGATGATGATTTAATAGAAGATGAAACTGTTCAAATTATGAAGAGAAGAAAGATAATTGAAGAATCTAAAACAACCTCTGACACTGCTCAAGTTGTTCAGAATGAAGAACAACAAGTTATAAAAGAAACAACAAATTTTGATCAAGCTATCAAGACATCAACTACTGACATTGCTCAAGTTGATTTGAAAAAAATGACAATTGCTGATAAGAAGAAGCTGTTATGGAAGAAAGCTACTCCAGTTGAACCAAAGTTCAATCTTATGATTAATCAACTCGCAACATTTGGGTTGAGAGCCAAGCAACCTAGAGATAGAGCTGGATTAGGTTTTGATGAAGAGAAGATACAAACAGGAGTAGAAGTTACTCTAAGAGATCCTTTCATGTTGACAGATAAACCATATGAACAAATCAAACAAAAGTACCTTGACAAAGTGTTGTCTGCTCAAATTGTGATAGATGCTCATGATAAGGAAAATCTAAAAGAGAAATTGATCTTATTTCTCAATGATGGAAGAACCTATAGACTAGATGATACTGA
The DNA here is from genome assembly GCF_009905375.1 of Apium graveolens. Lineage (NCBI taxonomy): Eukaryota > Viridiplantae > Streptophyta > Magnoliopsida > Apiales > Apiaceae > Apium > Apium graveolens. Next base: position 133,573,414 of record NC_133656.1, read on the forward strand.
TGTGCTAAAGAAGTCTGTCAGAGAGCTTCAACATATTCACTATATTCTGGAAGTAAAATCTGATATTACAATAAGATGGTCAGAATACATTTTGAAGGCTATAAGAGATCTTCTCAGAATCTTTGGTACAAAAGCTTCTCAGTATATACCAATGATTACTGAAGATGATGGAAGAGAAATTCCTATGCTGAAGAACTCTGCTCAGGTGGAAGTTATTCTGAAAGTAAGATGCTTATGTTATAATGAAAATTCTTCACATCCTAAAGTTATCAGACTTGGTGATGGACTTGAAAGAACATCAATTCAAGCTCTCAGAATAGCCATTTATCAAATTGGTGACAGTAAAGATGAAGAACTGATGCAGGTCAAAGCACAGTTAGTTGAAGTTCTGAGAAAAGCTGAAGATAAGCTGGTAAAAGATTTTGTTAAGAATCATTATGGATTCAGATTGATCCAGTGATGTTGGTAAAGCTACAAGGACTATAAGTTGTAGTTAATAGTCTTATTAAACTCTTATTGCATTTGAACTTAAATGTTTTTGACATCATCAAATCTATTAACTTGTATATTTTTGCATAATTTACAAGTTGAGGGAGATTGTTTGATATATTTGAGATGTCATGTCTAATATATTTCATGTTTAGTTTTCAGATCTTAACAAACAGGAAATATTAGGACTTACTGGAATCAGTACTTACTGGAAGTCAGAAGATAGATATCAGAACTTAAGGTCATATCAGAACTTAAGTACGGGAGGACTTACAGTTAAGGAAGAAAGCTGATTTACAGGATAGAAGATCGAGACTAAAACAAAAGAAGATATGCATGGAAAGAGTTAGAAGATAAGAAGACTTGTATAAGATATCTTATTGATATATTTTAGGAGACAGAATTATATTTTATATCAATTAGAAGTTATCTTGTAACTGTGTACTATATAAACACAGACATAGGTTTATACTATATGTGTTATCATTATCGAGAAGATCATACATTGTAACCCAACAGCTCTTAGTGATATTTGTTCATCACTGAGAGAGAACAGTTCCATTGTAACAGAGTTTATTATATTGAATATATATGTTTACTGTTACTTGTGTTCGAAATCGATTTGACTGTATTAAACACTGTATTCAACCCCCTTCTACAGTGTTGTGTGACCTAACACAAACACTCATGATATTGAAATTTATTTTAGCACACACAAACACATCTTGATTATATTGTACTCTAATTTGTGATCCTATCATAATTCTGATTGATATGATAAGATCCTATGCAATTAGTTTATGTACCCTGATTATGTTCCGTGTGATTAAATCATGTTTTCTGAGTAAATTCTGTGTGATTTTTGAGCTTCAGACCCGAGGTAACTCTGACAACAAATTCTTGGGTCACTCTGATTCTCTATTTATGCTATAATAACTCTATTTATCTTATGCTAGAATAATTATGTAGCATGACTCATGATAGTTGTGACTCAATTATGTCAGAGTAGTTTTTAATTGGTTCAGTCGTGGTATGACTAATCAATTGGTACAGACTTGTTGAGTGTACTCTTGGCATAGTTGATTGACTTTATGACTTGATTGATGATCTTTTGGACTTAACTATGATGATATTGCTTTTCTTAAATCTCTAACCTGGATATTAGATCTTGGTATATTTTCCATTCTCTGATTACCTTATGCAAGTCTTACAGGTTTAAAACAGTTTTTACCCTCCCTTCCTCTATAGTATTTATCTATATTGGACTAACATGAACTCTTTTGAACTAATGAGATTTGATTGAGTAGCATTGTCAAAAGAATCAGAAAGCATGATCATCTGAGATATCCTTCATGAATCCATATTGTGGTAAGTAAAGGTGAATTTCTCTGGTTCTGAAATCACTCTGTTATTGATTACTAAATTCTCTGATATTGTATGTCAGATGTTTGTGATCTTCAACACCCTCAGTGGTTTTAGGAACTGACTATGATCCTATCAAACCTCATAGGTTCTAATCTTTAGAACCAAACACTTCTCAAATAACATCATACCTAGCTCTGATAGATTCACCTTTTGATACCTCTTTTGCTCTGATACATCTAAAGTAATAGTTGGTATCAATACCTCTTGGTATTGGAGTTGTGATGAGAATGAGGGAGATAGTGCCGAGAAGCATCACATAAGGAAGGAAAGGTCAACCCTACAATTCGGTCACTCACAAAGAAGTGAAGCATCTATAACCTGAGACATCTGTTAGCCCATATGTATTCTCTCAAAAGGATATGGAGCTGAAAAGGCATATAAACAGTTATTAGGTGCATTCTCCCAACAGAATGTTATTTATTGAAATTCTCATGTCAGTCAGGGCATCTGAATGAGAGTCACTACCCCTTAGTTAAAATATTTCCAATGCACATGTGAGATTCACACACACAAGGAAGATATTGACGCATCAACTGTTGTGAAACCATATCAAGGTCACTAACAATAGTTGAATGCTGGACCATGCCTAGGCTCATTATCTTTGATTTTGAATTTGGGTTGAGATCATAAGATCTGGGGTACATTTATCTATGCTCTATTATTGCATATGGGTTTATAATCTTAGATTGGTTACTCTGATAAGTCTTCACAGACTTCATAAGAAATCTTTGATCCCTAATGGCATATCATTGATCATTGGTTATCTTCTCAGAATTCAAATCTGGAAATGATTTTGACTTATTCAAAATTGCGACTTGTAAATGAGGACTCAGATATCATTTGACGAGTTTATAAGGTATACTTCTTCATGGAAGTTGAGGGATATCAGAAATTCTGCCACTTAAATAATCCTAATTTCCCCTCTTAGAAGGAACATTTCTGAATCTCTTGACTGAGAGTTTCCATCCTTGAAGGTGGAAGGAAACTTTTCTATGAAAAGGATTTTCTTGAGGTTAAACTTGGATGTTTGGAGCTTTGAGTGAGTGACACACTGTGAGACTGAGTGACAAACACTTGAGTGTAGAGTGGAGTGCAACATAATGTGAGATCACTAAACAAAAATCACACACTTGCACTGTGAGGAAATGGTTACAATACATAATCTCTTCACTTGGTTGTTTGATCCTAAAATTCCACTCTAATACATTTTGAAGGATTACTCAACTAAGGGAGATAGATTATAGAAAGATAATAAAGAGATTAGGGGGATAGATTATAGAATGATTATAAAGAGATTATCAAGATTCAATAGTTTTTATGAAACTAAGTAGGGGAGTTTCCAACTTTATTATACTAATGAAAGGATTCTTCATCTTGGGGGGGGGATTATTGGGTTTCGATTCTGAGTTCCAAAATATTTTCTATGTGCTTTATGGGAAAAATCTGAAGATTATTGAAGACAGTTTTTGGAAGACTTATTTATCTACAACTTTACATAAGGGAGAGAATAATCTGTTCTCTGCTGAAGATGAATGTGTACTGAAGATGCGGTAGATATAAGATAGCATTATTTCCAAGTCCAGAGTTGAAAGTTAGAAGTTGATTAAAGATTTTTGGTTATGGTTAGTTGAGTTATCCTCCAAACTGTTGCTTCTCTATTATTATTTGACCGTCAGGTGTAACAGTCAAATAGGAGGAGATTATTGAGCAAGATTGAAGCTGTATGTATAACTCAATAATACTGGTTTGGATAACTCAACATAGAACAAAGGACTTTGAAATAATCTATATTACACTAGAATCAGTACAAATTTTTTATTGGGCATATACACGATGGTTTTGGTAGCTACAGTGAAGAATACATCAACAGTGATCCGTATGAAGTTCATTAATATGTTCAGGCAACGGAGGAATAAAGTTAGAGTCATTTGAAGCAGTTATCAGGATCAGTGTGAAGACCTCAAGGATTCTTAGTGAGGTTGTTTATATCTAGTAGAAGACTTGACAATGATTTGAAAAGATATAGTACGAAGGCCTGAGAGCGGAACTAGTCACCTGTGAATCAAACCATTGCACTAAGTGTTAGTGATTCATGAAACGAAACTAAGTAATATCATAAGAACGATTGTTAAGTGAGGATTCATATATAGGAATACATGTTTTATAGCTCATACAAAGACTCAAGAGAGAAGACTTGAAGATAGGACAACTTTGGGATTGTAGTGCTCTACCGAAACTAAGTCAAACTGATCACTACCTTGTAGTAGGAGTCACTGAGATCAGTAAATTGAATATTAGAAGAAATATCCTAGAAACACAGTTTAATATATCAGTACATGAACTGGTCTTGACTTGGTACGAACTTCGGGGAATAAACTAGAATAAAAATCAATTCAGAGGAGCATCTTTCTCACCTTGGTCGCCAGTTAGGTAGTATTTACATTGCTTGGATATTTTCTAAGGCAAAATGACATCCTAGCTATACTACAGTGACTTGGTCGCAAGTTGCATAGAGAGAGAAATTTATTCCCTTATGATGTATTGCCCACAGATTCATTCCTAGAGTGTACAAGGGCACAACTAAGCCTTCCTAGGGTGATCAATCGCAAGTAAAGCTATACTATGGGAATCAAGTCACAAGTTAGAAGTCAGTTGCATAAATACTAAGTACAATAGTACCTTGGTCGCCACCTAACAATCCTTGTATAACCATAGTCGCAAGTAGGAAGATTTTCGAAGGGAACTTCCTTCACACTAGTCGCAAGTGAGCTATAATGAGGTGAATTAGGTCGCAAGTTACAAAACTGACTAAGGCATTGTGATTACTTCGCTCCCAGTCTCTAGTGAGCTAGAAGAAAGAATCTACAAGTGCTATTATTACTATTCTACTCACAAGTCAAGGTGAAAAGAACTCAAGGGACGCAAGTAATGATATCTGCAAGTTGTTGAAATTAAAACACTTGGATATTATGTTGCCACGTCTCTTTATCTTTCATGAACAACCTACCAGCCTATATAATCAAATCGGAAGCAATTGGAATTGCATCTTTCCCACATTGAATATAACGAAGCTCTTGCAAATTATATTCAGAATATTGAAAAGCTTGATTTGAGAAGGAGAGGTCATGCTCTATTTGATTCACACCATTTAAAGCCTTACAAACTTGTAACACTCATCATTTAAAGCTTCTTTGACTGTATTTAATATCATTTGATAAGAGTTTTAGATCTTTAGAGTGATAAAAAGAACCCTAGTTTGATAGCTTGTTGTTTTGGTTCTTTTTATATTTGTAGCTTCAAATGTTTTGTATTTGGAGTTGTAAGCAAACCCTATCGGTATTTATTCTTTGAATAAAAGCATATTTACCCATAATCCTTTGTGTTTGTTTATTTCATTTTATAATTTCATTTTTCGCTGCATTTAAAGAGTAAAAACGAAGGGCATACATTCGCGCCCCCCTCTGTATGTACCTTTTGGACCTAACAAATTTTATCACTATAAACGTGATAAACAACAAGGATTAAAGGATAATTACCCGGATTCATGGATAATCATTATAAATTATGGATTAATTAGATTTTAGGTGTCCAACTACGCATGTACAGTGAAAGCCCACCTAGGAACCAGTTGGGTCAGATAAGGAATCTGGTTTTGGCTTATCAGCATCATGGCTTTCTGCTTATGGACATTAGTCCAACCCTAGAGAACTACATTAGACTTAATTCTTATTAATATATGATATGTAGGAAATTTGCGGGGGTTGGCTAGTGTGTGCTCTCGTTTCATTCTACAAGTATCACCGAGAAAGTTGAGCAAATTCATCTCTAATCAGTTTTCAATAGTGTGTTCTAACACCCGATTACCAAGAGTAAAATCAGTTATTCCGGCGATATACACTCGGGGAGTTGTAACCAAATTTCTCTCACAACAATGAGTAGTGCTAGGGATATTAAATTTGGTATCAAAATTTGGTCCCAAACTAGTGACTTGATAATTTGTGATTATATTATTGGTAGGATTTATTTTAATACATGATCCACTATTATTAATTGATTTATATTTGTATCACACATATTAGTTTGGTACCTCTAGCATTATTCAACCCTATATAACTTTAGGGGACCTTGTCTTGGGGTATTTAATAAAAGGAAAGAGAATTAATAAAACTCATTTATGTTTTTTAGTTTATCAATTAAACTCATTCATATTTGTTTTATGAAAAATATTAATCTCTTTTCTCTTTTTAGTTTGTTAATCTCTAACAATGCAATCACAAGATTATAAAAGACATATTAGATGTAGTTTTATTTTTTTTATTTTTTATCAAATAAATGAATAAAAGTGAAATTAGAAAATGAAAGACGAAAAAATGAAAATATTAAAAAAATTGAATGATTACAAATAAAAACACATTGTTTTAGTTTCGTGGGTTCACTTTGACAAATAGACCTAAACAATTCTAAGAAAAATATACGTGTGTTTCTTAGTAACAATGCAAAAATGCACTGATACACTTTATATATTTCAAGTTTACAATTTTACTAAAGTAATATCACATATTTTAGCTCTAGTAAAATTGTTTCAAGTTTATAATTTTAGTAAAGTAATTTATTGATCATTATTTTACACATAAATCTTTGTATTTAAAAAGATTTGTTTTGAGACAGACAACCTATTTTATCCATTTATATTTCATGCATAAAAATATTATGTCTCTCATTTTTTGAGGTCTAGGTGATTTTATATTAGCTTCCAATTTTTATATGAGATTTCAATCAATTACGTAAAAATTGTATTTATAAGTCACTATCAATAACTATTTACTTTGAAATTAGGGGTGATCACGGTTCAGGTTGAACCACATAAGCCGATCCAAATCAAAATCGAAATGTGGTTGTCGGTTCCGATTCAATTATATTAAAAATTCACGGGTTGTGGGTTGGTTTCTATTTGACTTAACCCAGTCCGATTTCAATCCAAACTGCATCAATACAGACACATACAAATATAAAAACAAATAATTTTATGTTAAACCTTATATATGTGTGTTTATATATATATATTCCTCTGACTTCAGTATAAGTACTGATTTCCAGTTAAGTATTGATTTGTCCTGTTAAGTAAGATCTGAAAACTAAACACAAATCATCTCAGGAGTTGTTCTGAGATAGTTCTTCAAAAGACATCTCTCAGCATATTCAAGTTCATTGACCATCCTCCTTTTAGCATTTTTCAATTCAGCTGTATCTTCATCAGTTTGAAAAATAGCTGCTCTGAGATGATTTATCTTAGCGTTTCTTATATCCTGATCAAGTCTGATCATATATGCTTTGTCAGACTCTAGATTGAATTCCACAGCCTTTATAACCCAGAAAAATAGTTATGATCTTAGCAGTGTTAGGTTTCATTTCAACAATATCACCTTTGTGATCTCTGTACTTGGGACAGTATGGGCTGTCAGGCTTTACAGAGTAAAGCTTCTTCTGTCTTTGAATTTGTGACTTTAAATAACCTGCAGCACCATATGTTAATCTATTTTTCACTTGAAGTAAAAATAGAACATGTTCCAGTTCTTCAAAATACTTCAGTGGAATAGCATTCTTCCTGATCTGGAATACCCTACCATCTGTCATAAAATATAACATGATGTGTTATTTCAAAATAGAATGGTAAACCATTTGTACAGATTCAAGTTGATTCAATCTTTCAGTAGTTGCTCCTACTCCTGGATCACTTAAGGAAGTTGGATCATTGGTAGTGTTGTGTATTCTCCTTTCATCAGAACTATCCAATCCAGATTTATCTCTTGCTTCCTTTCCTGTAACAACTCTTGCTTCAAAACCACTTGTTGTAGTCTTCAAAGGTTGAGTCTATTGAGCTTTGGTGAATCCTGGTAGGAGTATCTTTAAAGGTTTAACATGAGCAATGTCAGAGGTTTCCTTTTCCTTAACTTCTAATATCAAGTCAACTTGAGCTATGTCAGAGGTTGCTTGCTTCACTGTCATATCAGAACTTACTACATCTTGAATCTGAACAACATGAGCCATGTCAGAGGTTGTTTGCATCCTTAGCAATAAATGAGATATCTTCAGCTGTATATTCACTTTTCTCCTTTGGTACTGTCTGTGCTGGCTGATCTGCAACTACAACAGAGAGCTTGGTTGGCTTATGTGGTCCTTCATTGATTCTGTCAAGGTATTCTGGATCTGTAGCTTCCAGAAAGATAGACATCCCCACCTTCCATATGGGATATTCAGATGGTTTCAGTATGGGAACCCTAATAGTCTCATATCGATTATGGATTTGAGTCTTTGGAGGTTCTTCAGTTTTGGTGGGCTTGGCTGGAGTTTGTGTTTCTTCAGACATGATTGATTTTGGATCTTAAATTATTTGTGTGTTAAGTGTTAACAGATTGCTCTGATACCACTTGTTAGGTCACACACACTGTAGAAGGGGGTTGAATACAGGTTTTACTACAATTAAATCGAATATAAGAACTCAAGTAACAGAAAATAGATTTTATTCAACACAATAAACTCTGTTACAATATGGAACTGTCCTCTCTCAGTGATGAACAAATTATCACGAGAGCTGCTAGGGTTACAATGAATAATACTTTTGATAATGATAACACATATAGTGTAAACCCTACGTCTGTGTTTATATACTACACAGTTACAAGATAATGTTCTAATTGATATCGAATATAATTCTGCTTCCTAAAATATATCAATCAATTATCTTTTCTTCCAAGTATTCTATTCTTCATAGAATTCTTCTTCATGCATATCTCTTCTTGTATTTGTCTTGATCTTCTTTCCTTTCAATCAACCGCCTTCCTTATCTGAAAGTCTCCTTAAGTCCTGATATTATCTCCTGATAAATATCTCCTGATAACTTAAGTTCTGATAACTTAAGTTCTGATATCTTAAGTACTGACTTTAGTATAAGTACTGATTTCCAGTTAAGTACTGATTTGTCCTGTTAAGTAAGATCTGAAAACTAAACACAAATCATCTCATGAGTTGTTATGAGATAGTTCTTCAAAAGACATCTCTCAGCATATTCAAGTTCATTGACCTCCTCCTTTTAGCATTTTTCAATTCAGCTGTATCTTCACCAGTTTGAAAAATAGCTGCTTTGAGATCATTTATCTTAGCTTTTCTTATATCCTGATCAAGTCTGATCATATATGCTTTGTCAGACTCTAGATTGAATTCCACAGCCTTATAACCCAGAAAAATAGTTATGATCTTAGCAGTGTTAGGCTTCATTTCAACAATATCACCTTTGTGATCTCTGTACTTGGGACAGTATGGGTTGTCAGACTTTACAGAGTAAAGCTTCTTCTGTCTTTGAATTTGTGACTTTAAATAACCTGCAGCACCATCTGTTAATCTATTTTCACTTGAAGTAAAAATAGAACATGTTCCAGTTCTTCAAAATACTTCAGTGGAATAGCATTCTTCCTGATCTGGAATACCCTACCATCTGTCATAAAATATAACATGATGTGTTCTTTCAAAATAGAATGGTAAACCATTTGTACAGATTCAAGTTGATTCAATCTTTCAGGAGTTGCTCCTACTCCTGGTTCACTTAAGGAAGTTGGATCATTGGTAGTATTGTGTATTCTCCTTTCATCAGAACTATCCAATCCAGATTTATCTCTTGCTTCCTTTCCTGTAACAACTCTTGCTTCAAAACCACTTGTTGTAGTCTTCAAAGGTTGAGTCTATTGAGCTTTGGTGAATCCTGGTAGGATTATCTTTGCAAGTTTAACATGAGCAATGTCAGAGGTTTCCATTTCCTTAACTTCTAATATCAAGTCAACTTGAGCTATGTCAGAGGTTGCTTGCTTCACTGTCATATCAGAACTTACTACATCTTGACTCTGAACAACATGAGACATGTCAGAGGTTGTTTGAGAAACCATCTTTGTCATCAGAGTAAGACTAGCATCTTCTTCATCAATTATTTCTTCATCCAGGACTGGCATATAAACCTTTACAGGTTCATCAACTTTTTCTTTGCCCTTGGACCTTGAATCTACTTCCACTTGTGATTTAGCTTTGGTTGCCTCAGAATTTGTTCTTTATTTTATCACAATACCCTTAAGCTTTGGAAGTTTCTTTTCAACAACAGAAGCTTTAGATTTTGTCTTGACACTTTCTGTTTTGAGTCTAGCTTCTTCTTGCTTTAGACTCTCAAAGTCAATTCCTGGATTTTCTTTAAGAAATAATTTCTTTGAAATTTCTTCATCAAGTTCCAGATGTTCACCAGAACTTATCCTTTTACCAGTATCAGAACTTATTCTTCTCCCAGTATCAGAACTTGTTCCTTGACTTGTAATTCTAGATTTACTTGATGAAAATCCTTTTCCTTGACCATGACCTCTACCCTTATCAGAGTTTCCCTGGTCACCATTTCCATCATCCTTTCCCTTCGGTGTCTGAATAGATTTGCATTTTGACTTAATCACTTTCTCCCCCTTTTTGGCATCAGCAGGTAAAAGAAGAGAGACAAGCAATTCCACTAAGGATTGGATCTCATTGAGTTGAGTTTGATGAGAAGCTTAATTCTTTAAAATTTCATCAATCTGAGTTTGTTGCTTCTCCTGAGTCTTCTCAATGTAGGCAATTCTGTCAAAGGCAGGCTTGAAAAATCTGTTCTTTTCAAGTTTCACATTCATATCTTGCTGGATCAAGGTTTCTTGAATTTTATTCATATTGGCATGAGTTGTTGAGTGTTGACCTTGAAGGTGCCTAGTACTCAATGCAGTAACTCTCAACTGTGCCTTAAAATCATCATTTATCAGCATTTAATCAGCTTTTTCCAGATGCTCAACAAGAATCTTTTCAGAAGGAACAAAACTAACTGTGTTCCATTCCTTAGTCCACTCCTTTCCTCTAGGAGTTTCACTCCAAGGTACCGGTGTTTCCCCTCTAACAAACTTCTTGACTAAATCAGCTTTATTAACTGTTTGTTGAGGTGCACGTCCTGATGGACCAGCTGCATCAGCATCTAAATTAGTAGCAGCTTCACCAGTAGTTTCAGCCTTATCAGCATCAGAACTTATAGATCCAACAGTATCAGCATCCTCTGATAGAATAGCAGTATGTGAGGCAATCGAGGTTTCAACATCATCCTCTAAATTCTGATATGCAGCTAAGTTCTGATCAACAACCAAATCTTGATGCCCACCTAAAGTCTGATTTTCATCATCCAGATTCTTAATTGGTGTAGTTGGAACATCTTCATTGAAATCAGCATCTTGAATTGGTGTTCTTGGTGGAGTGAGTTGAGTTGGTGGAGCTTCCAAGTATAGAACCTCAGTCACAATCAAGTTATGAATATCAATTTCAGCACTTGTACCTGGGTCTTCAGTATGTACTTATTCAATTATAGGTGACACATGAGGTGTAGACACTCTGTCTTGATCAGTTTGTGGTTGCGCAGAAGAAAGTGATTCAATAATAATTGGTTCTGTTGGGACCAGAGATTCCTGACCCCCTTCCTTAGCTGCTTCCTCATCTTTTGAATCTGACTCAACTGTGTCCCTGTGAGCTCTTTGCTTTTTCATTTTCTTCAAGGGTGGAGACATTTTAGGAACTTTATCATCAGGATTTAGATTTCTAAGCCTTTTGAGAGGCCTAGAACTCCCAATTACAGTATTTTTATGAGAAGAGACCTTCTCAGCTTCTACAACAACAGGTTCTGATATGGGAACCTGTTCCTCAGTATCTGATTCATCTCTCATAATACTTCTCCTCCTCTTCTGCTAAGGCTGAGGTACATTCTTTGTCCTCTTTGGTCTTGAAGATGAAGGCTTCACTGTATGTGCTGATGGTTGTGGTTCTGAAGTTTGAGGTTGTTGTGTGGAGGTGGTAGGTGCTGATGGTTGGATGTCAGGATATATTTCAATGTATTTAACTAGATCATAGGTTATTAAGGCTTGTTTGACAGATAAAGGAACTTGGAGGGGTCTTAACACAGCCTTCTTATTATCAGTAGATAATAAGTCATTAAAATCTCTTTTAGCTAGTCTGAATGATGGAATTAATTCACTAGCTGATTGAGGCTTATCATCACAACAAAAATTATAAATAAGCTGACAGAATCTAGTAAAGTAAACAGTATTTATGTCTTTTGTCATTCTATCCCCAATGAAACCTAAGACAACACTTGCATAATCAAAATCAGTTTGGTTAATGAGAGCATACCCGATTTGTTGGCTGAATATGGGGATTGCATCGAAATTAGAACATTTGTTTGCAAAAGCCTTGGTTATGCAGTCAAAGAAGAAACTCCATTCCCTCCTTATGTAAGATCTCTTCAACTGACCCAGCTTTGTCAATGTCCTCTCATACCCTAGACTGACCATCATGTTTTGAAAAACTGGCTCCTCAACAGTAGAATAAACACAGTTCTCAGGCAGCTGCAGTGCTTGTCGAACCGTGGCCAATGTCACGACATGCTCATCCTCCCCTGATGAAAAAATAATACTTGGGGACCCTTGAGCACCACCATCATCATATACTCCGCTTCTCCAGAACTCCAGCACTTGAGTACCAGAGACGACATCAGGTTGGGTCAAAGCGTACCCAATATCAGAACTAGTAAGAAAGTCCTGAATGAAGTGAAGTTCTGATAGGGCTTCAGCCTTGCTAAGAATAGTGGAGAAGTTATTAGGAACAAACTTAGCCCCATCGAAAATTACGTCTTTTGGTGCCATCTCTGTAAGAAATTAAGTGAGTAAGAGAATGTTTGCAAAGTGTTTGTGAAAAGTCCTGAGAGAAAAACAACTTCAGAAAATAAGAGAGAGAGAAAGTAAAAGAGATTTAGAATAGAAAAGTAAGTAAAAGATGAGAAAATCTTTTATCTCTCATATATATACTCTCTCCACTCAACAGTTCTATTTTTGAAGCATGGGATACCTTTTACACCTGGCACCATGTGAACAGTCAATAAACAGTTAGAGCAGGAGTTAATGGGCACATAAAATAAGCAATAATTACCGTGCACATGCAGTTTTTCAGAACATACACGTTAACCACTAACCCATAATGATTATGAGTGATTTATCTCACATAAACCAATATTCTGTAAAAATATGACCGTTCAAGTAATGACCAAAAATAAACCAAGTAAATAAATATTGCCACGTCAGCATCAGAACTTGATTATTAACAGAATTTAAAAGTCATCAGAATATGGCTCCTTTACTCGAAAAGTGAATGTTTATTCCTGTAATTCTTCACACAAATACTGATATGGGTTCAACAGAAATTAATCATCAGAACTTCCATCAGAACTTGTCCTCAGAATTTATGTAACTGACACTTAAACTGTTCATCTAAAAAAACATTTATCACCACAGTAATTTTCATCATTCATATGGAGTGTAAGTGTGTGCAATAAGCTAAATATCAGACAAAGAGTAAAGTCTGATTCACTTCAGTACATCTTAGAAATAAGGCATAACTAAGAACTTTGCTCAAAATCTGTCATTATTCTGAAGTCTACTATAGAATGAGTTCATGCATGAGTCCACCTCAACTGTTTTGTGCTCATTTTATGCATCTTTTGAAATTCCTTTTTACAATGGCTTCTCAGTGTAAGTGAGTCACGACAGCTTATCAGAATTTATGTTGTTATCAGAGTATTTCTCCAGTAATCAGAGAATGTGAAAAGTCACCAAGAAAATTTTATGTTGATTTTTTAATGCACATAACTTAATACCAGCAATGCACTTAGGTCTTCCCTTCCACATTTTTACTCTATATCTCAAAGGAGTACCTGATATTTATTTCTTTTTTTATAAGTGAGGCTTATCAGCACTTAGTACATCCATCAGATTTACTAACATCAACACTTAACAGATAAGAAGCATTATTCTAGTTTTTGACATAGTAATAAGATACACAAAGTAAACTTTAACTAAGCTCAATATCAGAATTTGCTTGTGTCAAAAGATTTCCACATAAACAATTACTTTAAACATGGGATCTTTAGTATGTTAAAGACTACTAGGTCAGCATCTAGCACAGTTATCCTCATTGGATTGAATAGTCACAGAAACATTCATATCACTATCAGAGTTTAGAAATTCACATCAGACAATAATCAGCACTTAAGAAAATTTCAATTTAAGCACAGAATACACAAAGATAGTAATATCTGTAAATACTGATCATAAATTCTGATGTATCAGAACATAAACTAAGCAGATTTAGAGAAAGAACCTGAAACCATTCCAAGTTCATTTACCAATCTTGTAAAAGTAACTTCACACAGTGGTTTTATGAAGATATCTGCTAGTTGTTGATCTGTTGGAATAAAATGCAATTCCACTGTACCTTCATCCACATGTTCCCTTATGAAGTGGTACCTAATGCTGATGTGTTTTGTCATTGAGTGTTGAACTGGATTACCTGTCATAGCAATAGCACTTTGATTATCACAGTAAATAGGGATTTTAGAAAATTCTAACCCATAATCCAATAACTGATTCTTCATCCAAAGAATCTATGCACAACAGCTTCCTGCAACAATGTATTCTGCTTCTGTAGTTGATGTGGAAATTGACTTCTGTTTCTTGCTAAACCAAGAAACCAATCTGCCTCCAAGAAATTGACAGCTTCCACTTGTGTTTTTCCTGTCAATTTTGCATCCTGCAAAATCTGTATCTGAGTAACCTATTAGCTTAAAGTCTGATTCTCTAGGATACCACATTCCCAGATCAGTTGTACCCTTAAGGTACTTGAAAATTCTTTTCACAACTATTAAGTGAGGTTCTCTTGGATCTGCTTGAAATCTTGCACAAAGACAGGTAGCATACATGATATCAGGTCTACTTGCAGTTAGATAGAGTAGTGAGCCAATCATACCTCTATAATCAGTAATATCTACTAATTTACCAGTATCTTTATCAAATTTTATTGCAGGGGCCATAGGAGTGGATGCACTTGAACAATCTTGCATTCCAAACTTCTTCAATAAATTTCTGGTGTACTTAGATTGACAAATAAAAGTTCCTTCTTCATTCTGTTTGACTTGAAGGCCCAAAAAATAGCTATGTTTTCCCATCATACTCATTTAATATCTTGACTGCATCAGCTTGGCAAACTTCTTACAAAGTCTGTCATTTGTAGAACCAAAAATGATATCATCAACATATATCTGCACCAAAAGTAAGTCATTTCCATAGTTGAGATAGAACAATGTTTTGTCAATAGTCCCTCTGTTAAATCCACTTTCCAGAAGAAACTGAGCTAATGTCTCATACCATGCTCTTGGAGCTTGCTTAAGGCCATAAAGTGCTTTATCAAGTCTGTAGACATGATGAGGTAATTTTGAATCTACAAAACCTGGAGGTTATTCAACATATACTTCTTCTTCCAATTCTCCATTAAGAAAAGCACTTTTCACATCCATTTGAAAGACTTTAAACTTCTTGTGAGCAGCATAATCCAAAAATATCCTTATGGCTTCCAATCTAGCAACCGGTGCAAATGTTTCATCATAATCAATTCCCTCCTGTTGAGGGTATCCTTTTACAACCAGCCTTGCTTTATTCCTTGTAATTATGCCATTACTATCGGTTTTGTTTCTGAACACCCACTTTGTACCAACAACAGATTTGTTCTTTGGTCTTGGCACTAGGGTACATACTTTATTTCTTTCAAATTCATTTAACTTTTCCTGTATTGCTTGCACCTAATCAGCATCTTGAAGAGCTTCTTCCACTTTCTTTGGTTCAGTCTGAGAAAAAAAGAGTGATAGAGACATTCATTTGATTTTGCTATTCTAGTTCTTATACCTGTTTCAGGATCTCCAATAATCAAGTCAGGTGTATGTGCTTTAGTCCACTTCCTTGCAGATGGAAGGTTATCTCTAGAACTGGATGCTCCCCCATAATCCATGCTGTCTCCATCAATATTTTCTGATGCTCCCCCTGAAATTATGCTCTCTGAGTTGGATCCTTCAGAATTTGCGTTTCCAGAAATATCAGAACATGAGTTTCCAGAATAATCAAAACTTAGCCCATCAGAACTTGATGAATCAGAACTTGAAGAGCCTGTTGTAGATTTTGATGCTTCTTGAGATGTGGTTGTATCTTCAGTATGCTCCCCTGCACAGGTGCATTTTCCTTTGGCGTAGTCACCACAGTTTCAATAACATCAGAGTTTAATCCATCAGAGTTTGCAGTATCAGGATTTAGACTGTCAGAATTTAGACTGTCAGGATTTACAGAATCAGAATTTAAAACTTCATTTTCAAATCTCAACTGATCATGATCATTGAAATCTTCAAGTCCAGTAATCTTCTTATCATCAAAAGAGACATTGATAGATTCCATGACAACCCTTGTTCTTAAATTGTAGACTCTGAAGGCTTTTGTGGAAAGTGGATATCCAACAAAAATTCCTTCATCAGCTTTTAGATCAAATTTGGATAGCTGTTCAGGATGAGTCTTAAGAACAAAACACTTGCATTCAAATACATGAAAATACTTCAGATTTGGCTTCTTTTTCTTCACCATCTCATATGGTGTCTTTCCATGCTTGTTGATAAGTGTTGCATTCTGAGTAAAACAAGCAGTCTGTACAGCTTAAGCCCAAAAATAGGTTGGTAACTTTGCTTCATCAAGCATAGTTCGTGCAGCTTCAATAAGAGTTCTATTCTTTCTTTCAACAACTCCATTTTGTTGTGGAGTTCTAGAAGCAGAGAATTCCTGCTTTATTCCATGGTCTTTGCAGAACTCTTCCATAATCAAATTCTTGAACTCAGTGCCACTATCACTCCTTATGATTTTCACAGAGTCTTCGACCAATTAATCCAGTTGTTTGACATGATCAATCAAGATAGATGCAGTTTCACTTTTTGTGTGCAAGTAATACACCCATGTGTATCTGGTGAACTCATCCACTATGACCATAGCATATTTCTTCTTTGCAATAGACATGACATTCACTGGACCAAATAGATCAACATGTAGTAGGTGATAAGGCTCAAGAATTGAAGATTCGGTCTTGCTCTTGAATGAAGATTTTCTTTGTTTTGCGTTCTGACATGAATCACAAAGGCCATCTGAAGCAAATACTGATTTTGGCAGTCCTCTCACAAGATCTTTCTTGACTAGTTCATTTATATTGTTGAAATTTTAATGAGAGAGTTTCCTGTGCCAATTCCAGCTTTCTTCAATTGATGCTCTACTTAACAGACAGATTGCAGAACCATCAGTACTTGTTGAAATCTTAGCTTCATAAATATTACCATGCCTGTATCCTTTCAGAACAACTTTGACTGTAGATTTGCTTACAACTTCACAGTGTTCTTCAAAGAAATCCACATGATAACCTCTGTCACAGATTTGACTAACACTCAGCAAATTGTGTTTAAGTCCTGAGATAAGAGCTACTTTTTCAATGATGACATTCCCAAGATTGATATTTCCATATCCCAGAGTTTTTCCCATGTTACCATCTCCATAAGAAACACCTGGGCCAGCTTTCTCCACAAAGTCTGATAGCAGGGCTTTATTTCCAGTCATATGTTCTGAACATCCACTGTCCAGAACTAGGATGTTTTTCCTGTTGCCCTGCAATCACAAAGACCACTAATGATTAGTTTTAAGGACCCAGACTTGCTTGGATCCTTTGGCCTTATTAAGTTTGTTAACATTTACAGCGGATTTAGCATCAGAGTTTATGTTAACAGTTCTCTTATCAGAATTTACATTATCAGACTTTGCATCAGAACTTACACTAGAAGGAACAATGCTAACTTTCTTTAAAGAAGGTTTTACTTGATAATAATCATAGTACAAACTATGATATCCCTTACAAGTATAAATGGAATGCCATAAATTACCACAATGAAAACAAGGATTTTGTGGCCTATATCTAACAGACTGACTCTTAACTCC
Source organism: Apium graveolens (assembly GCF_009905375.1). Lineage (NCBI taxonomy): Eukaryota > Viridiplantae > Streptophyta > Magnoliopsida > Apiales > Apiaceae > Apium > Apium graveolens. Next base: position 133,591,260 of record NC_133656.1, read on the forward strand.
TGATTTTGAAGGTAAGGAGTTTATGTTCTTATTCTTCCTGCAAAAAGAAGCCAGATGGTTAGAGTTTCCACAGTTATAACATTTCTTTCTAGGAGCATTAGGAACAGGCTTATAATCATTGCTTTTATTCACATCTTCCTTTCCATTCCTATTTTTCCTAGGTGGCTTTACCTTGTTTACATTCTTAACATTTTTCAGCTTATGTTTAAGCTGCTTCTTGGTCATTAAGCATATGTTAACTTTAGTTGGCTTATCCTATTTTGGTTTGTCAGAAGTTATTTCTCTTTAGCTTCTGATTTATCAATATCAAACTTTACAGCTACAAATTTAACAGGATTTACCTTTGGCTTTTGTTTAACAACTATAGGCTCAATTTTTACAGTTCCTTAATCATTCTTATCATCTCCATAACCTAAGCCCTCTTTCCAGTTTCCACTACTTAACAAATTCTGAGATGTTCTGCCGGAGTTAGTCCAAGTCCTGATAATCTCTCTTTCCTTTTCTAACTCAGTTTTTAGAGATTCATTCATTTTAAGTACTTCATCCCTAACATAAAAGGCATCATCTCTATCTTTCTGAGTTTGATGGAACATGACTAACTCTTTTTCTAAATAATCATTCCTCTTTTTATAAGCAAGATTTTCAGAAGTTAATCTTTCACATGTTAACGTTTGATCTCTATAACTAATGAACATGGTTTGAAGATATCTTCTCAACTCAGTAATATCATCACTATGAAAGGCATAAGTAGTTTGAGGTACCTTTAACTCAGCAGCATCAGAACTGCTATCAGTATTTTCCATTAAGGCATAGTTAACCTCACTTTCAGAATCTGAAGTGTCTGTCCAGCTTTTCTTCTTTGTAACAAGTGTTTTGCCTTTGTCACTCTTCACTTTCTTGCAATCCGGAGATATGTGGCATTTCTCACCATAGTTGTAGCATTTGACATTTGAGTAATCTCCTATGTCAGACTTTCCTCCTTTGCCTTGAGATTTTCTGAAACCTCTCTTATCAGAACTTGCACCTTTCTTGGAAAACTTCTTTCCCTTTCAGAATTTCCTGTATGCAATCCTTGTGATTCCTTTCACCATACGAGCACACAGCTTCATCATCTCTTCATCAGGATCCATCTCAGGTAAGCTTTCAGTTTTTGAGTCATCATCACTACCAGAACTTGATGACTCAGTATTAGACTTTGTGATGAGAGCTTTTCCCTTGCCTTTTCTTGAGGCAGCTACTTTGGGGACATCCTCATCAGCCTTAAGAGCAACTGTCCTTGACTTCCTTCCATTCCTCTTGCTTCTTTGTTCCATCTCAAGTTCATGAGTCTTGAGCATCCCATAAATTTCATCAAGAGTAGTTTCATCAAGAGCATAGTTGTCTCTTATAGTTGTGGCCTTCAAATCCCAACTTTCAGGAAGAGCTAACAGGAATTTGAGATTAGTATATTCAAGTGCATATTCCTTGTCCACCGATGACAGATTATTCAAGAGTTTGACAAATCTATCATATAAACCAGTCAGTGACTCATCAGGTTTTGAGTCAAAGTGCTCAAACACTTGAGTGAGTATAGTCTTCCTATTCTTCTTAATTGAACCAGTTCCCTGGCATCTTGTCTCCAAGGCATCCCATATCTCCTTTGCAGTCTTGCAGTTGATTACCCTGTTTGACATGACATTATCAATGGCACTATGCAGCAAATGTCGTACCTTTACATCCTTAGCAATAAATGAGATATCTTCAGCTGTATATTCACTTTTCTCCTTTGGTACTGTCTGTGCTGGCTGATCTGCAACTACAACAGAGAGCTTGGTTGGCTTATGTGGTCCTTCATTGATTCTGTCAAGGTATTCTGGATCTGTAGCTTCCAGAAACATAGACATCCTCACCTTCCATATGGGATATTCAGATGGTTTCAGTATGGGAACCCTAATAGTCTCATATCGATTATGGATTTGAGTCTTTGGAGGTTCTTCAGTTTTGGTGGGCTTGGTTGGAGTTTGTGTTTCTTTAGACATGATTGATTTTGGATCTTAAATTGTTTGTGTGTTAAGTGTTAACAGATTGCTCTGATACCACTTGTTAGGTCACACACACTGTAGAATGGGGTTGAATACAGTGTTTACTACAATCAAATCGAATATAAGAACTCAAGTAACAGAAAACAGATTTTATTCAACACAATAAACTCTGTTGCAATATGGAACTGTCCTCTCTCAGTGATGAACAAATTATCACGGGAGCTGCTAGGGTTACAATGAATAATATTTTCGATAATGATAACACATATAGTGTAAACTCTACGTCTGTGTTTATATACTACACAGTTACAAGATAATGTTCTAATTGATATCGAATATAATTCTGCTTCCTAAAATATATCAATCAGTTATCTTTTCTTCCAAGTATTCTATTCTTCATAGAATTCTTCTTCATGCATATCTCTTCTTGTATTTGTCTTGATCTTATTTCCTTTCAATCAGTCGCCTTCCTTATCTGAAAGTCTCCTTAAGTCCTGATATTATCTCCTGATAAATATCTCCTGATAACTTAAGTTCTGATAACTTAAATTCTGATATCTTAAGTTCTGACTTCAGTATAAGTACTGATTTCCAGTTAAGTACTGATTTGTCCTGTTAAGTAAGATCTGAAAACTAAACACAAATCATATTAGACATGACATCACAAATATATCTAACAATTGGCATGATCACGCGCTGGATTGGCATGCTCGTGTAGTTTATTAGCATGCTCATGCAACATAACTACATCAACTAAAGAAGCGCTACGAGTTTGCATAGACTCAATCGAGCTGGACATGGATCAGACACTTCAAGCATATAAATAGGGGAGTATTAATTTCATTCTTTTATATTGTAGAATTATTAGTTTAGCGTGTCATGAAGAAATTGACTCATTTAAGTGTGGGGATGTGTTTTCTGTAGTTGCATTATACATAAAAGAAATCATATAGATTGCATTATATTATATAGTGACATTGTATGCTAGTTGCATTGCATTGTATTTCATATCATAGCATGATCTCAAATCAGTAGTAGTCCAAGTTGGTGATCTATAATGATACTTTGTGTAGCTTGTTTTTTACTAAGTCATGCTCTGATTACATGTCAAAGATATTACATGCGTAGTTTCACTTGTGCAGAGCTTATTTCTTATCACACTATTATTACGCTCTTACACTGAGACTTAGATATGTTTGTTTCTTGAGGGGTAGTGTGATATCCCGTATTTTCAGAATTATTATTATTAATATTTGAATATGTTTATGCGATTTTCTGATTTAGAAGGAATAAAATGGTGGATATTTTATTCCTATTTGACGAGTTTGTGTTATTAAATGGTAATGTGCTAATTGCCGAGTGTTATATCGATCCTTGTTAATATCTGAAAATATTTCCTTAAATGTATTATTTTCAAAAGTTTATTTGAAAACCGATCATTTTATTGATATCGGTAAATTGAGTTCGTTTAGTAATATTAGGGATTGAATGGATATTATGTCTGCTATGTGTTGTATGTAATATTAATTGTGTGGGACTCAGTTGTGATTGAGGATTATTTATATTATTAATTACTGAGTCGTATCGTTTTGTTTTTGTCTTTAAAAGTGATTTTATTGAAAATTTAATTTCATAAATATTTAAATTATCTTTAAAATTATTTTTATGACTTTATAATTACAATAATTATTTTTGGGATTTTATAAAATTTAAAAATCAATATTTCATCAATTATTTAGCCCTATATGATTTTTCGATTTCATTTATTTGTAAAATCCGTATTTAATTCTAAAATCCTTCAAAAATTACGAAACTCATATTTATTGAAGTTTGAAATATTCTGAGAATTTTAAAATTATTTTGGGAATTTTTGGGATTAATTTTATCCGCGCGTTGAATCATTTAATTGTTAAAAGCGGGTATAAATTGCATTTCAAAAATTATTTTAAAATTACAAAATTTATGTTTTTATAAACTTCGGGATATTTGTAACATTTTAAGACTATTTTTGTGATATTCTGAATTTGTTTCAAGTGCAGCTCGGTTCGTTAATTGTAAAATACGGGTATAGCGCGCGATTCAAAAATATTTTAAAAAATTATGAAAATTTTAATCTATTAGTTTTTAATTATTCCGGGAATTTTAGAAATTATTTGGGTATTTTTCGGGATAATTTTAACCGCAACTTGGTTCGTTAAATTATAAATCTCGGGACAAAAACCAGGCTGTCCGGGGGAGTACGTGTCCCGAACTCAGTACGTGGCAATATCCCAGGAACTCAATTGATATGTTGTTGTGCTCAGTTAAAATATATATATATATACAAAACGTTTCACCCCCAGCTAAGCCACCCCACCCCCCTCCCCCTGCCACCTACCCTCACCCGCGTATACCCCCCAATTTCTTTACCCAGCCAGCTTCCTTCTCCCTCTCTCTGTCTCTCCATCGTCTCGTATATTTATATATTTTTAATTTTCAAAAATTCATATCTTACAAACCGTACAACCAAATTTCAATTGTTATATATATAAACGATCAGCGCTTCGATACCTACGCATAGGTATATATATTGCAAGATTTTGAGAAGAAAATTTGCGGAGCATATTTTCCGTTTTAATTTATTTTCGGGACATAGAAAAAGAGTTTGGAGGCGGTAATTACTCCACATGGCATCTCAGCGTGTATATGTATATGGCTATTAATTTCGGATTTTTCTGGAGATATTTTCTAGACATCAGATTTTCTCCTCGGGGTGACCAGAATTTATTTTGGGTAAGGATTCCGAGATTCTGCTTATATATTTTGGGTATATTATAGCATGTTAGTGTTTATATATTTATTTCGTAATTTTTAGAAGTGGTTGTAGAAGTCATTTTTGACCATGTTATTCATTTCTGTAGTGTTTATACGCGTAAATATAAATTATTGTGTTGATTGTTGTTGGTTGTGTGGATATGATATCGACTGGCTGTCCGAGAAATAGAGGAGGTTCTGTCCGATTTCCAAGAAAATATTGTTTTTAGTTCTGAAGATTATTATTTTTATTATTATTCAAAAATAAATCCAAATTATTTAGTTAATGAATTTTAATTGATTATTTAATTCGAGTTAATTATTTCTTATGATTTAAAAATTCCAAAAAATAGTTTCGAGCTTTAAAATATTATTTTAAATTATTTTCAAGGCTCGATAAATATTATTAAATGATTTATTCTTATTTTATTCGTAGAAATAAACCGTTCGTCTGTTTAATACGAAACGAACGAGTATAGACTCAGAAAAATATTCTACTTTTATTAAAAATACTTTCGAGACCCAAATTCTTTTGTTTCGAAATGTCGCTTGTTTTATGAATCGTTCTGAGTCGATTTTTGATCGATAAATCATATTTTGACCCGATTTTAGTTTTAAACATACTGAGTCATATATGATATGAATTATGTGATACGTGAGTTATGTGTTTACGTGTTATGTGAATTACGTGTGTATGTGGATCAAGCGTCATGTGTTTGTCTGTTATATTTATGTGTGGGTTATCGTATGGGTCGACGATAAGCTTTTGACGCGCAGTTCGTCGAGTGATTATCGTTTAGACGATTAAAGTTCTATATTTTAATTATAGATGCGGATCTCTCAAGTCAATCAGGACCAGATGGAATGGGTGAAGAGTAGAGTTGAATAGTATGGAATCTTGGGTTGCAGCACTGCATGAGCAGCAGACCAAATGATTAGTTGAATAAAGACGGTGATGTTTTGAGGCATAATGTCAGAATAGATGCGTCTTTGCGAGTGTGACTAACTGCTAAAACCTAAAGGCAAGTATCCCTATCATCACTTATTGTTCAAGTGATATTTATTTTAAATCTTTTCATGCAAGTATTGCTTTCCCTATTCAGTCCGGAATAGATAAATGTTTTATATATCGTTGAATTAAATAATTCTGTTTATGTCAGTATTCTTCCGTTATTCTATGTTGAGAGCAACTAAGTGATTTTACTTATCCAATTATCGGATTTATAAATGTTTTGGATTTTGAGAAAAGTGATTTGGTTGTGAATATTCCAACCCAAGAATTGGGGGAATAAAATTATTTCGGGTGTCGATTATTATGACCCCATTTCAATAAAAGGTTTTAAGATTGGATCATAATTGCGTAAGTGACCGGGACGGACGGTCCAGCGGAGGGCTATTTCTAAGTGCCATATGGAATATTATGACACAATTTTTGCCACAGGCAGGTATATTGCCTTTTGTTTGAGTACTCATGTTTTTGGGGTCACGTTTCTATGAATCATGACCTTGTGCTATCACACGGGCTGATCAGCATGTGATAGTACGTCCGTCGGAGATTGATCCTAATCTAAATTATCATATCATTTTTGATATTCATAGAATAAATGATTTATCAACTGTTTCTGTTTTGGAATAATGGTAAAATGCGGTTTTGATTCAGATTGTGATTTACGCTGATACTTACGTTGTTGTTAAATATCAAAGGTGGTATTAGTATAGATGATTGATGTTAACTTCCCTATTTTAGCGTGGGTAGGTTGTGAGCATCAAAGGTCGTATTGATATCTAATTTGATATGACAGCAAAATAAGTATTAATTTCAAGAGTTCGGTTTTGAGTAAAGTTTATGATTCAATCCATAATCATTGTTTCTTGTTGGTGTTGTTTACGATATTTCCGTAAACACTGTTTTACGAGTTTTATTCTCGTCAAGATTCAAAGTATTGCTGAAGCATTTCGCTCAAAAATATCAAAATGGTTTTGAATACGATTAAGGAATCAATTCTGAGGTTCCTCCACTAGAATTTTATGATTCAGCAATTATGATTTTAAAGGTTCTGCTCTGTTGCAGATGTCGATCTTATATCAAAAGACCCTATATATGTCATAATGATCTTGCTAAGCATGTCTTCCGCTCATACTTGTCTGTTTATAAAATTTAACCTCCAGTGAGGATTAGCTGCGCTGTTTAGCTGCGTAATTCGAGGAAGCAAAGAAGAAGCTCTTGGAAGGTGATGGGTCCAGGGTTTGCGAACTAGTGTAAGTTCTATTATGTAAAGTTATTTATATTATATTATATTATATTATATTATAATTGTGTTATTTTATAGTTGGGCCTAGTATACTTCTTTTCGAAGTTATACTAGCGGGTTAGTTTAGAATTGGAAAATTATTGAACAGAGTTTTAAAAGAAAGTGAAAAATTATTTACGGAATTTGGAATTCTTATTTCTAGAACTGTAACCTTAAAAGATCTTGGATTAGTTGGGGTCATTTATGCTAAATATATTCCGCTGACATTTATTTATCGATTAAACAGGTTAATTTGGATTGAGGTTTCATAGTGACGACCAAATCCCTTGACCCCGGATTTGGGGGCGTTACAGGTAGCCGCTTGTTGATGATTGGAATTTTGACTATTCTCTTTTGAGCTTAGTACGTAAATGCTTAAGTTTGGGAAAGTTATGGGGTGTATATGTCTTCACAAAATATATATATATATATATATATATTATGAATAGTAACAATAATGTACACGCTAAAAAGTGTGGTATGATTGACTAGGTTGAGCTCATTAATACTCGAGTAATTAAGTCTGAGGGGACTTTGTGCCTAGTAACTTAAAGCCTTTTATGGTTTGGGATTGCTGACCCAACACTCTCTACATGGGTATTAGTGTACAAATCATTAGGGATCTCGACCATTACACGGTTAATAAACCATTTAGTATATATGCGTGTATAATATGATTGGCAAAGTCTGATGGAGGTCGTAACTCACTTACACTGAGGAGCCACCCAACCTTAGACCGAGCTTGTGAAGTCTTATGGCGGTCGTAACTCACTTACACTGAAAAGCCACCCAACCTTAGATCGAGCAGTAATAAAATTCATATATACATATAGTTGTAGTGTTGTTGAAATAAAGAAAGACATGGAAATCCCTTGCTAAACTTGAACGATGGCTAGTTCTAAGTAATGAAGTGTTTAATATCTGTTAGATATATTTGATAATGTCATGTCTAATATGATTTGTGTTTAGTTTTCAGATCTTACTTAAACAGGACAAATCAGTACTTAACTGGAAATCAGCACTTATACTGAAGTCAGAACTTAGGTTGTCAGAACTTAAGTTATCAGGAGATATTTATCAGGAGATAATATCATGACTTAAGGAGACTTTCAGATAAGGAAGGTGGCTGATTGAAAGGAAAGAAGATCAAGACAAACGCAAGAAGAGATATGCATGAAGAAGGAATTCTATGAAGAATAGAATACTTGGAAGAAAAGATATCTGATTGATATATTTTAGGAAGCAGAATTATATTCCATATCAATTAGAGAATATCTTGTAACTGTGTAATATATAAACACAGACATAGGGTTTACACTATAAGTGTTATCATTATCGAGAATAATATTCATTGTAACCCTAGCAGCTCTCGTGATATTTTGTTCATCACTGAGAGAGGACAGTTCTACATTGTAACAGAGTTTAATAAAGTTTGTTTTCTGTTACTTGTATTCTTTGAATTCGATTTGATTGTGCTATAAACTGTATTCAACCCCCCCTTCTATAGTGTGTGTGACCTAACAAGTGGTATCAGAGCCTATCTGTTAACACACAAACAGTTTAAGATCCAAAAACAATCATGTCTGAAGCAGAAACTCCAACCAAGCCCACCAAAACTGAAGAACCTCCAAACACTCAAATTCATAGTCGATATAAGACTATTAGAGTTCCCATACTGAAACCATCTGAATACCCCATATGGAAGGTGAGTATGACTATATTTCTGGAAGCTACAGATCCAGAATATCTTGACAAAATCAATGAAGGACCTCACAAGCCAACCAAACTCGTTGTTGCAGTTGCAGGTGAAGCAGCAAAGTCTGTACCAAAGGAGAAGAGTGACTACACTACTGAAGATATCGCATCAATTGCTAAGGATGCTAAAGTACGACACTTGCTGCATAGTGCCATTGATAATGTAATGTCAAACAGGATAATTAACTGCAAGACTGCAAAGGAGATATGGGATGCCGTGGAGACAAGATGCCAGGGAACTGATTCGATTAAGAAGAACAGGAAGACTATACTCACTCAAGAGTATGAACACTTTGACTCAAAGCCTAATGAGTCATTGACTGATTTATATGACAGATTCATCAAACTCTTGAATGATTTGTCACTAGTTGATAAGGAGTATGATCTTGAAGATTCAAACCTTAAATTCCTGTTAGCTCTTCCTGAAAGTTGGGATTTGAAGGCCACAATTATAAGAGACAACTATAATCTTGAAGAAACAACTCTTGATGAAATTTATGGGATGCTCAAGACTCATGAACTCGAGATGGAACAAATAAGCAAGAGGAAAGGAGGAAATTCAAGGACAGTTGCTCTTAAGACTGAGGAAGAATCCCCCAAAGCAGCTACCTCAAGGAAAGGCAAGGGAAAAGCGCTCATCACAAAGTCTGATACTGAGTCATCAAGTTCTGATAGTGATGATGACTCAGAAACTGAAAGCTTGCCTAAGATGGATGCTGATGAAGAGATGATGAAGCTGTGTGCTCTTATGGTGAAAGGAATCACAAGGATTGCATACAGAAAATTCAGGAAGGGAAAGAAGTTTTCTAGGAAAGGTGAAAGTTCTGATAAGAAGAGTTTTAGAAAATCGGAAGGCAAAGGAGGGAAGTCTGACAGAGGAGATTACACAAATGTCAAATGCTACAACTGTTGTGAGAAAGGCCACATATCTCCTGATTGCAAGAAAGTGAAGAGTGACAAAGGCAAAGCTCTTGTCACAAAGAAGAAAAGTTGGACAGACACTTCAGATTCTGAAAGTGAGGAGAACTATGCCTTGATGGCAAATGTTGATAGCAGTTCTGAAGCTGCTGAGTTAAAGGTACCTCAAAGTACTTATGCCTTTCATACTGATGATATTAATGAGTTGAGAAGATATCTTAAAACCATGTTCATTAGTTATAGAGATCAAACTTTAACATGTGAAAGATTAACTTCTGAAAATCTTGCTTGTAAAAAGAGGAATGATTATTTAGAAAAAGAGTTAGTTATGTTCCATTAAACTCAGAAAGATAGAGTTGATGCTTTCTATGTTAGGGATGAAGTACTTAAATGAATGAATCTCTAAAAACTGAGTTCGAAAATGAAAGAGAGGTTATTAGGACTTGGACTAACTCTGGCAGAACAACTCAGAATTTGTTAAGTAGTGGAAACTGGAAAGAGGGCTTAGGTTATGGAGATGATAAGAATGATAAAAGAACTGTAGAAATTAAGCATATAGTTGTTAAACAAAAGCCAAAGATAAAACCTATTAAGTTTGTAGCTATAAAGTCTGATAATGAAAAATCAGAAGTTAAAGAGGAATTAACTTCAGATAAAGAAACAGCTTAAGCATAAGCTGAAAGATGTTAAGAATATAAACAAGGTAAAGTCACCTAGGAAAAATAGGAATGGAAAGGAAGGTGTGAATAAAAGCAATGATTATAAGCCTGTTCCTAACGCTCCTAGAAAAATATGTCATAACTGTGGAAGTTCTAACCATCTGGCTTCTTTTTGCTGGAAAAATAAGAACATAAACTCCTTACCTTCAAAGTCAGGAGTTAAGAGTCAGTCTGTTAGATATAGGCCACAAAATCCTTGTTTTCATTGTGGTAGTTTATGGCATTCCATTTATTCTTGTAAGGAATATCATAGTTTGTACTATGATTATTATCAAATAAAACCTTCTTTAAAGATAGTTAGCATTGTTCCTTCTAGTGTAATTCTGATACAAAGTCTGATAGTGTAAATGCTGATAAGAAAAATGTTAACATAAACCCTGATGCTAAATCCGCTGCAAATGTTAACAAACTTAATAAGGCCAAAGGATCCAAGCAAGTCCGGGTCCTTAAAACTAATCATTAGTGGTCTTTGTGATTACAGGGCAACAAGAAAAACATCCTAGTTCTGGACAGTGGATGCTCAGGATATATGACTGGAAATAAAGCCCTGCTATCAGACTTTGTGGAGAAGGCTGGCCCAAGTGTTTCTTATGGAGATGACAACATTGGAAAAACACCGGGATATGGCAATATCAATCTTGGGAATGTCATCATTGAGAAAGTAGCTCTGGTCTCAGGACTTAAACACAATCTGCTGAGTGTTAGTCAAATCTGTGACAGAGGTTATCATGTGGATTTCTTTGAAGAACACTGTGAAGTTGTAAGCAAATCTACAGGAAAAGTTTTTGTGAAAGGATACAGGCATGGTAACATTTATGAAGCCAAGCTTTCAACAAGTACTGATGGTTCTGCAATCTGTCTGTTAAGTAGAACATCAATTGAAGAAAGCTGGAATTGGCACAAGAAACTCTCTCATTTAAATTTCAACAATATAAATGAACTAGTCAAGAAAGATCTTGTGAGAGGACTGCCAAAATCAGTATTTGCTCCAGATGGCCTTTGTGATTCATGTCAGAAGGCAAAACAAAGAAAATCTTCATTCAAGAGCAAGACCGAATCTTCAATTCTTGAGCCTTATCACCTACTACCTGTTGATCTATTTGGTCCAGTGAATGTCATGTCTATTGCAAAGAAGAAATATGCTATGGTCATAGTGGATGAGTTCACCAGATACACATGGGTGTATTTCTTGCACACAAAAAGTAAAACTGCATCTATCTTGATTGATCATGTCAAGCAACTGGATAAATTGGTCAAAAATTCTGTGAAGATCATAAGAAGTGATAATGGCACTGAGTTCAAGAATTTGATCATGGAAGAGTTCTGGAAAGACCATGGAATCAAGCAGGAATTTTCTGCTCCTGGAACTCCACAGCAAAATGGAGTTGTTGAAAGAAAGAATAGAACTCTTATTGAAGCTGCACAAACTATGCTTGATGAAGCAAAGCTACCAATCTATTTTTGGGCTGAAGCTGTGCAGACTGCTTGTTTTACTCAGAATGCAACACTCATTAACAAGCATGAAAAGACACCATATGAGATGGTGAAGAAAAAGAAGCCAAATCTGTAGTATTTTCATGTATTTGGATGCAAGTGTTTTGTTCTTAAGACTCATCCTGAACAGCTATCCAAATTTGATTTAAAAGCTGATGAAGGAATTTTTGTTGGATATCCACTTTCCACAAAAGCCTTCAGAGTCTACAATTTAAGAACAAGGGTTGTCATGGAATTTATCAATGTCTCCTTTGATGATAAGAAGATTACTGGACTTGAAGATTTCAATGATCATGATCAGCTGAGATTTAAACATGAAGATTTAATTTCTGATACTGTAAATCCTTACAGTCTAAATTCTGATACTGCAAACTCTGATGGATTAAACTCTGATGTTATTGAAACTGTGGTGACTACACCAAAGGAAAATGCACATGTGCAGGGGAGCATACTGAAGATACAACCACATCTCAAGAAGCATCAAAATCTACAACAGGCTCTTCAAGTTCTGATTCATCAAGTTCTGATGGGCCAAGTTTTGATTATTCTGGAAACTCATGTTCTGATATTTCTGGAAACGCAAATTCTGAAGGATCCAACTCAGAGAGCATAATTTCAGGGGGAGCATCAGAAAATATTGATGGAGACAGCATGGATTATGGGGGAGCATCCAGTTCTAGAGATAACTTTCCATCTGCAAGGAAGTGGACTAAAGCACATACACCAGACTTGATTATTGGAGATCCTGAAACAGGTATAAGAACTAGAATAGCAAAATCAAATGAATGTCTCTATCACTCTTTTTTTCTCAGACTGAACCAAAGAAAGTGGAAGAAGCTCTTCAAGATGCTGATTAGGTGCAAGCAATACTGGAAAAGTTAAATGAATTTGAAAGAAATAAAGTATGTACCCTAGTGCCAAGACCAAAGAACAAATCTGTTGTTGGTACAAAGTGGGTGTTCAGAAACAAAACCGATAGTAATGGCATAATTACAAGGAATAAAGCAAGGCTGGTTGTAAAAGGATACCCTCAACAGGAGGGAATTGATTATGATGAAACATTTGCACCGGTTGCTAGATTGGAAGCCATAAGGATATTTTTGGATTATGCTGCTCACAAGAAGTTTAAAGTCTTTCAAATGGATGTGAAAAGTGCTTTTCTTAATGGAGAATTGGAAGAAGAAGTATATGTTGAACAACCTCCAGGTTTTGTAGATTCAAAATTACCTCATCATGTCTACAGACTTGATAAAGCACTTTATGGCCTTAAGCAAGCTCCAAGAGCATGGTATGAGACATTAGCTCAGTTTCTTCTGGAAAGTGGATTTAACAGAGGGACTATTGACAAAACATTGTTCTATCTCAACTATGGAAATGACTTACTTTTGGTGCAGATATATGTTGATGATATCATTTTTGGTTCTACAAATGACAGACTTTGTAAGAAGTTTGCCAAGCTGATGCAGTCAAGATATCAAATGAGTATGATGGGAAAACATAGCTATTTTTTGGGCCTTCAAGTCAAACAGAATGAAGAAGGAACTTTTATTTGTCAATCTAAGTACACCAGAAATTTATTGAAGAAGTTTGGAATGCAAGATTGTTCAAGTGCATCCACTCCTATGGCCCCTGCAATAAAATTTGATAAAGATACTGGTAAATTAGTAGATATTACTGATTATAGAGGTATGATTGGCTCACTACTCTATCTAACTGCAAGTAGACCTGATATCATGTATGCTACCTGTCTTTGTGCAAGATTTCAAGCAGATCCAAGAGAACCTCACTTAATAGTTGTGAAAAGAATTTTCAAGTACCTTAAGGGTACAACTGATCTGGGAATGTGGTATCCTAGAGAATCAGACTTTAAGCTAATAGGTTACTCAGATGCAGATTTTGCAGGATGCAAAATTGACAGGAAAAACACAAGTGGAAGCTGCCAATTTCTTGGAGGCAGATTGGTTTCTTGGTTTAGCAAGAAACAGAAGTCAATTTCCACATCAACTACAGAAGCAGAATACATTGTTGCAGGAAGCTGTTGTGCACAGATTCTTTGGATGAAGAATCAGTTATTGGATTATGGGTTAGAATTTTCTAAAATCCCTATTTACTGTGATAATCAAAGTGTTATTGCTATGACAGGTAATCCAGTTCAACACTCAATGACAAAACACATCAGCATTAGGTACCACTTCATAAGGGAACATGTGGATGAAGGTACAGTGGAATTGCATTTTATTCCAACAGATCAACAACTAGCAGATATCTTCATAAAACCACTGTGTGAAGTTACTTTTACAAGATTGGTAAATGAACTTGGAATGGTTTCAGGTTCTTTCTCTAAATCTGCTTAGTTTATGTTCTGATACATCAGAATTTATGATCAGTATTTACAGATATTACTATCTTTGTGTATTCTGTGCTTAAATTGAAATTTGCTTAAGTGCTGATTATTGTCTGATGTATATTTCTAAACTCTGATAGTGATATGAATGTTTCTGTGACTATTCAATCCAATGAGGATAACTGTGCTAGATGCTGACCTAGTAGTCTTTAACATACTAAAGATCCCATGTTTAAAGTAATTGTTTATGTGGAAATCTTTTGACACAAGCAAATTCAGATTCTGAAAGTGAGGTTAACTATGCCTTAATGGAAAATACTGGTAGCAGTTCTGATGCTGCTGAGTTAAAGGTACCTCAAACTACTTATGCCTTTCATAGTGATGATATTACTGAGTTGAGAAGATATCTTCAAACCATGTTCATTAGTTATAGAGATCAAATGTTAACATGTGAAAGATTAACTTCTGAAAATCTTGCTTATAAAAAGAGGAATGATTATTTTGAAAAAGAGTTAGTCATGTTCCATCAAACTCAGAAAGATAGAGATGATGCCTTTTATGTTAGGGATGAAGTACTTAAAATGAATGAATCTCTAAAAACTGAGTTAGAAAAGGAAAGAGAGATTATCAGGACTTGAACTAACTCCGGCAGAACATCTCAGAATTTGTTAAGTAGTGGAAACTGGAAAGAGGGCTTAGGTTATGGAGATGATAAGAATGATTAAGGAACTGTAAAAATTGAGCCTATAGTTGTTAAACAAAAGCCAAAGGTAAATCCTGTTAAATTTGTAGCTGTAAATTTTGATATTGATAAATCAGAAGCTAAAGAGAAATAACTTCTGACAAACCAAAATAGGATAAGCCAACTAAAGTTAACATATGCTTAATGACCAAGAAGCAGCTTAAACATAAGCTGAAAATGTTAAGAATGTAAACAAGGTAAAGCCACCTAGGAAAAATAGGAATGGAAAGGAAGATGTGAATAAAAGCAATGATTATAAGCCTGTTCCTAATGCTCCTAGAAAGAAATGTTATAACTGTGGAAACTCTAACCATCTGGCTTCTTTTTGCAGGAAGAATAAGAACATAAACTCCTTACCTTCAAAATCAGGAGTTAAGAGTCAGTCTGTTAGATATAGGCCACAAAATCCTTGTTTTCATTGTGGTAATTTATGGCATTCCATTTATACTTGTAAGGGATATCATAGTTTGTACTATGATTATTATCAAGTAAAACCTTCTTTAAAGAAAGTTAGCATTGTTCCTTCTAGTGTAAGTTCTGATGCAAAGTCTAATAATGTAAATTCTGATAAGAGAACTGTTAATATAAACTCTGATGCTAAATCCGCTGTAAATGTTAACAAACTTAATAAGGCCAAAGGATCCAAGCAAGTCTGGGTCCTTAAAACTAATCATTAGTGGTCTTTGTGATTGCAGGGCAACAGGAAAAACATCCTAGTTCTGGACAGTGGATGTTCAGAACATATGACTGGAAATAAAGCCCTGCTATCAGACTTTGTGGAGAAAGCTGGCCCAGGTGTTTCTTATGAAGATGGTAACATGGGAAAAACTCTGGGATATGGAAATATCAATCTTGGGAATGTCATCATTGAAAAAGTAGCTCTTATCTCAGGACTTAAACATAATTTGCTGAGTGTTAGTCAAATCTGTGACAGAGGTTATCATGTGGATTTCTTTGAAGAACACTGTGAAGTTGTAAGCAAATCTACAGTCAAAGTTGTTCTGAAAGGATACAGGCATGGTAATATTTATGAAGCTAAGATTTCAACAAGTACTGATGGTTCTGCAATCTGTCTGTTAAGTAGAGCATCAATTGAAGAAAGCTGGAATTGGCACAGGAAACTCTCTCATTAAAATTTCAACAATATAAATGAACTAGTCAAGAAAGATCTTGTGAGAGGACTGCCAAAATCAGTATTTGCTTCAGATGGCCTTTGTGATTCATGTCAGAACGCAAAACAAAGAAAATCTTCATTCAAGAGCAAGACCGAATCTTCAATTCTTGAGCCTTATCACCTACTACATGTTGATCTATTTGGTCCAGTGAATGTCATGTCTATTGCAAAGAAGAAATATGCTATGGTCATAGTGGATGAGTTCACCAGATACACATGGGTGTATTACTTGCACACAAAAAGTGAAACTGCATCTATCTTGATTGATCATGTCAAATAACTGGATTAATTGGTCGAAGACTCTGTGAAAATCATAAGGAGTGATAGTGGCACTGAGTTCAAGAATTTGATTATGGAAGAGTTCTGCAAAGACCATGGAATAAAGCAGGAATTCTCTGCTTCTAGAACTCCACAACAAAATGGAGTTGTTGAAAGAAAGAATAGAACTCTTATTGAAGCTGCACGAACTATGCTTGATGAAGCAAAGTTACCAACCTATTTTTGGGCTTAAGCTGTACAGACTGCTTGTTTTACTCAGAATGCAACACTTATCAACAAGCATGGAAAGACACCATATGAGATGGTGAAGAAAAAGAAGCCAAATCTGAAGTATTTTCATGTATTTGAATGCAAGTGTTTTGTTCTTAAGACTCATCCTGAACAGCTATCCAAATTTGATCTAAAAGCTGATGAAGGAATTTTTGTTGGATATCCACTTTCCACAAAAGCCTTCAGAGTCTACAATTTAAGAACAAGGGTTGTCATGGAATCTATCAATGTCTCTTTTGATGATAAGAAGATTACTGGACTTGAAGATTTCAATGATCATGATCAGCTGAGATTTGAAAATGAAGTTTTAAATTCTGATTCTGTAAATCCTGACAGTCTAAATTCTGACAGTCTAAATCCTGATACTGCAAACTCTGATGGATTAAACTCTGATGTTATTGAAACTGTGGTGACTACGCCAAAGGAAAATGCACCTGTGCAGGGGAGCATACTGAAGATACAACCACATCTCAAGAAGCATCAAAATCTACAACAGGCTCTTCAAGTTCTGATTCATCAAGTTCTGATGGGCTAAGTTTTGATTATTCTGGAAACTCATGTTCTGATATTTCTGGAAACGCAAATTCTGAAGGATCCAACTCAGAGAGCATAATTTCAGGGGGAGCATCAGAAAATATTGATGGAGACAGCATGGATTATGGGGGAGCATCCAGTTCTAGAGATAACCTTCCATCTGCAAGGAAGTGGACTAAAGCACATACACCTGACTTGATTATTGGAGATCCTGAAATAGGTATAAGAACTAGAATAGCAAAATCAAATGAATGTCTCTATCACTCTTTTCTTTCTCAGACTGAACCAAAGAAAGTGGAAGAAGCTCTTCAAGATGCTGATTGGGTGCAAGCAATGCAGGAAGAGTTAAATGAATTTGCGAGAAACAAAAGTCAATTTCCACATCAACTGCAGAAGCAGAGTACATTGCTGCAGGAAGCTGTTGTGCACAGATTCTTTGGATGAAGAATCAGTTACTGGATTATGGGTTAATATACTTTAAAATCCCTATTTACTGTGATAATCAAAGTGCTATTATTATGACAGGTAATCCAGTTCAACACTCAATGACAAAGCACATCAGCATTAGGTACCACTTCATAAGGGAACATGTGGATGAAGGTAGAGTAAAATTGCACTTTGTTCCAACAAATCAACAACTAGCAGATATCTTCACAAAACCATTGTGTGAAGCTACTTTTACAAGATTGGTAAATGAACTTGGAATGGTTTCAGGTTATTTCTCTAAATCTGCTAAGTTTATTAACTGATACATCAGATGTTATGATCAGTATTTACAGATATTACTATCTTTATGTATTATATGCTTAAATTGAAAATTGCTTAAGTGTTGATTGTTGTCTAATGTAAATTTCTAAACTCTGAAAGTGATATGCATGCTTCTGTGACTATTCAATCCAATGAGGATAATTATGCTAGATGCTGAACTAGTAGTCTACAATATACTAAAGTCCCATGTTTGAAGTAATCGTTTATGTGGAAATCTTTTAACACAAGCAAATTCTGATATTGAGCTTAGTTAAGTTTACTTTGTGTATCTTATTACTAAGTCAAAAACTAGAATAGTGCTTCTTATCTGTTAAGTTCTGATGTTAGTAAATCTGTTGGATGTACTAAGTGCTGATAAACCTCACGTATCCAAAGAAAAAGGAAAAGAAAAAAGTAATAAAAATCAGGTACTCCTTCGAGATCTAGAGTAAAAATGTGGAAGGGAAGACCCAAGTGCATTACTGGTATTAAGTAATATGCATCAGAAAAGCAAAATAAATATTTTTCTTGGTGACTTTTCACACTCTATGATTACTGGAGAAATACTCTGATAATAGCATAAATTCTGATAAGCAGTCGTGATTCACTTACACTGAGAAGCCACTGTAAAATGGAATTTCAAAAGATGCATAAAATGAGCACAAAACTGTTGAGGTGGACTCATGCATGAACTCATTCTAAAGTAGACCTCAGAATACTAACAGATTTTGAGCAACGTTCTTAGTTATGCCTTATTTCTAAGATGTACTGAAGTGAATCAGACTTTAATCTTTATCTGATATTTAGCTTACTGCACACACATACACTCCATATGAATGATGAAAATTACGGTGGTGATAAATGTGGATTTAGATGAACAGGTTAAGTGTCACTGGTATAAATTCTGAGGGCAAGTTATGATGGAAATTCTGATGATTAAATTCTGCAGAAACAAAATCAGAATTTGTGTGAAGAATTACATAAATAGGCATTCACCTTTCGAGTTAAGGAATCATGTTCTGATGACTGTTAAGTTCTGATATAAGTCTAAGTTCTGATATTAAATCATGATTCTTTACTTGACTTATTTGTGGTTAAAATCTGAAACAGTCATATTTAAAATCAGAATATGTTTGGGGAGATATAAACAGTCAACATAATTTGGGTTAGTGGTACTCGTATATGAACAATAATTTTTACTTGTTTCGTGTGCTCATTAACTCCTGTTTTAAGCTTCCAATGGCTGTCGTTATTACTCATCAATCTAGGGAGTCGAGAGGTCATCATTTTTACTTGGAATTATTGCCCAGTCCTTTCGTCCCTTGGTATTCCATTGGCTATTTAAACCAACATTTCATCCAGCCAAAACATTCTTCACTTTCTCACAAACTCACTCTCTTCTTATTCATATCACCAACAATGGTTCATTTCAACATATTCTTGAACTATGAAACTTTCACTATTGAGTTGAGTTGTGCTTACTGGCAGCAGGAGTGACATGTCACTGCCATTCCTGATGAACTCTGGGATTCGGTTCCACAAGAGGTTCACACCGAACTCTTGTTTTTATCAATGGGGTATCATCTCCATCTTGATAGATTGGAAGCAGAAAGGAGAGAAGCTCTCCGTTAGCAAGAACAGATTATCCGTCTTGCAGTGCTCTTCGTCAGCAGCAGAAGGAGTTAGTCGTTAGACTTCTTAGCTTATGACTAAAGTTGTTGATGTTAGACATTGTAGCTTAGGATAATATTGTAATTTTAAGCATGTAATTTAAGTTTCATGAAATGTATTTGCTTAATATATTAATGAAATTTTATCTTTTTGCAAGATTTTATCTCTGAGTCTTTTCATATTCTGATGATATTTTAAATCCTGATACTAACCATATTCTGATGACCTTTTTAGCTCCGATACAAATCAAGTTATGATTCTGGCGTGGCAGTATTTATTTACTTGGTTTATTTATGTTCATTCTCTCACTGGTCATATTTTTACAGAATATTGGTAAAGCAGTAATAATAATTTATTTAGTGGGAACAGTTTTAAAATTTAAAATAAAACTGAACGTCCTTGATTAATGGGATTACTTGGTAAGTGGAACGGTTTTTCTCCTTGAAAAACTGCATGTGATAAGTAATGATTACTGAATACCCATGCCCATTAATTATCTTTTACTGCTGCATGTCTGACAGGTGTCTCAAACGGCTATTTTTTTACCGTGTATAAGTAAAAGAGAGAAAAGATTGTAAAATCTTTTATTTACCTTCAAATTTTATCTCTCTCTTTTTACTTTTATTCTCTCTCACATCTACTGACTATTTTTCACACAGACATTTTATCAAACACCTTACAGGCAATTTTATCTCTCACGTATTTCTCATGGCACCCAAGGACATAATTTTTGATGGAGCTACGTTTGTTCCTAATAACTTCTCCGCTATTCTTAGCAAGTCAGAAGCCCCATCTGAACTTCACTTCATTCAGGACTTTCTTGCTAGTTCTGATATTGGGTATGCTCTGACTGAACCCGAAGCAGTCTCTGGTACTCAAGTACTGGAGTTCTGGAGAAGCGGTGTATATGATGATGGTGGTGCTCAAGGGTCCCCAAGTATTATTTTTTTATCAGGGGAGGATGAGTATGTTGTGACATTGTCTACGGTTCGACAAGCACTGCAGTTACCTGAGAACTGTGTCTATTCTACTGTTGAAGAGCCAGTTCTTCAAAACATGATGGCCAGTCTGGGATATGAGAAGACATTGGTAAAGCTGGGCCAGTTGAAGAGATCTTTCATAAGGAGGGAATGGAGTTTCTTCTTTGATTGCATAACCAAGGCTTTTGCAAACAAATGTTTCAATTTCGATGCAATTCCCATATTCAGCCAACAAATCGGGTATGCTCTCATAAATCAAACTGATTTTGACTATGCAAGTGATGTCTTAGGTTTTATTGGGGATAGAATGACAGAAGATAGAACTACTGTTTATTTTTCTAGATTCTGTCAGCTTATCTATAGTTTCCTGTTGTGATAATAAGCCTCAATCTGCTAGTAAATTAATTTCATCATTCAGACTAGCTAAAAGAGCTTTTAATGACTTATTATCTACTGATAATAAGAAGGATGTGTTAAGACCCCTCCTAATTCCTATATCTGTCAAACAAGCCTTAATAACTTACGATCCAGTTAAATACACCACACCATATCCTGATGTTTAACCATCTGAACCTCATCCATCAGCACCTACCACCTCTACTCAACCACCTCAAACTTCTCAACCTCAACCTTCAGATCCTATAGTGCAGCCTTCATCTTCCAAACCTAAGAGGACTAAGAAAGTACCTCAGACACAACAGAAGAGAAGGAGATTCATTCTGCGAGATGAATCAGATGCTGAGGAACAGGTTCCTGTATCAGAACCTATTGTTCTAGAAGCTGAGAAGGTCTCTTCTCAGAAGGATGTTGATATTGGGAGTTCTAGGCTCCTAAAAAGGCTTCGAAAGCGTAATTCTGATGATACAGCTCCTAAAGACTCCTCAAAAGCTAAAAGATTTAAATCATTGGCAAAAAGGCCTGAAGATTCTAGTAAAGGAATGGAAGCAGCAGCTAAGGAAGGGGGTCAGGAATCTCTAATCTCACAAGACCCTGTTAAAGTTCACAATTCTCCTAGTGCTGATCCAGACCTTCATGCAACTCATCTCTCTCCACTACATGAGCCAGAAACTACTCACATTCCCACACCTCCAGTATCTCCAGTACATGCTGATAATCAGGGGCCAAGTGATGAAATTGACATCCATAACTTGGAAGTGCCTCATATTTTGAATCTAGAAGCTCCACCAACTCAAGTCACTCCACCAACAACACCAATTCCTGATGCTGATTTTAATCCAGAATTGCCTACAACACCTTCTCTGCATCTAGATACTGAAGATCAGATTTTAGGTGAGCATCAGAATATGGTTGTTGATCAGAACTTAGTTGGAGATCAGCACTTAGAGGATGGTGTTGAAGCCTCCATAGCCTCTTATATTGTTCTTTTATCAGAGGATGCTGAAGATGTTGACTCTGTAAGTTCTGATGCTGCAAATGTTGATGATACTGGTAATGCTGCTATAAATGCAGATGCTGATGCAGTTGGTCCTTCTGGACATGCACCTCTACAAGTTCCTTCAAAAGCTGAGATAGTCAAGAAGTTTGTTACAGGGGAAGAACCAGTCCCTTGGATTGAAACTCCTAGAGGACAGGAGTGGACTAAAGAATGGAACTCCGCCAGTTTTGTTCCTTCTGAAAAGATTCTTGCTCAGCACTTAGCAAAAGCTGATGAGATGCTAGTCAATGATGATTTCAAGACACAGCTAAGAGTTACTGCACTTAGTACAAGGCACCTTCAAGGTCAACAATCTGTAACTCAGGCCAAGGTGGACAAGATTCAAGAATCCTTGAATCAGCAAGATACAGTTGTCAAGCTGGACAAGAAGATGTTTTTCAAACCTACCTTTGATAGAATTGCCTACATTGAGAAAACCCAAGAGAAGCAACAGTCTCAGATTGATGAAATTTTGAAAAATCAAGCTTCTCAGCAATTTCAACTCAATGAGATCCAATCCTCAGTGGAATTGCTTGTCTCTCTTCTTTTACCTGCTGATGCCAAAAAGGGGGAGAAAGTAGTTAAGTCCAAATGCAAACATGTTAAGACACTGAAGGGAAAGGATGATGGTAATGACCCGGGAAACTCTGGAATGGGTGGAGGTCATGGTCAAGGTAAAGATCATTCATCAAGGAAAGCTGGAACTACAAGTCATAGAACAAGTTCTGATACTGGGAGAAGAATAACTTCTGATACTGGTAAAAGGATAAGTTTTGATGAACTTTTGGAACTTGATGAGGAAATTTCAAGACAGTTATTTCTGAAAGAAAATCCAGGAATGGACTTTGAGAGTCTAAAGGAAGAAGAAGCTAGACTTAAGTTAGAAAAAGTCATCTCCAAATCTGAAGCTTCTGTTGTTGAAAAGAAACTTCCTACGGCTAAAGGCATTGTGATAAAAGAAAGGAAAAAATCATGTGGCAACCAAGGCCAAATCACAATTGCAGATAGATCCAAGGTCCAAGGGCAAAGAAAAAGTTGGAGAACCTGTAAAGGTTTATGTGCCTCCTATGGATGAAGAAATATCTGATGAAGATGCTAATATTACTCTGGTTTCAAGGAAGATTTCTCAAACAACCTCTGACATGGCTCAAGTTGTTCAGAGTCAAGATATAGTAAGTTCTGATATGACATTGAAGCAAGCAACCTCTGACATAGCTCAAGTTGGTTTGATATCAGAAGATAAGTCAAAGGAAACCTCTGACATTGCTCTTGTTAAATCCTCAAAGCTACTCCTACCAGGATTCACTAAAGCCAAACAGACTCAACCTTTGAAGACTACAGCAAGTGGTTTTGAAGAAAGAGTGGTTACTGGAAAGGAAGCAAGAGATAAATCTGGATTGGGTAGTGCTGATGAAAGAAGAGTGCAGAACACAATCAATGATCCAACTTCCTTAAGTAAACCAGGTGTTGGAGCAACTCCTGAAAGATTGAATCAGTTTGAATCTGTACAGATGGTTTACCATACCTTCTTGAAAGAACACATCTTGGTATACTTCATGACAGATGGAAGGGTTTACCATATTAGGCAGAATGCTATACCACTGAAGTACTACGAGGAACTAGAACATGTTTTATTCTTACTTCAAGTGAAGAACAGATTAACAGATAGTGCTGCAAATTATTTGAAGACTCAAATTCAGAGACAGGAGAAGCTTTATTCTGTAAGGTCTGACAGCACATATTGTCCTAAGTATAGAGATCACAAGGGTGATATTGTCGAGATGAAGCCTAACTCTGCTAAGATTATAACTACCTTTCTGGGTTATAAGGCTGTAGAATTCAATCTTGAGTCTGACAAGGCATATTTGATCAGACTGGATCAGGAGATAAGGAAAGCTAAATTAAATGATCTCAGGGCTGCTATCTTTCAAATTGGTGAAGATACATTTGAATTGAAGAATGCTAAAAGGAGAATGATTGATGAACTCAAATATGCTGAGAGATGTTTGTTAAAGAACTATCTCAGAACAACTCTTGACATTGAAGAGATCAGTAATTGAAGCCAAGTCAAGATCTACAACTGCTCAAATTCTGATGTGTATACAGACTAAAGTTGTTATCAGAAGTTAAAGTTGGTAAAGCTTTAAGGACTGTAAGTTGTAGTTATCTAGTCAAATTCTCATGCATTTGTACTTAATGTTTTTGGCATCATCAAATATCTGTTAAACTTGTATATTATGCTAATTTACAAGTTGGGGGAGATTGTTAGATATATTTGATAATGTCATGTCTAATATGATTTGTGTTTAGTTTTCAGATCTTACTTAAACAGGACAAATCAGTACTTAACTGGAAATCAGCACGTATACCGAAGTCAGAACTTAGGTTGTCAGAACTTAAGTTATTAGGAGATATTTATCAGGAGATAATATCAGGACTTAAGGAGACTTTCAGATAAGGAAGGCGGCTGATTGAAAGGAAAGAAGATCAAGACAAACGCAAGAAGAGATATGCATGAAGAAGGAATTCTATGAAGAATAGAATACTTGGAAGAAAAGATATATGATTGATATATTTTAGGAAGCAGAATTATATTCCATATCAATTAGCGATTATCTTGTAAATGTGTAGTATATAAACACAGACATAGGGTTTACACTATAAGTGTTATCATTATCGAGAATAATATTCATTGTAAACCTAGCAGCTCTCGTGATATTTTGTTCATCACTGAGAGAGGACAGTTCTACTTTATAACAGAGTTTAATAAAGTTTGTTTTCTGTTACTTGTGTTCTTTGAATTCGATTTGATTGTGCTATACTTTGTATTCAACCCCCCCCCTTCTACAGTGTGTGTGACCTAACAAGATCTATTCTAATACTCAACTTGGGGCTATTAACTCGCATGACTTGTAATGTTGAAACTTGTATGTCTTTGTTCTTGATTCATTAGAGAGCTTTTTGTTAAGCTAAGCACACATGCACACTCTGTATTTGTGTTAACTATATGGTGATATTGTGTGTGAACTTGATGGGTCTAAATTTGTTGCATATTCTGAAGGTTATATCTGACCTGGCATACACTATTATATTTGAGGTATGTTGTATTGTCAATCATTTAGGAACATTCATGTAGTTGCATATTGTATGTGTTAGATGGATATTGTGGGTACATTCACTATAGGCCCTCACGAGACCTTACTCGTCCACTAGGGCTGCCTTGCGGTTTAAAGGGCTTGTTGCATATGCCAAATGCAATCGTGATCACCTTATGAAAGTGGTACTACTTAGTAGTATATTATATTAGTTTGCACGAGGACGTGCAAAATACTAAGTGTGGGGATATTTGATAGAGTATATATTTATAGGTCTTTCTTCAAGAGAGAACCCTCTTATATATAGAACCGTAAAGAACCCTTAATTCTATTATAGAATTTTATCAAATTAGTTACTAATGTAGAATAACAATAATATTTAAATACAATAAAATGTTTAACAACTGAAATTTGGAAAAAAATTGATTTTAAATTTAATTATATTATGGAATAATTTTGGATAAGTGTGAGTTTACTGTGATTCTACTACAGAACCACTTTAAACAATTTTATCAAATTTCAATGATTTTTTAAATTAAAAAATTGTGCAGCTTCATTTTTAATTTGATAATTAAAATTTGTAAATATATATGATGAAAAATGAAATAAATTATATATTTATATTTTTTTAAATAATGGTTCTCTACGGACCTCTATCTAAGAGAGCCCTTCATGGATTGCCACCCTATATTTATATATATTTTAAAGGATTTTATTCTCATATTTATAATATTATATAATTAATTGGATATTATTAATTAGAGTTTATTGGTTTATGACAGAAAATAAAGAATTCCCAACTTTATATGAAATTGGGCTTATTTGGACTTAAATCATAAGGAAATTCGGATTTATTGGGTTGCACGCGCGCACATCACTGTTTGGGTCGTAACTTGAGTTCTAGACATCAGAATTGGGCGATCTTACAGCCCATGTGAAGCTAAAAAAATTATCTACAGTTTAGAAGTGGTCTGAAATCAAAATTCTAACTGGAGCATCCCAGAATCAGGCCTGAAAGACAGCCTACGAATTTTACATCCAGTTTATTTTGGAAAATTATTTATACTTTCTTGGAAAGCATTAAAACTCTTTATTATATATTAGGTTTATGACATATTGTATAGAGAGAATAATAACATATTGTATTAAAGAATAGTTCGATAATTGTATTCTTGAGAGAACGGAGAGAAGCAGCTTGAGAGGGAGATTGGAAGGAGTGAAGGGATTCATCCAGATTTCCAAGAGAACTTTAAAGTTGTATTCTTTATGCATCAATTCTTAAACTCATGGTTTGCGTTCTTAATATATATTTTATTTATCTTATCATGAGTAGCTAATTCCCTTATCCAAGAGTTGGGTAGTATTCAATTGGCTTAATATGTTTGTTTGATTATATTGTGATTTTCTTATTGTTGTTCATCTGTCATTGAGCACTTTATACTAGAGGACTAGCTAACTTCTAATTGAATTTTTAGGAGTTATAACAAATCGGGAGAGGAATTGTAATTCTAGTACATGATATGATAGACACAATTTAAGTATTAGATCGGGAGACTGATATGAGAATTGTGAAACTTATAATCTTTGGTTTTAATAGTCTATAATTGTACTTTGTATGACCATGGGAGTGGCGTTCAATGGATAGTTGTAGGCACTATAATCTACCTTGGGAGAGGATTTTATAAATATTATAAGGATTGTTTTTAACAAAATAAGGACACAAATTAGACATTCATGATAGCCATTGAAGAACCCTTACTCTTGGATTGTTTTCTCTCAAATATATTATATAATTATAATTATTTATTAGTTTAATTAGTTGATAATCACACACGCAAATTATTCTCCACACTTCTGAACTGTAAGAAATAAAAGACTTGGAATTGGTGTTGATATTAGTCCTTTCCTGAGAACGAACTCTTAAAAATACACAACAACAAAGAACTACATCCGGCTTGATCCTCTCTAAAAGGAGGTACGTAGATACATTGTGAGTGTAGAGGTGTTTGAGAGGTCTGAGAAGACAAACATAAACCCTAACAATCTTATTCATTTCTTAAGTAGAAATCAACGCACTTCGGTGGTTTCTCCAATCACAGACCATCGCTGCGGATCTTGTTTCCGACAACAAACCTTAAATCTTTATTAACCAAATTCCTCTGTTAACAACGCGAACTAAATCGGAGCCTTCATCCACTGATAATTTCAACATTTATTGCTGATATGTTGTAATCTTCATCCAATGATAATTTATAAAATATACTTGTTGACAGACTAGAATACTATCCATTAATTATCACTTATGCAAATTTACATGTCATAAAATATTTTTAGTATACCATCATATTTAATATATCCTTTAATAATCAAAATGACTTATAAAATTTTGTACGCTATAAAATTAACATATATTTTAAAAATTTAATGAACTTGTTACAAAAAACCCACCCGTTGATGAGTTGCCTAATTAACAAATACTTATTCCGTTCTAAAATACAAGTCCATTTGACTTTTTACGCGTACTTTAAGATGTATAAAATTTCTTTTTCTAAAATTTCTTTTCATGCATTAAAATTTAATATGTATATATTTATTTAGAAAAAAAGGTTTAAAAAATAATTTGTAAATCTATCTTTTTTATGTAGGTAGTACTTTATAAGAAATAGCCTAAAACTCGTGCGATGCACATATTATTTTTAATATTATATACCTTCTGAATTTAATCTGAAGTGAAAATTTTAAACTCTAAATTGTATTTATTAGAAATTTTGAAAAATATAATATGACAATAATTATAAATATACACGTGTATAAGTTAGTAATATTTTAGTTTAAAAAAATATCATTGATTTAAAGATATAGTTTATTGATGTTTATATGTGTGTTTATGAAAGATAATTTTTTTCTTTAATTTTAAGGTAAATTTTAGCTCATATCAATAATATACGAATTATTTTTAGTTTGGTATACCGATCAAATTCAAATAATTATATTCAGATTTTTTTAGTTCAATTTGTTCAAGCCCGAATTTATGGTAAAAAAAATTAGGTTAATTCAGATAAAAGTACATAATATTTTAATTTAACTAGTCTAATTATTTTCTTATTTTAAGTTTAATTATAGTTTAACATGTATTAATTGTATAATTTTTTTAATCTGGATGAATAACATATTTTGATTTATTTTAGTCTGACACAATTAAGTGACTAAGAAATCAACTATATTTTTGTCTTATTGAAATAATATATATTATAAAAACTAAAGGCAGCACGTAATTATATAAACCAAACATTGCACTCATAGATCTCGTATCAAACTTTTAATATTTCGGTTTTTAGGGATGGATCCCATTTATCCTACTCTTCTAAGCCTACATTATACCTAGCAACGAATTAGGTAGATTTTAATTTTATTTTAACAAAAATTTATAATATAAGTATCATCTCTAGTTGGAATTTAATTTTAGTTTAACATAATTCAATAATATACATTATTTCTTTTAATATCGGGCACGTTATATCAACAACCTAATTATATTTAGTTTATTTTTAACTTTATTTTGGTCCAAGGTGAATAATATTTTATTTTAAATCGAATAGATAATATAGTTTGTTTTAGCGTGATGACATTATATCGACCAATATATTACGTTTAAAATTTTATTTTTGTTTTGGCCTGGTTCAATAAAAAAATATTTTAGCCAGATTGGTAGTATTTATTATATTATTTTAGCATGAGATAGGATATAATATCCTGTAATTTTTAGAAATAGATTAATAATAGAATAAGAAGGATTAAAATAATATAAAGATTAGGATTTGAATTAGACTAATGGGCCTAAAATTTGGATCAGATTTTAATATGGATAACTTGTAGGTTAAGATATAAGGTTTTGTATCGTTATAAATACACCATATTCGCATTTCTCATTTTTATTATCAAAATTCGTTTGGCTCTTTTATACAAAAATCAGCAGTCTAGTAAAATTCATAGAAAATTCATCGTAAGTCAGAATCGTTGATCTTAGACTTTTCGGAAAGGTCTTTTCGTTCTTTTCAAATTTCTGATTCGTGTTTTCCTAGAAAATATCATTTAGAGGGTCAAAAAGTGGCAATAAGGATCTGATCAGAATTGGAATCGTGGAGAAGATCAAAATTTTAGATTTTTTGTGTTGATGGGTTGTTAATGATCAAATATGTGTTCTGATGTGAATTTTCTATTTGCGTAACTGAGGTAAGTAACTATTCGTTGCTCCGTATTACTTGTTTGCTTAAGTAACTTTTCGTTACTCCATATATATTATTTGCTTACATGTTCGTATTTGTTTCGTAAATAACTTTTTGTTCCTATGTATTGTTGTGTAACATATCTTATATTGTTTGATTCATGTGCTCGTATATATGATTTAATTATCGTAAGTATAAAATCGATATGTGATTGATAAGAAACAAATTCAAAGAAATCCATAGTCTTAATTATGTATAAAAATTAGAACCCATTCACTGGATAGTGTAATACATAGAACTTAGAACTAGTTTGCGCACGTTTCAGAACACATCGATACCTTGTCAAGATTTGGTTTCACTTGACGAGAGACGTAAACTAGCCCCCCATCGAATAAGAATAAAAACCCGATTACTTGGGAAGTGTGACATAAAGTATAAGATGCCAGTCAATGGCAAAGTGTGGCATAAGGTGTGATTTAGAGCTGTGGGACTAAAGAAAAGAATTTGTTATTACGATTTATTGAATGATTAAGAATTGTGATGATGTGGATTATAGAATATGTTATGTGATTTGTTTTGATCTTGTCATAGAAAATATATTGTATGATCTTTGTTATCGAATATTTGTTCCATCCAATGTGATCAATGTTATGTGTTGCATGTCTAAGTTGTGTTTTGAAAAAAAAATATAAATATATTATTTTGAGCCGTCAAACGGTAGTTGCTTGTTGGGCTTCGCAACTCATTCTTTTAATATTTCAGGTTCGGTCTAAGATTCGAGTTGGATAACATTGGTGTTCGAGGATCTTAGGATCCTAGTAGATTAACTTTTAGACTTCCGCTTTTAGCTGCGCTTTCGTAATAGTCACCTTTGTAATAGATTTTTGATTAGTAAATTGTATTGTATTTTAGTTTCGATTTTAAAATTAATAGTCCGGAAGTGCGAGATGTTACAGTTGGTATCAGAGCAGTCTATCCTTCAGAATGTATTAGGTATGTGACTAGTACATTTCCTAGGATTCGATCTTATGGACCATAGTTTAAGTTTGACCTATAGATTAGAGGGAGTAGATGTATAGGATTGTTGTGAATTTGGTGACCAGAATTAGATTAATAATAGAATAATATAAATAAAAGGATTAAAATTAGATAAAGATTAGGGTTTAAAAATTGAATTAGACTAATGGGCCTAAAATGCGGATCGGATTTTGATATGGATAACTTGTAGGTTAAGATATAGGGTTTTGTATCGTTATAAATACACCATATTCGCATTTCTCGTTTTTATTATCAAAATTCGCAAGACACTTTTACATAAAAATCAACATTCTAGTAAATTCGTAGAAAATTCATCGTAAGTCAAAATTCGTTGATTTTGGACTTTTCGGAAAGGTCTTTTCGTTCTCTTCAGCTTTCGTGGTTCGTATTTTCCAAGAAAAAGCTATTTAGAGGGTCAAAAAGTGGAAATAAGGATCTGATCAGAATTGAAATCGTGAAGAAGATCGAGATTTTAGATGTTTCGTGTTTGATGGGTTGCTAATGATTGAATATATGTTATGATGTGAATTATCTATTTACGTAACTGAGGTAAGTAACTATTCGTTACTCCATATTACTTTTATGGTTAGGTGTTCTGTAAGTAACTTTTCGTTACTCCATATATATTATTTGCTTACAAGTTTGTATTTGTTCCATAAGTAACTTTTCGTTTCTATGTATTGTTGTGTAACATATCTTATATTGTTTGATTCATGTGCTCGTATAGATGTTTTGATTATCGTAAGTATGAAATCGATATGTGATTTATAAGAAACAAATTCAAAGAAATCATTTGTTTTAGTCATGTATAAGAATTAGAAACCGATCACTGGGTAGTGTGATACACAAACTTAGAATTAGTTTGCGCATGTTCCGGAATACATCGATACATTGTCAAGATTCGGTTTCACTTAAAAATGGACGTAAACTAGCCCCCCATCGAATAAGAATAAAAACCCGTTTACTTGGGAAGTGTGACATAAAGTATAAGATGTCAGTCACTGGCAAAGTGTGGCATAGGTGTGATTTAGGACTGTGGGACTAAAGATAAGAATTTGTTATTACGATTTATTGAATGATTAAGAATTGTGATGATGTGGACTATATAATATGTTGTGTGATTTATTTTGATCTTGTCGTAGAAAATATATTGTGTGATCTTTGTTATCGAATATTTGTTCCATCCAATGTGATCAATGTTATGTGTCGCATGTCTAAGTTGTGTTTTGAAAAAAATATAGATATATTATTTTGATCCGTCAAACGGTAGTTGCTTGCTGGGCTTTTCCACTCATTCTTTTAATATTTCAGGTTCGGTTTAAGATTCGAGTTGGATAACATTGGTGTTCGAGGATCTTAGGATCGTAGTAGATTGACTTTTAGACTTCCTCTTTTAGCTGCACTGCTACGCTTTCGTAATAGTCACCTTTATAATAGATTTTTTATTAGTAAATTGTATTATATTTTAATTTTGATTTTAGAAATAATAATCTGGAAGTGCATGCTATTACAGTTGGTATCAGACCAGTCTATCCTCCGGAGTGTATTAGTTATGTGACTAGTACATTACCTATGATTCAATCTTGTGGACCATAGTTTAAGTTTGACCTACAGGAGATTAGAGGGAGTAGATGTATAGGATTCATATATTGAATATACATATGAATATATATTCGCTTAGTATATATGTATATATGGAGATGGTCAAATAGAAACCAACCTTATTCTAAAAACTAGAAACCAATGACAACCACTAATTTCATAGCTTGAATTGAATCTCCACCGCAAAAATTTTATCAACTCCTTCTCTCTCCTCCCTCCAATTTACAGGCAGGCATAACTACCTCCATACATCTATATGTAAATACTTTCATATTAGTTTTAAATTTAAATATTTTCCATTAATCGGTAAACTTTTTTTAAAATCCGACTTCACTATATTTTTCTCCATCTCCCAACGATCAATTTGCATACCATACTTGCTATATTCCGACGATAAATCACTATTTATACTTAACAGAATTACTAAACCGGAATTAGTATAAATTCATAACTTTCCTAATTTTAGTGATTGTCATAAACAAAAATAGTGATTTATCGCCTTTCTCATGTACCACACTTTTCTCCTGGTATCCCATCTCTCTGCCCCTATCATACACTATTAATCTCCTACTATACGTTTTTATCTTTTACAGACAAACTTGTAGTTTAGTGAATAACATGTGTAATATTGTAATTTTTTTTATTTTTTACATTCTCCTTCTCTTCCACTTGTTCATTTTTGATTTCTTGTTTGGTTCTTACTCTTGAAATTGATCTTGACTTTCTTGTATTTCAGTTTCTTCGAATTTCATTTTCTCTTCAATATTCTTTTGAATAGTTTGTTTTATCTGTTTACAAAATTTAATAATTCAAGATCTACAAATTACTATCTAAAATTTAAATTGGAACTTAATTTAATAGTTGTTAATTTTTTAGGGTTCACCAATTCCTTAAATAGGTTTTAAAATTATTTAGCTCTTTCTAAATAATAAGAAATTAGTTGATAAATATTCCATCTATTTAGGGTTTAGGGTGTACCCTAAACCGCCCTAAACCCTAGAAACCAGACCATGTAAATAGTGATTTCTATGTACAATATATTGATTACTATGTGTAATTTGGTGATTATTATGTATAGTTTAGTGGTTGTCGTCATACAATTTAGTGATTGAAGAGTATATCAGTATGAATATCATACTCACAGCAAAGCTTTGTCTCCCCTTTTTAAATTTCGTTTTCTGCTCTCGGACCTTCTCCTGTGTTTTTTTTTCATTTGTTTATTTGGGCTTAATAAAACCATAGCCCACATAATTGGTCCATGCCCAACAAAGTTCAATATCTCTCTCTGTTACTTTTATATTATAAGTTAAATTAGCTAAATTTTAGTGATTCGCGTAAGTATAATTAGTGATTTATCGTCGGAATATAGCACATATGGTATTTATACTGATCGTTGAAGGATGTACAAAAATACAGTGAAGTCAAATTTTAAAAAAAATCGTTCAATGATAGAAAAAATTAATTTAAAAATGAGGGGAATTATGTGCGTTGTATATAATAAGTTGCATGTGAGTTATGCGTGGGTTGTGTATTTAAAAGTCTTGTTGGGCTAGGTTTGTTTCTAGTTTTATTTAAGGGTGTTTGTATTTGAACAGCCCCTATATATATAAAGTCTTACTCAAATAGAAACTAACTTATAATAGAAACGAAAAACCTTCAGCTCCATAATGTCAAAGCGTAGCCCAGCCCATTAAACATCAAACATCATGAGAATTCTTTTCTTCCATTCTTCTATCCATGGGCCCTGCTAAAAAGCCGCCACAATTATTCACCCAGGCCTTTTACTTATCCCTTTAAAATATATTTTAATTTATTTTTTCAAAAAAAATCATATCATCAGGAATCACTAAATTGTTTAAATGTAAAATTATATTTAAAAACAACAATCTTGGAATCAATAAAATACACTCTAATTAATACTACGTATGATAACTGGTCTCGAAATACATAAACATTTTAATCACTGCATTAAAAAAACCAATTATTTTAAATTACTATTAAAAACCTAAGTAAATATTATTCATAAATCTCGATTAAAAATTCTATTAATTATCTGTATATTTTCTCAAAAAAACTAAATCATTAATATTAAATTACTAAAATTACTAATTAAATAATACAATAAACCGTCTTGATTAATAAAAACATTGATATTTAGTTGCATGCCTCAAAATGAATAAAATTCATATATATACTACTAGTTAAAATAACGATAATCACAAAATAAAATAGAACATATCATTTATTATGATAAGAAATTTTCTTAATAATGTAATGTATCTACTAATTTTAAAATCGTTAAATTCTTAAGGCACTCACTTTAAGATTAATTGAAAAATTGATATTATTTATTAACTAATAAGCTATACTCAAAATAATAATAGTAGTAGTAGTAATAATAATAATAATAATAATAATAATAATAATAATAATAATAATAATAATAATAATTTTATTATTATATCCAAATTAATGAGTTGATATCATAAATTATAATTAAATTGTCTCAAAAATAATAAATTATTAAAATTGATACTGGAATTATCTAATTAAATCATTTAAATCACCGATTTGAATTTTATAAATCACTAACTTATAAAACTAAAATCATTAAATAAGAACAACTAATCATTATAGTATGTGTTAAAGCACAGTACCTAGCATTATATTATCAGAGCCAATAATCTTCAAAAAAAAAATTATTAATCATAATTATAATATTCACCATATGCTTTAACATTATGGAAGCTTTAACATCATCTTCGATAGTAAATTAATATCTTCATTTATTTGTTCTAATTGTTACCATCCAAAAAAATAAAACCAAAAATAATTTATTCACACTTATTTTTGGTTCAAACAACCATAATTTGAAAAATGCTTACCAGATCAGATAGGGGAAAAAATGCTCAGCCCCTAAAAATATAAAAGTTTATAATGAGATTTGTGGTAATTACTATTTAAAGAGGTTAAAAAATGTTTGTATGCATTTGTAAATAAGGGCATTGGGAGATCATGTTGTGGGTATAAATATGACGAATAAGACAGGAAATTATTATAACTATTTTTTCAGTCATCGTAAAAAGATGGATTGCCGAATAAAAATGAATGGCTGGTATGATTGGGAAACAGAGACAATAGTTAATAAAGTGTCGGGGTGTGTGATGTCATCTAAATGTAGGATAGTAAAATAGAAGTGTAAATAGTAGTTTTTGGTTTTTATTTTAATAAAGGTTTCTATTTGATCATTTACCTATATATATATATATTAAAAAATTATCATTTGGTTACATAAAATTATTAGAAAATTAGGAAAAGAACAAACCGTACAATTTAGGCAATAAGCTCATCGTTTGAGAATGACTTGTAAACTTAGAGTTGTTCACGAACCGAGCCGAACTTTAATTTTTTTTCTGACGAGCCGAGCCGAGTCGAGCTTTCTTAACGAACAAAAACCTGTGTTCGAGCTCGAGCTCGTTAACGAACGAGCCGAACACGAGCTTTTATCGAACAAAATCGAGTCGAGTCGAACCGAGCCGAACACGAGCTTTCTCCATCAAAACGAGCCGAGTCGAGCCGAGCCGAGCCGAGCTTAATTAAAAAATTCTGGTCAAAACACCGGTTGACTGTTAAAATAACAAACCAAATACTTTTATTTTTTTCTAAAAATTTTGTCATATCACTAAAAAATATTGATCTTAACATCCGTACGGTTGGATCATTCATAAATATTTTTTAAAAAATCGAAACATTAATACGATACTAAACACTAATTACAAGTACAAGTCAAAACACCGGTTGACTGTTAAAATAACAAATCAAATACATTTATTTTTTTCTAAAACTTTTGTCATGTCACTAAAATATATAGATCTTAACATCCGTACGGTTGGATCATCTATAAATATTTTTAAAAAAATCAAAACATGAATACGAGACTAAACACTAGTTACAAGTATTGTTCAAACAAGTGGTTGATTGTCAAAATAACAAACAAAATAAATTTATTTTTTTCTAAAATTTTTATCATGTCACTAAAATATATAGATATTAACATCCGTACGGTTGGATCATCTATAAATATTATTTAAAAAATCAAAACATTAATACGAGACTAAACACTAGTTACAAGTAAAGGTCAAAACACCGGTTGACTGTTATAATAACAAATCAAATATATTTATTTTTTTCTAAAACTTTTGTCATGTCACTAAAATATATAGATCTTAACATCCGTACGGTTGGATCATCTATAAATATTTTTAAAAAATCAAAATATGAATACGAGACTAAACACTAGTTACAAGTATTGTTCAAACAAGTGGTTGATTGTCAAAATAACAAACAAAATAAATTTATTTTTTTCTAAAATTTTTATCATGTCACTAAAATATATAGATATTAACATCTGTACGGTTGGATCATCTATATATATTTTTAAAAAAATCAAAACATTAATACGAGACTAAACATTAGTTACAAGTAAAGGTCAAAACACCGGTTGACTGTTAAAATAACAAACCAAATGCATTTATTTTTTTCTAAAACTTTTGTCATGTCACTAAAATATATAGATCTTAACATCCGTACGGTTGGATCATTCATAAATATTTTTAAAAAAATTGAAACATTAATATGAGACTAAACACTAGTTCTAACAACTATTCAAACAATTGGTCGATTGTCAAAATAATAAACAAAATAAATTTATTTTTTTCTAAATCTTTTATCATGTCACTAAAATATATAGATATTAACATCCGTACGGTTGGATCATTCATAAATATTTTTTAAAAATTGAAACATTAATATGAGACTAAACACTAGTTACAAGTAAAGGTCAAAACACCTGTTGACTGTGAAAATAACAAATCAAATACATTTATTTTTTTTAAAATTTTTGTCATATTACTAAATAATATAGATATTAACATCCGTACGGCTGGATCATTCATAAATATTTTTTAAAAAATTGAAACATTAATATGGGAGAAGTACTAGTCAAACTACTAGTTTACCGTTAAAATAGCAAACCAAATATATTTATTTTTTCTAAATTTTTTATTATATCACTTAAATATATAGATCTTGACATCCGTACGGTTGGATCATTTATAAATAATTTCAAAAAATCGAAACACCGATCAGGAAATAAATACTAGTTACAAGTAATAGTCAAATCACTTGTTAATTATTAAAATATCAAATTAAAAAATTAATTTTTAATATCTGAATTTTTTCAAATTACTAAAATATATATTTTGACATTCGTATAGTTCAATAATTTAAAAATATTTATAAAAAATCTGAATAAAATTCTTAATAATTAAATATATAAAAAAAAATTAATTTTTTTTTCGAGCCGAACCGAGCCGAGCTCGAGCCGAATCGAGCCGAGCTCGAGCCGAGCTCGAGCCGAACATGCCAAAAGCTCGGCTCGAGCTCGTTTTCTTAACGAACACATTTTTGTGTTCGACCTCGAGCTCGAGCCCTTAACGAACCGAGCCGAACCGAGCCCTTAACGAGCCGAGCTCGAGCTTGTTCGCGAACGGCTCGGTTCGCGAACAGCTCTATGTAAACTTGGATGTAGGTCATATAACATTATATAATCAGGTACTACAAATATATACGTTTTTGGATTTTTTTTTTATTTGTCACTTTAACTTTTACATACATTTCAATGTTTTAATTATTGTTTGTTAAAATTTATTTTATAAATAAAAGTAAATACTTATATTTTAATTTTTAAAAAAATAATAATAAACTTATAACATATGTAACCGTCAAATTCACATATAAACAAAACAGAGGGAGTGCTAGCATGCATGTGTTTGTAATTTTAGCTTATGTGCACCAAAAGTTGTGTGCGTCTCCCTGAAAACAAATAGAACCCTTCCAAAAATGTAATAACTTTGATTGTACATACAAGTATATTTTAGCCTGCTCACTCTAATCCTTTGGATTAAGTACCTCGTACACATGTTATAACCAGTGTTGTAAAAATGGCAAAATAGATATAAGTGGTGAGATCACCTTCTAGCAATGAATATTTAAGCGGTTTTAAAAGAAAACGCTTAATCAGATTATAAATAAATAAATATATATATATATATATTAAAAATAATGAATATTTTTTTGAATAAAGAGATAACATTCACGTATTGTAAAAAATAAATAAAATAATCATTCACAAGGTTATAATCAACTTAAAAAATACAAGTAACATTTGAAAATATCAAATTACACCTTTTTTAAAAATAAGATTTATTCCGCTTAAACGGTCAAAATCCGCTTAATTCCGCTTAGAGTCGCTTAATCTCTATTAAATGCTGAAATATCCGATTTTGCACTAATCCAAACATTTTTACCTCCAATTCCGCTTAAGCTCCGCTTAAACATCCGCTTAATTCGCTTTTTACAAAACTGGTTATAATTAACCGACCTAAAAAAATAAGAAAACTCGCTTTCATCTCATCTGTCACAGTTTTCTATGCTTTTTTTACCCAGTTTACTAGGGTTTCTCTATTGCACTACAGAAAAAAAAACAAGAAGTGTTAACTTTTATGGGAATTAAACTTATAAGATATGTGCATGCCAAGTCTTGGATCGATCGCTAGGGAATATATGTATACGAGATGAATAATAATATGTACTACTTTAGTTTATGAGATAGATACATGACATGAAGGTAGAACCAGAAGATACAACCGGCTCATGCCTTCCTTTGTTTGTTGATACGTAAGGGTAGGAGTATAGTACAAGGGAGACATGTTAGAGTATGAACAACTCGGGTAGAGTCCACTTAATATTATCAAATTGAAAATACTATAGTGGGAGTTTGAATAGAATGGCGATTTCTGTAAAATCTAAATGCTTTGAGTTTGGAATTTGAATTTGGGTTGAATTTGTTTGAACTTATATCGAGATCTACATCAATGGACAACGGTGTAGTCCAAATGCTGAACTTGGGATTCTAAGTCTAATTTAAGCGGTGAGCTCTATTTTTTGGTTTTTTTTTTCTTTGACAGGAAGTTTTTGTGTTTGATTTTGAATCTGTAATTACATGTGATGTATATAAACAAGGGGGCTTAATCCAATACAAACCAATTTTATGCTGGAAATTAGAAATCAGCCTCGTCTACTTAAATTATACCAGTCCAGTCCAACTACCCATTATACCAGTTCAATTACATATAAAAAAATACACGGATAATTCATATACATACATACATCAAACTTTACATTATCACCAACACTATAGTCCCTTATGATATCCTCATCTTCCATTATAATCAGTTAATCATCATATCAAATCACCTCATATCTCTAATTACTCCCGACATCGTCGATCTATCTCCACCATCATCCACAATCTACGTCCGTTTGCCAATACACCTACCACAAAACTTTCTGACTCCATCCATTAATTACATCAACTCCAACGACTTCTTCTTTCTTCCTTTTTGATCTTCATTTATTTTCACTTAGTAAACCTATTAAATTCAAAAGATATGAGATTTAACGTCAATCATTAATTTATGTATAAAAATCAATAAATTATATAACGAAAATCACTAAATGATATTACAAAAATCGCTGATTGTATAATAGAAATCACTAATTTACATTATCATTGATATTTGAA
Organism: Apium graveolens; assembly: GCF_009905375.1. Lineage (NCBI taxonomy): Eukaryota > Viridiplantae > Streptophyta > Magnoliopsida > Apiales > Apiaceae > Apium > Apium graveolens. The sequence goes on from NC_133656.1 coordinate 133,631,033, forward strand.
TTTGGGGCTAATAATTGGAGTTGTGGGTGATTACAAACAGCCGATGATGTGTGAATAGGGGGTGATGAAAATATACAGATAAATGATATATATATATATAATGATATTTGGTGATGATGAAGAGATAACTTTTGATACTCGTCGGTGGTGGTAGTGGTGTGAATCGTTGTGATGATAGGAGTGTGAATCATATTATGTTTGTTTCAAATGACAGTGGGGATTATCAGATTATGAGAAAGTTAAATCTTGTTAAATATGAGCAGAACTCGCCAGAAATTATGAACAAATCTGGTTAGAAAAGATAGAAAATTAGATATAGTGGGTGAAGAGGAAGAATCTTAATATAGTAATATAAAATGGGGGGTGAGAAGTAATGAGTCATGACATGGACGAGAGAAAAACAGAGATTGAGATGACATTTGTGTGGTCCAGATTTAATGCAATTTAAAATAAATGAAGGGGTGTGACTAGTTTCTAATTTCTAGGATAAATTAAGTTTCTATTTGATCACCTCCCTATATATATATATATTAGGAGTACAAAATTAGTATTTCAAATATTTATAAAATATCACTATACACTACAACAACATGGGGCATTTATGACTGATTTTTTGTTCGGAAACCGTCTTTATAATTGAGCCGATTACGACGGTTTTTTCCGTCATTTTTGCTCAAGTAGAAAGTTCGATATTTCAGCACAAATCTGCATTGCGTCGTAAGTTAAAATACTGGGACCCACTTCTGGAGTTTAATAAAATAATAATAGAATCAATTTTCCGTTGTAAATTTCTTTAAAATATTATACTTTTGAACAGCTAACAAATGCTTGTAGGTGGTATTTATTGCGGTTAGTTGAAAAATTTACGACGGTAAGTTATAGTTAAATGACGTCATCGTTTAATGTAGTTTTATTTTTATTTTTTTTGTAATAAAATTTAATAGTGATATAATAATAATAAGATATTGAACTTACGACGAAAAAAAATACTGTCATAAATTAAAGACCCGGTTTTTTATTCAATTGGTGATAGTTTAATAATAAAATAATTAACTTACGACATAATTTGTTTTCCGTCAATTTTCATAAGTTTATTTAATCAGGAAAGTTTTTAGATTATTTTATTTAGTATTAGCTGGACCAACAATTTTCATAAGAAGAAGTTATTATCACTATAAAATGTAGTCATATTATTTAGAGGGATACGATCTACAGCCAACACAGCTCGCTGAGGTAACATAAATGTGTATATGTATATGATGCCGGTCTTTAACTAAAATTACAAGTCAACTAGTCTAGTTTCCTGAATAGAAGAGAGGTAATAAGGTAATTTAGTCGGTTAAAAAAATGTGCAGTCTGAATTTGGTACCTCTATTTGTTGAATAGCTGCATTGCCGCCTACCCCTTAGATTTTACTTTCCTAAATTATTAAAGTAATTTAAGATAATTGACCATCATATTAAATTAAATTAAATCAAATATATCTAATATATTCCGGTTTCGGCAGATAATGTAAAAAGAGATAGACACAAATATAAGTAAATGATACCTAAATCTAAATTTGATGGTCATATCAGACCATTGTAATAATAGTACTCGTGACACTTGACTTGTTGAATTTTTTAATAAGTCAACCAATTATTTCTAAACATTTAATTATAAAACAGCTTGTGTTTGTCTTTGCTTATCAAAATAAACACTTGGAGTAACAGGTTTATAAATATGCTTACAGATCTACACACTCACTTACAAGTCATAATCAATAATACTCCCAACCCATTTGGAGCTCATTATTTCAATATTCACATTTGGGTTTTTATAATTCCTTGGTGTTTGATTGTTTCTTATAATAACCATCTCCAGATCTATTTTCAGCTGCAACAAAGCGCCAGCTGTCTAATTTATTCCATCAAGTGACAAATCAAAATTGTAATATTATGATTCACTAAATTATATATATATATATTATCATAATTTATAATTTTTAGTTATTTAATTAAAATTTATTAAAATTTTATTTCATAAATAATAATTAATTTAAAATGATTTAAAAACATAGTAATATTATGCTGACAATGACTTGTCTTTTAATTTTTCCTTTTGTAAAGTTAGAGGCAATTTTTGAACCAGTTTTGAAACTTAGATTAGACCAAGCTATTTCCCTCCTACTTCCTCTTTACCAACATATATAAATAAATATAATAACCCATGAATTCATGATTGGATAGAAATGATATTAGCCGCATGTGAATGTGATCATAAGCAAGTACTGTATATATATTCCTTGAAATTAAAGCTTAACAATGCGCTTATGTCTAATAAAATACAGTAAAAGGCTTTATAGATGCTTCTCCTTATCGAAGTTATTCTTGTTTGCTAAACTACAAACATAACCCACATCAGCCAAGAGCTCACTACAAATCAAGTCCAAACAAAGGATAATAATTACATATATACATTAATAACACATGAATTTCAGGAATAAGTTGACATTTAATCTAGGTATATACTTTCAGGTATATTCCTCCCCCTAATACATGCAGCTCCATCCCTTTTAAAATACATGTGTATTTTTAAAATTTTCACAAGAAAAAAATATATTGTTAGATAAATTAAATACATAAATTAATTATAATAACCAGGGCAGTCATAACTGGAATAGTATCATTTAATTATTTAAACTAAGAAAAGTCAAAATTATTTTCACGGATCAAGTTAAAATCATAAAACTCAAACGGCACGTACATACGTATACAGAGAGGGGAAACAATAATTTCCTAGTTTGTGTGCAGGTATATATAGAGGGGCAATCAATGGAGTGCTCTCCTTATAAGGTTGGTAGAAAATTATTATTTAAAAAATATAAATATATTATTTATTTTATTTTTAATCATATGTATTTATAAATTTTAAATTACCAAATTATAAAATAAAGTTGCACAATTTTTTTTATTTAAAAAATTATTAAAATTTGATGAAATAATTAATTTAAAGTAATTCTGCAGTAAAATCACACTTATTTAAAATTATTTCATAGTAGAATTAAATATAAAATCATTTAAAAAAAATCAATTGTTAAACATTTTAAATATAATTATTATACCACATTACTAACAAATTTGATAAAATTTTATAATATAATCAAAGTTTTTTATTGTCTATTCAAGAGGTTCTCTTTTCAAGAAAGTCCTATACATATATTTTGTTTTTACCTTTTTTTGTGTAGATTCCGGTGCTGATTCCAAATCAGAAAGGGTTGAGTGAATCCTAAATTTTTGGGCTTAAATCTTGGATGTGGCAACGAGGAATTTTTGGCCAGGACATTAAAAATATTAAAAATTAATGAGAAAGATGATTCTTAGGGCATATGCAAGTCCATATGGTCGAGACACACACTTGCTAGTTGATACTCTCATCTCAGTAAGCATTGCAGTTGTTTTTAAAGGACATTAACAACCGGATTATGATCTGGAAGAAGGCCCGATTGTCAATTATAATTTGTGGTGTCGGTATTGGATACAGAGAATAAGATGAATGATGAATCATTTTATTCACCACTCTCTCGCGGTACAAAATCGAACCAGCAGATATATAAAGCATTTAAATTTTAGAAAATCGTCTCGTACGTCCCATGTGAATAAAAACTATGGGCTCAGGTTTGTATCAATCCTTTTTTTATTAATTTTATATATTTATCGTGCATTTTTGTAACCGTTTTTCTCTAACAATCTCATCTTCTTCTTCCTTTATTTTATAAACTTTTATGTACTGTTTCATTATCCATACTTCATACACATATTTTGTCTCGTTGATTGAGTTTCGATTCCTGACATCGAAATCTGAAATCTGCAACTTGCGAGCGACAAAACAACAGGTAACCAATAATTAGGTAAATCCCATACACGTGAATAATATCATGGGTTAAGATTTGTCTCGACGCTTTTCAATTTAAGTGATCAGTTTTTTGTCTGTTTGAAGTTGATATTAATTCTTGCGTATATGGTAAATTGTTATTTTCACTTATTACGTATTTTGACACGCACACACAAGCCGAGGGTCTTTCGGGAAACAGCCTTCTCATTTTTCGGATGAGGAGAAGGCTGCGTACATCTTACCCTTCCCAGACCCTGCGTTAAGCGGGATATACCGGGTACGTTTGGTTTGGTTTGATTTGTATTATCCTGTTTATTTTTTCCGTACCTTTTTAATGTATTATTGTATATCAGTTTGTACCTAGAACACACATATTTGCGCACACACAAGCTATGGTCTTTTACGAAACAGCCTCTTCATTCTTTGGAATGAAGGTAAGATTGTGTACAGTATACTATCCTTAGACACTGCCCTAAACGCTTTGATTGATTGATTGACAATTTTTGTGCAGGTATATAACAAATGTGGTTTAAGTATTGGCAGACCTTGATAATACATCTATATATATATACACACATATTGTTACTATAATACCAAGAATGAGATATAATTTATAGTTTGGTTAATCCTTCATTTTGATTATTTCTTGCCATCACGACAGTGGTATCGTCTTCATTAAATAATCACAACTGTTAGATCTAAATACTAAAAAAATACATTTCACAAGTTGTCCGGTTTGAATCCCGTCAACAACAAATATTTATATTATTATTTATAAAAATACATATAAGTTCTCAGTACAAATTCTGTTAGCAACAAACATTTATATTATTTATAAAGATGCATATAAATTTTCAGGTTTCAGGTTTGAATCTCATTCACCAACAACAAAAAATTACATTATTATTTATGAATAAAATATCATCAATCATATACTATTTATACTATTTTGGACCTAACCTGAAATTATACACAATGAAATTATAATTATATAATTATTATTTAATATTTAAATATTTATATAAAATTTTAATAAAATTATACAAAATAAACATAAAAATATATAAACATTAATTAAGACCATAAGCTAGTAAGTTATAATGTACAGATGAGTTGCTTATAATTTCCGATGGCATTGAGATTGCCAAAGGAACGTATAAAAAGATTAAGATTTCTAAAGTTAACTTTTAATGACATTTTTGTAATAATTAAATTAATTCCCTGCATTTATAAAAATAATCTTAATTTTGAATTGCAAAGTGACCAAATTTTAGATAATTCTCTAAAAATAACTTTAGTATCCCTAAGTCCTTTTATAATCTTAAACCCGTTCTTTAATATTGCTTAAAAATCATAATATCAACACAAATTGTATTATTTTGAGCCCCATGTATTAGCAGTTAGCCTTAACATATCATTTTGTCCATGTGCACACTCTAATCACTAAATGTTATATTTTATTTATATTTTTTTTTATTTGATTCATTATAGTTGGTAGAGATTGTTTGGATATGTAGATGACCTATCATCTATATTATCTATATTATATTATAATAGATAAAATATTAAAAAATTGGTAATCAATCTGTAGGTGTTTGCTTAAATTACTTTATTACCCTCCCGTAATTATTTTAATATTATACTAAATTATCCTTATTTAATTAACCTCAATTGAATAATATACATACCAATTATCTTCTCATACCAACAGGAGGCACGGCTTAGAACCCTGCTTGAACAATAGAACCTCAACAGAATCATCATAGAACCTCAACAGAATCATCACTGCTCCCAGATTTACTGCTTTAATTCTCATTTACTTTATATCCCTTATATCTATCAAGTGCACAATTTGATAAACATCCCACAAATAAAATTGTAATCCATTTAAACTATAAATTTTTTCGATCTAGCACACTTCTTTCTCCAAAAATAAAATTATATCAATTTTATTTAATAAAATATTATCTACACTTCTATCAATCTATATCTATACTATTATATTAAAACAAAATAATGAAAATTTGGTAGTCGGTCTGATCAGCGTAAATATAGCAATATTTAAAATAACACACTCCCATAAATAAATAAATAATTACAATAAAATTATAATATATTCAATGCTTTTGGTTTAAACAAATTAATATATAAATAAAATTATGCTATTGATCCAATCTTAACTAAAATTAAAAATAAACTACATATAATTATTTAGATTTGGAGACTTGGGTTAAAACAAAATAATAAAAAATATTGATGCCGCTAAAAAATATATAATTGAAACGGGTTAAAATAAAATATAAATTTTAAAGAAAATTCGTTTGATTGATATAATGTCATCGGGTTAGAAAATAATGTATTATCCATTTCATCTAAAAAATAATATTCATCCCAGTCTAAACTAAAATAAAACAAAAAAATAAATATAATTGGTTGGATTTGGTTGATATAACGGACATGAAGCTAAAAAAAAGATTTTATGGCTCTTGATAAAATAAAATAATAAATATTATTGATTTGACTAAAAAAATATTATTAATAGGCTAAAATAAAATTAAAATTTGAAAGATAATTTTTTGATCGATATAATATCATTATGCTAAAACAAAATAATGTATAATATGTTCGATTTAAAATAAAAATAATATTCATCTATATCTAAAATAAAATGTAAAATATTGGTAGAAATAAAGGCCTAGGGCTAAAAAATAATATATTTCATTAATTTATGCTAAAATTAAAATTAAATTTTAACAAAAAATAGATCTAATATTATTTATCCGGGTTAAAATAAAATTAAAGTCTTCATAATTCGTTAATAAGTATAAGGTAGGCTTAGAATAAGTGGATAGTTAGGATTTGACCCCGAAATATTATATTTTAATATGCATACTATAATAGCAATAAACTATATTTTAATATTATATTATTTAATAGAAATACTATATTTTAATAAGTATAATATTGTACAATAGGTGGATAGTTAGGATCAACGTTTGGATTTTTATGCATACTATTTTAATAAAATGAAAATATATATAATTACTTGGTTACTATAATAGCATCAGACAAAAATAAATCAATATACAATATTCGTCAATGCTAAATTATATAACTGATTCATGATAAATCAAAATTAAAATATAAAAATAGTTAGACCAGATAAAATGAAATAATATATACTTTTAGCCAGAATAACATATTTTTTTTACTATTGATACATAAATTTTTATTATTGATCCGGATTTAAACAAATTAAACAAACATAAATCTGAATATAGTTAGTTAGATTTGGTCAATTAAAGATAATTCGTATACTATTGATTAGAGTTAAAATTTACCTTTTAATTAAAATATAATTATTTTTTGTAAACACGCATATAAATATTAATAAAATTATAAAGTTCAATTATTATATTATTTTTTAAAACTTAAATATCAATAAATTGTACACCTATGTGCATACTTATAATTATTATCAAATTTTATTATTAAAATTTCAAATAAACAAATTTAATAGTTTAAAATTTTAAATTCAAATTAAATTCAAAAAATTATATAATTTTAAAACCAATCTGCATCGCACGAGTTTTAAACTAGTATTAATAAAAAGGAGCCAATCAAATTTTGTCACCTATACATATGCAAGAAAATCCATATTTGTATCATTGTTTCTCAACATAAGGCCCGTTTGACATATATTAATATAAATAATAAGTTATTCTTTAAACAACATCGCATTTACGTGTTCTTTTTTAAATATAAGTACTTTATCATAGAAATTTAAGATTAAATGTTGTTTTCAAAACTCAAAATAAGTTCCATATTTTCAAAAATAATAATATATATACGTACCTTTTTCTAGAAATAAGTAACTTATTTAACATAACAAACTTATTTAAAATTGATAGCCAAACTGACACATATAGTCCATGTTTTGTCTATAAGTTGATCCCAAAACACGATGCTTTGGTCAATCAAATAATTAGCTTTGGGCATTTCTTGGTAATTAAACTATTTAATTTGCTAAAACACAATTGTTGTTGTGCTGTAAGAATAAATGCTGGTGTAAAAAATGTTGTTTGGTAAATTTTTTTAATTTATCCATATTTTGATATATAATATATAAAAATAATATTTTTGAGAATGTTTGATGGTGAAACGCTTTATTAACAACAGTTTTTAGACCAAAAACAGTTTCAGTCAGCTTTTAGAATTTACCAAACACTTTTGTGAAAAAACTGTTGTAATTGTCTGCAACAGCACGGGGATAATCCAGGAAATAATAGAGCATAAGCTTTATATTTTGAGTTTTGTATGTTTTGAGTTTACATTTATGTAATCCAAAACCATAAGCATTTTTATATTTGACCAGAGAATTCAGGGCCTAGACTGGCCAGTAAATCTCCCATTAAAATGTTTATGCCAAGCATTAGGCCCATAATCTTTCAAGAAATCTAATGGCCCATGCCCGAACCTAAGTTTATGGATTTAATCAATTAATATGTTTGAATAATTAAAAATAAATAAATTTTGATTTTATTTAAAATCCAAAATATTCAAATATTAGTATAAATATGAGAATTTGAAACCACAACTCTTTTAAATCCATTATGTGAAATGAAATGCACGATGCCAAAATAGAATCCAACTGAAATGTAAAAAATTCAAGGGAAAAAGAAAATACTATTTTCACAGTATATTGACTGTACTAGAGCAGAACAATCACTCATTCACAACTGCAGAGATGCTTCTAAACTGTCATCAACTCCTGGAAAGAAAAGCCAAAGCAAACACATAAAAAAAGTAAGAAGTGCAGTTTTATGAATTGATATACAATGCTCTGTGCATTAGTTTTGTAAATGGCCTTGATAGTTGTAATTTTAAAGATGTTCGATTAAAATGTGTAACTAATGTCCCTAAATAAAAATGAACATTAATACCTTCTCTTTCTGCTTAAAGATGGAGTCGACCTTTTTTATATATTCATCAGTCACTTTCTGTAGATGGACAAAGCTAACATCAGAAATGCAGAATTTATGACCAAGAAGTCAAACAGAGAAAGGAACAAATTAATATAGTGTGATAGCAGGAAACCTTCACAATTACAAGTCCAAAAAAGACTGAAGGTAAAGGATTTGACAGATGTAACTTTTTTTATTACAAGATTTATCTCAATGGATAAGCTGAAAGTAGAGAAATTGTTATGACAGGTCTAGATACCTGTAAATCACTTGACAAGTCCTTAACAATATCTTCTGAAAGCTTTTTCTCCTAAAAATATATGTAAAAAATTCATTAGAGGTCACCAGGGTAAAAGCTAAAAGCTGATTAGGTTCATACCTTTTCAAGTTTATCGTAACATTTAATGGCATCTCTTCTTATATTTCTTAATGCCACCTACACAAGTCAAGACTCAGGAGCATGAGCTCATAAAAAACATAAACAACTTAACAAGACAGCCATAGCTAAAGAAAAAAATATCTTAATTTCTAAAGTATGACAACAAACTCCAGACCATCTCAATAACTAGGCCATAATGATGGCATATCTTATTGATGCCGATGCATGCTAAATTAATCAAATAATCATGTACACAAGGCTTTATTAACAATAGACATTGCTAATGACTTGGTATATTGCTTTGTCCTAACCTAACCTAAATCCTATTAGTTTATCTATCTATGCAGGATCTTTATATTCAGCGCTCTGAACTTTTATACAAAACAACTGAAAAACAAATAATGGAACAATGAATCAAGATGAACCGATTCTATGGAAATAAAGGGAGAATAAACTATGCCTCACACCTAGATTACTTAGGTCTCACGCCCAAGAAAAGTAATAAAACTTAATTCATTAAACTCTGCCTCAATCAAATCTGCATACAACTATTTATAGGTCTCTTTGGAACATTCTAGCTAGATAACATTCAAGAAATTTTATTCAGGGGACTTTCAAACTCCTAGGAGACTTCTAGACTTGTTTGACTAATATAGGACTTTGGGACTCCTTACAATGAACTTAATTAATTATTTTCTGGAACATTCTTCTGTCTTCCCGAATATTTTTTCCCAAACCTCCTTAAATTTGCATCATTTATCCCTGGCTTGAAAAAACTCGGCCCTAACGAATTAAACGAGTGATACTTGTTATAAAGATCTAGATGTTGGAATTCTTCATCAGAAATCCATGTACAACGGTTTATCCCCCCATTTGACCAAATATTTTTTAAAGCCGCCATTTCGAGTAGAGACAATAGTTGTATCCACAATATCTTTAATCTCATCACGAACATTTGTAGCTTGAGGCAGGCGACGTGGAGTAATAGATTTTGAGGAGTCGTTATGTCCGTATAGATTGGAAGATCTTCAACATTGAAGATGTTGTTAATTTCCATGTCAGCAAGAAGGTCTAAGGTCTAGAACATAAGCATTTGAATTAATTTTATGACTAATTTTGTTTGGTCCCACGTGTCTATATTGCAACTTCTTGTATTTGCTATTTAGAAAACGTTTAGGATGAACGCGCTCAATAACTTGATCTCCAACCTAAAATTTGGCATGTCTACGGTGCAAATCTGCTTGAGTTATAGTTAGCATTACTGGTCGAAATTTTGTGACGAACATCTGCATGAATTTGCTGAATATGTTCAGCAAAAGCCTCTGCATCTACACTGTGATGATGGCCAGATCTGGGTAAAGGGGCCAGATCAATTGGTTTCTTAGGTTGCATACGTAACACAATATCAAAAGGATTGCGGCCTGTAGTTCGGTTGACAAAATTGTTGTACTCGAAATCAACCATTGCCAAAATCTGATCTCAAGTTGTAAGTTTATCTTCAATAAAACAACGTAGTAGATTCCCTAAACTCCTATTAACAACTTTTGTCTACCCATCTGTTTGAGGGTGATAGGCAGAAGAAATTTTCAATTGTGTCTTCATCAATCTCCACAATATCCGCCAGAAATAGCAGGTAAATTTCACATCCCGGTCTGACATCATAGTCTTTGGCACCCGTGTAGTCAAACAATCTCGTTGAAAAATAATTTGCAATGTGGACTGCGTCTAGTTTCTTTGAACATGGAATGAAATGCGCCATTTTTGAGAATTAACCACAGATTGAGTCATGTCCTCGAGTTGCCAAGTATGAAATCCATGCTTAAGTCTTGCGAGGCTTATGAGTAGGAAGAAGCATGTATAATCCTGACTTATTCTTTGTTCCTTTGGCCATTGACAGATGTGATATTGAGAAACAACAACAGGGCCATCATGTTTTGGTCGTGGCTAGAAAAATCTTTATTCTGCCATGGCAACTGTTTCTGTTTTGTCCGACCATGTAACTCCCAAATAATTTGTTCACAAAGCGAAGTAGCTGGTAGACAAAGACGATGCCCTTTGAATAGATAACCATCTCCTGAAGAGAAGGTAGTGTGAACCTGTTGTTGTACGGTAGTCATGCTGGAATAAATATCTTGAAAATCCTTAGATGATAGGTATTCCTCTTTGAGCCTTTCAAACCCTACTACCTTGACAGATAATGTATTTATAATATAAATTACTCGACTAAGAGCATCTACCGCCTTATTCTCCACCCCAGCTTCATGTTTTATGACAAGAGTATATTCTTGCAAGAATTAAATGCACTTCCTATGCTTCTGGTTTAACTTCTTTTGACTATTAAGATGTTTAAGAGCTTCATGAACAGAATAGAGCACGAACTCTTTATGAATAAGATTGACTCCAATATCGAAGTGCTTGTACTAACACATAAAATTCTTTCTCGTAGGTAGTATATTTTAGCTTGGCTCCATTAGGCTTTTCACTATAAAATGCTACCGGATGGCCTTCTTGGCTGAGTACTCCTCCAATTCCTACATGTGAAGCATCATATGCAACACCTTTGTAAAATCTGGCATCCTTAGAACCGGAGCTTGAGTCATGCACTCCTTAATCTTCGCAAATGCCATGGAAGCTGCCAATGTGCACTTAAATTGCCCTTTCTTCATACAACTGTAATTGGAGCCATTATATGGCTGAAATTTTTAATAAAACGCCGATAAAAGGTTGTCAATCCATGAAAACTCCATGTCGCATGTAACAATTATAGTAATGGCCAATTGATAATAGCTACCACTTCCGTCGGATCTGCTGCCACGCCTTCGGAAGATACAATAAATCCAAAAAATACAACATTGAATGTCATGAAAGAACACTTTTTCATGTTAATGTAGAGTTTCTCTTGTCATACTTAAAACCCGTCTTAGATGAGAGAGATTCTCCTCCTTGGACTTGCTATATATTAAAATTTCGTCACAATACACAACCAGAAACTTACCAATAAAAGGCTGAAATATTTGGGTCATTATCCTCATAAATGTGCTTAGGGAATCACATAACCCACATGGCAAGACCAACCATTCATAAAGCCCATCTTTGGTTTTAAATGCAGTCTTCCATTCATCTTCAGGAAAGAATTTGATTATGATGGTAGCCACTCCTGAGATCCACCTCTGTAAATATAGTAGCTTTTGCCATCATATCAAGCAAATCATCTAGTTGTGGTATTGAGAAGCGATATTTAACTATAAATTGTTAAAATCTACACACATTCGCCAACTTCCATCCTTCTTTGGTGTTAAAAGAGTCGGGACCACACATGGACTTAGGCTTTCTCTAATGAATCTTTTTGACAAGAGACATTCCACCTGCTTCTTTAGTTCGACATGTTCAGAGGGATTCATTCTGTAGGCTGGAAGATTTGGAAGTTGTTCTCAGGGACAAGATCGATTGCATGTTGTATATCGTGCAGCGGAGGTAAAGCATCAGGTAGTATGTCGTAGTATGTCGGGAGCAATATCAATAAAGTCATCCAACAATGTTTTTATTTCACCTGGAAATTTCTTGGTTGTTGAATCTTCCTTCTGATTTTACTCACTTTATTAATTCCATAAATAACTCCAGTTTCATTACTTTCGCACAAGAACTTCTTCTTTGTTAGCAACTAAAGGACCTTCTTCTCTCATTTAGATGGCTGATCTGATTTATTAACTGCAGATTTTTTGTCAAGTAACTTCTGATCCGTTGTACATCCTGAAAGTTTTGGCCCGATTTTTTTCATTTTTTTCAGTTCCTCGGAACTTTTAGGATAAAGTGTAATTTTATTACCTTCCCTTCATAAATGAAAGGTATTTTCCTTGCCACAGTAATATACATCATAATCAAATAACCATGGAAGTGCAAGTAAAATGTGCGTCACATTCATGGGTACAACATCACAATGAATAGAATCTTTGTAACGACCACACATTATTGAAACTAGGCAGCATTTACTTACCGGAATGGATGTATTATCAATCCAGGAAACATGATAGGGCTAAGGGTGTGGCTCTGTAGGAAGTTTTACTCGTACAACTGTCGAGGCTAATATTACATTCATGCAGCTTCCACTATCGATCACCAGCTTAAGTAACTCATTTTTACAAGTTACCAGTGTTTGAAATATTGTTGTCCTTCTCCAATCTGCCTCCTTAACTTTTCGGGCAGCAAGTATGCGTCGAACAACCATATTCAAAGAGTTTTCCTCGTCAGAATCAGCCAAGTCATCGGCATTGAATTGGGGAGTTTCTTCGCCATCTTCGTTTTCATCCATTCCTTTTTCTTTTGGATTTTCTTCATAAACACCTATATGCAAATTGTTCCTGGTGGGACATTTCTGGTGGGACACTGATAAGCCTCATGTCCCTTGCCTTCACATATCAAGCAACGATCACTATTGTCTGCACCATTTCCTCTCCCTCCTTTTTTATTTGTAATGTATTGTGGCTTCGATACAAGGCTGGTGACATTAAACTTTCTCACTACCCGCTCTTTAATTTAAGCAGAATCTTTAAAAGTTGTCATATTCAAATATTCCTCCAAGTCACGTGCAATCAGGAAAGCATTTTCCACGCTATACGAAGTGTATCTCAACATTTCTTTTCTTATTTCAAATCTAAGATCCGATTTACATCTTGCCAAGCTATGGTGCAGATCTTCAACAATCTGACCTTTTGTTTTTAATTCATCGAACTTTTGCATGTACTCTGCTACCGTCATCGTTCCTTGCTTCAAATTTACACGTTGTTCACACTTCACAGAGCTTATCTTTGTAGTTTTGTGGCATATATTTTTCCCGCAGCCCCGCCTTTATCTCCTGTCAGGTCACTATTAGAGGTAGCCCTAATCTCCGCATGTCTGCTTCAACACCATTCCACCAGACTTTTGCAAGATTAACCAACTTCATTTTGGCGAACCTCGCATGTCACTCATCAGACATGTAGTACCAGTCAAAGTACTCTTCAATTGCAGAAATCCAATCGACAAAGTTGGTTGTGTTAAATCTTTCGTCAAAGTCTGGTACAACAATTTTCAACTTCTTTGTGATATCCCCAATTGTGTCATAAGGGGCATATGGGCCTCTGTTGAAGTTTCCAGGTACATTAAACATGTGTGGCTGCTGCATCCATGGAAGTCCATTATTCAGCGGTTCCCGCCTCGCGTTTTCTTCTTCGTTTGGTTGTTCATTGCCATCATTGTTTGCACCAGGCTCCTTCAGGAGTTTCGACATTTGGATTTGTCCCTGTTTCAATTTGCTTAACTCTGGCATCAATGTTTTCAATCCTTTGATTTAAAACATTAAGACTTTCCATCATTTGGATCAACACTTGATCTTGTTCAAAATCTGTAAGGCGGCCTCGGAATAAACATCCCGTGTATGTCGTCATAGCGCCGCCTTGCTCTGATAACAATTTGATGCAGGATCTTTATATTCAGCACTTTGAACTTTTATACAGAACAACTCAAAACAAATAAGGGAACAATGAGTGAAGATGAACTGATTATACGGAAATAAAGGGTGAATAAACTAGGCCTCACACCTATATTACTTAGGTCTCACACCCAAGAAAAGTAAAAACCTATGTTACTCGGACTCAGCTAGAAGTGTCTGACATGGACACGTGTCCAAGTATCGGACTCGGCAACATTTTGAAAAATATACATGTTTTTAGCTTAAAATAAGTGTCCGGGTCCGAATGTCCATGTCCAAGTGTCGAGTGTCCGACACGGGTACTCGGAGGTAAAATGAAGAGTCCGAGTAACATAGGTAAAACCTTAAATTCAATAAACTCCGCCTCAATCAAATCTGCATACAGCTATTTATAGATCTCTTTGGAACACTCTAGCTAGATAACATTAAAGAAATTTAATTCAGGGGACTTTCAAACTCCTAGGAGACTTCTAGACTTGTTTAACTAATTTAAGACTTTGGGACTCCTTACAATCAACTTAATTAATTATTTTGCTGAAACATTCTGCTACATTCTTGAATATTTTTTCCCAAACCTCCTTGAATTTGCATCACTATTATATATGTCTGACTAAAAAATAATGAGAGTAAATCCACACGTATGGAAAGCAATTACATTTGTGAGCCTAAACAAATGAGACAATCAGAACAGAAACCGAGAATGCATACAGATTCATAAATAAAAAGATGTGACATTTCTTAACAGCTTACAAGAATTTTTTTTTATATCAAAACGGAAAAGCATAAAAAGTTTCACACTCTCTTTTTGTGTTTTCGTGCCTGGGGAGTATCCTGAACGGTAAACTAGGACTTGCGAATAGCAAAAACTACAATAACTGAAATAGGTTATGAGCATTTGAAAAAAACCTATGATATAAAGATATACCTTGCCTTCCTCGGCCTGTTTTGCAACCATTTTTAACAATTCCTGCAAAAAAAGTAAAGAAAAAAAAGCACAATAAAATTAATTTATATCATAGCATAGCCAACTTATATTTAGAAGAAATGCCTGATATTGCGAGAAATGCAACCAGATTTTAGTCCAACACAACTTAGGAAATATATTACTATATCATGAGATTTACTCGGTTAAAGTCAACCAATTAATTAGAAGAGCTTGCTGTAATTTTAAAACAGAGTGAAGAAACAGCTATTTTTTGCTGAATTGAAGATTTATAGCGAGACATTATAAGGTCGTAAAAAACTTATAGAAGTCATAAATTTATACGCACATACACATGCATACATAACATCTGTACCAATACAAGAATCTCTATTCCCCAATCCCACTTTGTTTTCTAAATACATATCACCTTTTTTTAGTATTCAATTTTCATTTTCCCCGCCCCGAGATATATTAAAAGGATGGATACATATCACATTTTTACTTTTCGAAGTCACAATAATAATGCGCAATCATGCATACACACAGATATAGATATGGAGAGAAGAAACTTTTCAGACAACATCATCCTCTTATAGATAGCATTGTTTAACTTATAGTAAAAACTCCAGAACAGAGACTGACAGTACTTAAGCATTGTCCATATTAGGCTATATGAGCAATACCTTTCTCCTCTCAGCTGTTAGTTGAGGAATAGACAAGCGTAACACATCTCCATCACTGCCTGGAGTCATACCAAGATCGGAATTAATAATTGCCTTCTCGATAGCCTTTAAGCTGAAAAGAGTTAGGCTTGCAAATGTCATTAATTTGCCAGACAATATATATGACACCAGGATAATTTAACCAGGATTAAGAAGATATTATTTATTAACTCCACTATTTTATTTCTCAATGGCTAGGAAAGAAGGAAGACAGCAATTGGAAACATGCTAATTCCTCAGTCATATAATGCATTTTCCAACTAGTACTGTATTAATTCCTACGTAAAACGTTCAGCGAACATATTAATGCAAAAACAGCAGAATTTACAGTCACTGTTGTTTTATAATTCATATGTTCAACTTATAATTGTTGTTTCCTGGAGAATGTACCTAGATTTGTCATAAGGATTCACCAGAAGAGAACTTGAGTCAGGAGTACTGATTTGAGCTATGCTCTTCAGGCTTGTAGAGGTCCCGTAGTACTCCACCTACATGCATAGATAAAGAGGGATATTCCTGATCAGTATGGAAATGAAGATTTAACACATTAATACAGGAACATTTTGAATTATTTGTTTTGTCAAGCATAGCGTAAGCAACTGACGCCGATAGCCCATTGAGTAAAAGAACAGAAGGCATATCAACACATGTTAATAAAAGCTATGGAAAAAATTGAAACTGCACTTTTATAGCTCATTCAGCTGCTTCCATTAAAAATTTTGGATAGAAAGAAAAGCGATTAACTAAGTCCATGTTACAACGGAAAATGAACTCACGACATATATTATATATAACAAACATACTATCAACAGCATAATGCAAAACTAGGTAAAGTTTTGGACTGATTAAAATGCATTAGTATGAGTGTAGTAGTTTAGAAAATAAAAATGTGTGTGTTTATACATATTAACCAAAATAATATTTAGGCAAACATGATATATCGATTTTTCACAGACTTCTTTGTATACCATGCTCACAATCACAAGTCATAAAAAAATGCATCAACATGCTACAAGAAGGAAAAAAATATCGACTGCAAGTACCTATCTGCTTCATATAGCTGATTGCTGAAAGTATCACACAACTAACAAATAACATGATATTATACAAGCGAGTTCGTACCTCAATTTTATCAAGCATTGCTGGATTTGATCGTCCAGTCCTAATAGAGCTGAAATTTGCTCGAACATTTTCAATAGTCTTTTCCATTCTTTCTTTCTAAGTATTACCAAATCACAACAAAATCAGACATCAAATTCGCACAATGTATAAACTGGTAGCTGTGAGAAAGTTACGAAGAAAGTCCAAAATTAATTACAATAAAACAAGACATACATAGCTGACAGACTTACGACATTTTTCTCAATTAACGATTTCTCAGCTTCAATATCTTCTATAGTTGCACACTTCACAGTTCCTACACTAAAATACACATCAAAATCTTATATTGAATTCCATATTTTAAGCAACAACCATAAACATAGGTACACTAATTTTTCCGTCAATTAACTTGCCTCTTTTGTGACAATTGACTGACAACCATACTTCTGTAAGAAAATTTTCCATAGCTCATTTGAAGTTTCACATAAGTGGAAGCAGCAGTCCAAGATTTCACATGTCCATTGCAGTTCCAACAATTGGGTCCTTAAGTACATACAAAGAGTAGCATGATCACTAAATAGGTGGATTTTAACATCACTGTCCAAGTTCAACAAAGTTAAATCTCTGAATTCACCGAAATTTTAGGGTCAAAATAAAAAATGATTTAGTTCGGTCCCCCTAGACTATATTACTAGTTCCGCCTCATCATAATTTTATTCTTTTACAAAACCTCGAATTTAAAACATACATTTTCGTAATTCCTACTATGCTGGAACCGTAAAATTTATTCATTTGACAAGATTATTCATATCGATATATTCATTTCATTGAGGTTCTACTTACATCAAAGTACCATAAAACCTAAACAAGAATAACAAATTGTGATCTTAAAAAATATATATAAACATCATAGACACACAATTCCACAAACAAGTAGAAGCATTTGCATAATAAACTGAAAGTTATCATTTTTAAGAAAGATAACATAAAAGATTTCACCTTTGGGCCTCAAAGATAGTATAATTCTGGGTGGGTTGGGCTTGAGATTGGCAATTTGGTAAATAGCAGCACTTGAAGATGATACTGAAATGGCCATTATGTGTGTATTATGAATCATACTGTGTATGTATAGACTCATATTTTTTTCCCAGATAATGGGTAAAAAGTTGGAGTGATAGGCCCGCAAGTATTGGCTAGTGGAGGGGATAAGTATAATTTAAGATTATATCTCCTCGCCGCTCATAACTTGGAATTTTATGAGTGAAAAATTTATAATTATTTCTGTCTGAATCAGAGCCTAAATGTGATTTACTTGGTCACGTGATGCAAATTTATGAATATGTCTCAGAGTCTATATTTAAATGCGTGGTTCATTGCATGAGACCGTATTATTTACCTGGTGCGCATCCTTTTGCGTAGCGGCTACGGTTTAACTATTATTAAAAATGAAAAAGAAAGAAATAAGGTGCAATGATAGAAATTAGAATCGGCAAAAAGAATTGTTTTTTAAATTTTTAGTTGATGAAAAAATAGATCAGTTTGGTCCAATAGTAAGATAGGCTTTTCGTAAATAATAGGGGTAGTTAAGGCCCAATAAAGGGTAAGGGCATAGGCCCATAATCAAAGTAACAGTTACCTTGCAATTACACTAAGTTTTCGATCAAAATAAATACTGAATACAATAAAATATTATTGAAATACTTATTTAATTGATTATAAATATAATATTTTAATGTTTTTGGTTATTGATAAATTTGTGTATTTTTCAATAAAAAATTATGTATATTTTAATTTAAAAATGTTAGAGAAAAGTGCCCCCTGTTGGAATAATCTTAAATTTAGTTATTAATTATTTGTTTATTTAATTATTAGATATTTTAGATATTTAGCAATAGATTAATTATTAGAAAAAAATATTATTTTAGAATTGTTTAGTAGTGGGGTAGTGGAGTTATGAAGTAAATTATGGATATGTAATTTACCCATTAATTAGTAGTGGTTAGTTTTAGTAGTAGTTAGTTTTAATATGTTTGTAAAACCTATATAATGGCTAGTTTACCTTGAGTTTTACAAGAGGAAAAGAAAAATAAGAAAAATAGCAGTACAAGTTCTCTGCAAAATGTAGGTGTCTTCTTTTTTCTTTAAAGTTTTACAATATGGTATCAGAGCCATATGATCCGGGGCTTATAAAACCCTTATTAAAATACGGGTATACATATATATATTATCCTTAATATTTTCCATGACATCTACAAATGCAAAAAAAAAATATGAGCATCTGGCAAAAAATTGTAGATTTCAGAATGATGAAGAAAGGATGGCACAATTGATCGAGGGAGAATTGAGTTGTGGAGAGAAAGTGCTCTAAAGTGTTTTTGGAGAGAAGTGCTCCAAAGTGTTTTTGATGAGAAAGTGCATCAAAATTGATGGTGGTGAGAAGTGCATCAGAGGCGAAGAGAAAGTGCTTCGTAAATTTAAGATTATGGGGGTGAATGTTGGAATAATCTTAAATTTAGTTATTAATTATTTGTTTATTTAATTATTAGATATTTTAGATATTTAGCAATAAATTAATTATTAGAGAAAAATATTATTTTAGAATTGTTTAGTAGTGGGGTAGTGGAGTTATGGAGTAAATTATGGACATGTAATTTACCCATTAATTAGTAGTGGTTAGTTTTAGTAGTAGTTAATTTTAATATGTTTATAAAGCCTATATAATGGCTACTTTACTTTGAGTTTTACAAGAGGAAAAGAAAAATAAGAAAAATAGCAGTACAAGTTCTCTGCAAAATGTAGGTGTCTTCTTTTTTCTTTAAAGTTTTACAATACCCCCAAATACTAATTAACAAAGTTATATATGAGTATTTAGTATATTTTAATTTTTAAGTCTATATAATTGACAGAGTTATAATTTTGTTATAAGATCGGCAATTGCAAAAATACTTCAAATGCATTTAGGTTAGAGTTGTAATAAAGAGCTTCAAGTCCATAATATTATTCCTTCCATCTCTTTTTACTTATTACATTTAAAAAAAAATATTTATTTCTAAATAGTTGTCTCGCTAGTCACCTCTCTGTCAATATACTTTTTACCAAGTATTTCCATATTTACTCCTATTTTTCTATTCCCAATATTAGACTTTATTACTAATACACAGATCTAACTCAATATTTAATACAATAATTATTAGATGTATACATTAAAACTCAATATTATTTTTTTTGCAAATGGAGGAGGGAGTATAACCTCATGCCAAACATAGTCTTGATGGAAAGCGTGAGAAACCATTAACCTGACGCCACCAGCCCTTTGGTTTGTTAAGCAAGACAAAAAGCAAAAAAGGGGGTTTCAACAATTTCCGTTACAAACGCAAAGATTGTGGTTTATTCTGCTATTAACGATGGAAAAAGATTGTTAAAAAGCAATTAACATGCATGATTTTCCATTCTTTCCATAAAACTCTCACTTTTAGTCACGTTTATACACATTGCCATATAAAACATATCACCATATTAATTATGCTTTCTCTATCTATAAAATACATACATTAATCCATATCTCTTCTTCTTGTTCTTCTCGGCAACTAATCAGGAAGATAAAATAACCACAGTAGTTTTCAAAGTTAAATCATGGGTGTTGCTATGAGATTAATATTAGGAATAGTTGTGTTTATAGCATTAACAAGTTCACTAATCAATGGTGAAGTTTACACTGTTGGAGCTTCTGATGGTTGGACAAGTGTTTCTCATGTAGATTATAAACATTGGGCTGATACTAAACAATTTCATGTGGGCGACATTATAAGTAAGTTTCTCATCCCACTTCATGTTTCCTCTTGCTAGGTTCCCAAAGCCTTTTTATTACTTTAAATTAGAGATAATATATGCGTATATGTTATCATCGATGAACGATTTGATATACACATGCGTTTACATATGTTGTAATTTGATTTTCTTTGAATACTTTGTGTCTATTTTTTTTATTAATTAGACTTATATGAGAATTGAAGAGATTAAAAAATAGTCTCTTGTGTCTTTTGTTATTTTGTTGCTTACATGGAAAAATTTTGTTACTTGTTATTTCACCTCTCAACATAGGAAGAAATCATATAATTTCATTGCATTAACAATTTGACGACCCAAATTTCTATTTTCAACATTTTACCATATGTTTATTTTTGTAGTTTTCAGGTACAACCAAGAATTCCACAATGTGATACAAGTAAGCTACGAAAACTACAAAGCATGCAATGCAACAAATCCTTTTGTCACGTACGCTACCGGAAATGATTCAATAACCATCAAATATCCTGGGCACTTCTTCTACATTTGCAGCTTCCCGCAACACTGTCAATCCGGCCAAAAGGTTGATATTCGGGTTCCGCACCCCCTTGCTCCGGAATCAGCAGCTCCCCAGCCTACTCTTCCACCAACATCTGCACCGCGAATACCGCCAGTTCCTGGTAATGGTACTGGCTCATCAACCCTCAACTCCAAGTGTGGCTTCTTCACAGTCGTTGTGCTGGCAGTTTTTACTTCTATTTTTGCTTATTAGAAATTTTGGTTTTTTTTTTCTTATGGTTTATTTGGGACTTTAAGTTATGTATTACCTTTAGAATAGGTTTCGAATTTCAATAGTTGCATCTTTATACAAGTTCAATATCTAATTGTTAATTAACCCCGGGTAAATCTAGCCACGTACAATTTGCCAGCACATCCATATTTTTACAGAGGGTAAAATTATTATGTGAAAATAGGTGAGAGCATTAATAATGAAGGTGTAAAAACAACTGTCAATCTTATCCCCTTTCTGGTTATTTTCATGTGTAAAGGGAGAAGGATGCATGTATGAATAAATGAAATGACAGGAAGGATGAGAAGGATTTTTGCACTGAAAGAAGCTGACAAACTATTAGTTGGCCCTTACCAGTAAGACTACTCACAGTCACAGATGAGATGAGGGTCCTGTAAAATAAAATTAATGTCTTGCAAAGCTTCCAAACTTTCTGCATGTCTGCTGTGAAAAGTTAAGTGAAATAGGTACCTATCAAATCTTCTTATAGATATTTTACCATATTAAAAACACACATGATAGACTCGAGCAACATCTATTCTCTTAATTCATAATTATTCACGAGAAGAAGTCAAGAAACACTTTTATTTCAAACACTTGGGTCGGCCAGCCAAGGTTGAGCAGGATTTAACTGAGTCTTGTGGACTTGACTGTTTAATTAATCAAGCTCAAATTTCTGTCCCAATTTGATTTATTTACTTTCACTAATCGAGATGACTCGTTTAGTTAAAGAAGTCGGGGGAATCGGTTACTTCAATTTTATATTAAATAGAGTCTAAATTTTATTCAAATTAGATTCGTTTAATTTCATGATCAGTTCATTTGAAAAATAGGTAATAATTTAATATATATAATTGTTGAGTTATCCTTAAAAGGTCATAAACACTTTTATTTATTTTATTGATATGGATGTAAGATGTTAGAAATACGTACTTTTTGTTTTATTTATAAGGAAAATAAATTCTAGAGTAAATTATAAAGTAATGACCATATTTTAAATTGATTTTCAAAATCATGATCAAATTTTTAAATTCTCAAATTCTAAAAATAGTTGTCAATATTTCTTTTCGCCTCTAAAAAATATTTTATCGTTAACTCTCGTTAAATCTTCTCCTTTAACTAATACTCAATATGTCCCAATTGTTTATCTTATTTGATTTTTTATGGTTAAATCGACTCAATTTTAATTAGAAATAAAAATTTATTCATTTATTATTTTGAAAAACTGAAAAATATATGTTAAAACAGATTAAATATACTTTCAAATGATATAATTTTTAAAAATATTTATGATTATATACCATATTAAATTTTCAGTAAAAGTTGTATCAGCTCTAAAAATTTAAACAAAATAGATAATTCAAAACGGAGGAAGTATATTTTTTTTTTTTGACAGAAAGCGAAGATTTTATTAAGCAATCAAATCCGACTCAATACAATTCTGGATAGAACGAGGAATATTAAACCTATCAAACGTACGATCAGACAAAAAATATGATTTCCTAGCTAGCTGGTGGGCAACCATATTAGCGGATCATTTAATAAAAAATAAATCTATTTTGTTCAATCTTTGTAACTCCCTCCTGCACTCCTCAATGATCTTGCCAAGGTAGGATCTCATAGGCACACTGCTTCTTACTGCTTGAACCACTGTTAAACAATCTGATTCAACAATGAAATCATGCCAGCCGCGCCTGTCCATCCAGCTCAAAGCCTCCTTAAAAGCCATAGCTTCTGCCTCCACAGGGGAATGTAGACCTCACTGAAAAATTGCCTTAGCTTCCTTTAATTGTCCCTCTGAATATCTTGCCACTAGTCCGAATCCAACACCGCCATGATCATCAAAAACCGCTGCATCAACTGTTATCTTGAGTTTGTTCGGTTGGGGCTTGACCCAAACACTGGCTCCATCT
Source organism: Apium graveolens (assembly GCF_009905375.1). Lineage (NCBI taxonomy): Eukaryota > Viridiplantae > Streptophyta > Magnoliopsida > Apiales > Apiaceae > Apium > Apium graveolens. The sequence continues at coordinate 133,654,953 of NC_133656.1, forward strand.
CCATTTACTTTAGGCTGAAGAGGAGTTGTAAAACTTCTATCTTGGGTTGTAATCCACTGCACAAGATACTGCCTTGCTGCTGCAACTGTCCTATAGATTCTCGTGTGTTTCTGGTTCCAGACCAGATCATTTCTTGTTCTCCAAAGAGACCAACAAAGCGAGACCATTTCTGCAAATTTGCTCTTATCCACCATGTCAAACACAGATACCAACCATGTACGAAAATCTGGAGCTTCTATAAAGGGAGAACCTGGAAGTAGAACCTGCCAGCACTGTCTAGCATATTGACACTCCACCAGGCTATGAACTATTGTTTTCACCTCTTCCTGACAAGTTGGATAGGTAGCTTGGACTTGTACTCTTTTTGACTGGAGTTGGACTAAGATTGGCAACGTGTTTGTTAATGCTCGCCAAACCAGATTAATCACTTTTGGCGGGGCTTTTATGTTCCAAATAATCTGCCAGACTCTGTCATGCAGATCTATATTTCTGTTACTTCTCTGAATTTGCAGTCTTCTGTAGGCCGATTTAACTGAGTATATACCAGAATCTTCAAACTTCCAGTAAAGCTGATCATTTTGGTCTGATGTAGACAAAGGGATAGCCAAAATATTTTCCTTATCCCTATTGTTAAAAATGTCTGAGATTACTTCCACATCCCACTCCAGTTTGTCTGTACACATTAATGAGTTAACTGTTCTACCATGTAGCCTAAATGTTTCAGACATGATATAAGGATTTACCTCTGTAGGTAACCAGGGTTGGTCTAAGATCTGGATGCAACTGTCATTATCCATTCTCCATCGAACACCATCTTTAAGCACCTGTTGAGCCTCCATTAAGCTTCTCCAGATGAAGCTAGGATTATGACATAGCCTAGCGTGAAGCACATCAGACTTGTCATAGTACCTAGCTTTATATAGTCTTGACACTAGGCTCTGGGTATTCGTAGCCAACCTCCATAATTGTTTGCCCAGCATAGCGATATTAAAATCCCTGAAATTTCTGAAACTCATGCCACCACCCCTTTTGTGTTTAGACAACCTGTCCCGGTTCATCCATACCACATTCGAGTTGTTGCTTTGCCCAGAACTCCACCAGTATTTCGTTAAACACTTTTCAATGCTATTGGTAATATCTTGAGGTAATACAAAAACATTCATAGCGTAAACTGGTAATGTTTGGGCCACTTGCTTCACCAAAATCTCCTTGTCAGCTCTGGAAACAAAATACCCATCCCAGCTACGTATCATCATGTTAACCTTGTTCTTCAAATAACCTAGAATTGCATATTTATTTCTGCCAATGATGTTTGGCAGACCAAGGTATGTTGAATGCTCGTTTGCCTCAATCATCTGCAAAGTGCCACAAATGGGTTGCCTGTTGTACTGTAGGACATTCGAGCTGTAAAAGATTGATGATTTTCCTTTATTTACTTGTTGGCCTAAAGCTTTTTCATAAATCTCCAACAGTTCCCGCACTCTCATAGCCTCTTCTGGGTATGCTTTGCAAAATAAATATCAGTCATCGACAAAGAGCATATGATTTATCACCGGAGCTTTCCTGCAAACCTTAACTCCATGAATCCATTTGTTGTGCTCATACTTTCTCAATAGCGAAGATAATCCCTCAGCACAAATAATAAACAGATAGGGGGACAACGGATCGCCTTAACGAAGACCCCTGGTAGGAATTATTGGCCCCATTACCTGCTCCCCATGAGTGATCGAGTACACAACCATTGTTACACACTGAAGGACTAACTGAACCCACCACCGAGAGAACCCCATCTTTAACAGAATTGCTCTCAAAAAAGCCCATTCTATCCGATCATATGCTTTACTCATATCGAGTTTTAAAGCCATGAAACCATCCTTTCCTGTTTTCTTACCTTTCAAGTAGTGCATTATCTCATACGCAACCATGATGTTGTCAGATATAAGCCTATCCGGGATAAACGCACTTTGAGTAGTAGATACCACACTGTTGAGTAACTCTTTCATTCTATTTGCCATTACCTTAGTGACAATCTTCATTACCACATTGCAAAGCGCTATTGGTCTGAGCTCTCCTAGCATTGAGGGGCTTGTTTTTTCGGGATCAAAATGATATTAGTATCATTTAATCCCTCCGGAATCTCTCCTGTATTAAAGGTGTTTTTGATCAATATATAAATGTCATCACCAACAATGTGCCAATGCCTTTGATAGAATGTCGGGGTCATTCCATCTGGCCCTGGTGCTTTATCAGGGTGCATTTGGAATAAGGCCCTTCTCACTTCTTCACGCGTCAGTTCTGTTTTCAAGCTGTTATTCTGCTCCTCAGATATCGACTGAGAAACACAGTCAATGACACCCTCGAGCTCCACTTGTCCAGCTGTGAATAGGTCTCTGTAAAATGATTCGATGAGAGCTTGAAGTCCATTTTTCCAATCAAACCATTTCCCAGATTCATCTTTCAACTTAACAATTCGATTCAATCTCCTTCTTTTGTTGCAGGCTGCATGAAAGTATTTCGTATTCTTATCCCCTGCGTTCAACCATAACTGCTTTGATCTTTAGCGCCAGAATATCTCCTTCTGATCCAAGATTAGAAATAGCTGTTGTTTAACCTCCTTGTACTCTTTTACTGACAAATCATCTCTTTTCCTTCGAAGCTCTTTTAATTTATGATGACAAGCTCGTATCCGTTTATTGAAGCAGCCCGTTATCTCTCTTCCCCAGATACTTAGCGAGTCTGCACAGAGCTTAATTTTTTGCTGAACATCTGTAGCTGCACCAGTTTCCCAGTTTTCTCGAATGATAGTACTGCATAACGGTTCCGTTAACCAAGCATTTTCAAACCGGAATCGAGACTGTCTCTTACCTGAAACTTTATGGGTTGTGTCAAGGAAAATAGCACTGTGGTCAGACGGGGATCCCTCCAGATTGTACAGCTTTGCATACGGAAACAATTCTAACCAGCTGTTAGACGCGAGAGCACGATCCAGACGTATTTCCACCCAGTTTTATGTACCCCTTCCTCTTTCTCACATAAATTGGTGGCCATGCAGCTCTAAGTCATTTAATCCAGCTTCCTCTAAAGTGTCACTGAAACCATCTAACAGCCATTGCGGATATGACATTCCTCCTCTCTTATCTTCTTGTTGCAAGATGTTGTTCATATCACCAATAGTACACCATGGCAGGTTATTTTCTCTAGACAAGTTTCTAAGCAGCTCCCATATTCTTCTTCTATGATTTCTGTTGGGCTCTCCATAAAAACCCGTCATTCTCCATGTCTGCATATCTGGTATGAATATGACCACGTCGATGTGATTGATCGATATGCTCTGTAAACTGACCTGAATTTGATCTTTCCAGAGTAAGGTTAAGCCTCCACTACGCCCCTGAGCTTCCACTGTAAGCATACCTTGAAATCCTGTTCTCGTTCTTACGTTTTCCATCTTTTTTGAGTTACTTAAAGTCTCACAGATAAACATTACATCAGGCCTATGTTGACGTATAACGTCCTGAAGGAACTGAATCTTCCAAGGCGGCCCCATGCCTTGGCAGTTCCAGATGAGGATTTTCATGACGTCCGGCTAGCTTGCTTAGCAAGCGTAGCCAGTTGAGAGTTGGTTGATGATGTACAATCCAAACCAGAAAGGCCACCATCCTTTGTTTTATTGCTTACAGTTAAGTCTGTCACTAGTCCAAGTCCACCTGGTGTGTCCATTGTGTCATAGTTGCCCGGTCCACCCCGCATCCTTTTCCTATCTGTAACTAAAAGCCCAGTCAATTCATCATTATCCGGCCCACTTTCAATATTTGATTTCCCAATTTCCCCCGGAGTCTCCAAATTTAAATATTCCCTCCTACTTTCCAAGTTTCTTGTTCCTGGAATTAAGGCGTATGTATTATCCCCTTGATTTCGCCTTTCCAACCTTACCTCATTGCCTAAAATCATGTTGTTATCCTCATTTGCGTAACTGACTCCCCCTGATTTCGGGCCTGGCCCGTACCGTCCCTGACGCGCCTCCCACCCTGAGTCATCGTCTTCCCTCAGGTATCTGCTTCTTGCCTGACCACCAGCTCTCCTAGGCGGGGCTCTAAGCCAACTACCCCACTCCTGACTACCCTCATCATTCGTTCGAGAAAGAAATTTCTTACAGTATCTTTCCGTGTGAGTTAGCATACCACAGGTGAAGCAAAACTCCCCTAGTCGTTCATATTTGCATGACACCATCACCTCCACTCCATTCTTTTTTGTTATTTTCTTCCTCCGTTTGAGAGGTTTTCTGACATTCAATCTAACTTTGATACACATAAACTCTTTCCACAGACTTGAGTTATTCTTGCAATCATATTCTAAAAATTCACCAAAGAAGTCTCCCAAAAGCTTTCCTACCGATTCAGACATGAACCCAGAAGGAAGATCAAATATTTGCAGCCAAATATTCATGTGCCACAGAGGGACATTCATAGGATCTTCACCATTGGGGATCTCCGCCAACACCAGCATTGCGTTATCAAAGGACCATGGACCACCTTTCAGAACCCAGATCTTATCCTCCTTGTGAAAGAACTGGAACAAAAAGATCCCTACTTCCAGTTCTTTAATGTTTACACCCATTGCCGGCTTCCAGACATCAGTCATCTTTGTTTTCATGGCATTACCGTTAATGCTTTTCCCCGTCAGGAATCTACCAACCATACATAATTCATACTTATTGGTTTCAACCTCTTCTTCTCCTTCAATTACAAAAGCAGAATTTTCTTCCTCCTCAATATCTAACAAAGCAAACTGTTCATTTAAATCAATAACACGAGCCATGAGAAAATAAAACTCACACGATTCACCCTTTAGACTTGAGGTTGAACGGAGAGAAACATAAAACTCTCACATAGTATGGAGAGAAATTGCTAAATTATTTGCTAAAACGTATTTAAAATTTAATTAAACGGAGGAAGTATATTTAAAACGTAAATTACACAAAAATAGCTATATTTACGATTATTTTCAAAAGAGTGATCAAATCACCTGGAGTATAATTATTTAAATAAAGAAATTATATAAACATGTAATATATTTTTAAAATGAAATGTAGACGTAAATAGGGTACTTTAAAAGTAGTCGAGAACAAAGCAAGTCTACACAAACTCAGTCAATAGCATCGCAAATGAAGGAGACATGAAGGGACGAAACAAAACCCACGTCTATAAAATAAAATAACTACCCCCTTCCTCACTTACACTCCCCCCTCCCTCCTTATCAGTCCCAGCCTATACTTACACACTGCCTATACGTATCTCTATCTCATGCACCACCATTAATACTCCACATATACAAAGCGTGAGCACACGGATCACTGTCCCTCATATTCAATCTCACTTACTCCTTATTATTACTAAGACCGAAACTTAACATATCTCAGTATATTCGGCTTATAAATATCTAAATATCTCAGGAACAACGAACAATGGAGCTGAGTAATGTGACGCTTGAGATCTTCTCCAAGCTTGAGCAGAAGTGGTTGTATCACTGTGACGGCAAGAAGACTCGTGTCCTTAGTATTGACGGCGGCGGAACCACCGGCATTGTTGCCGGCGCTGCTTTGATACATCTCGAGCATCAGATCCGTACCAAAACCGGCAATTCCGCCGCGAAAATCGCTGATTTTTTCGATATCATTGCAGGTACTGGAATCGGCGCTTTGTTCGCAGCGATGATCGCCGCGGATGACGGTGCCGGACGGCCGGTTTACTCCGCCGAAGAGGCGGTGAAGATTGTTGATGAAAATCAATCGAAGTTGTATAAACACAAAAACGGCGGCGTTTTTGGAATGAGGAAGAAGAGGTTTGATAGTAATAGTATGGAGAGAGTGTTGAAGAAAGCGTTGACTCGTGATGATGGCAAGGTGTTGACTTTGAAGGACACGTGTAAGCCTCTGCTTGTTCCGTGTTTCGACGTTAACACCTCGGCGCCGTTCGTTTTCTCCAGAGCTGACGCTAGTGAGTCGGCGAGTTTCGATTTCGAGCTCTGGAAAGTTTGCCGTGCCACTTCAGCAACTCCGTTCGTGCTCAAGCCGTTTAATTTGAAGTCAATTGATGGAAAAACTTCGTGCTTAGCTATAGACGGTGGCCTCGTGATGAATAATCCGACTGCTGCTGCGGTTACTCATGTGTTGCATAATAAGCACGATTTTCCGTCTGTTACTGGCGTTGAAGATTTGCTAGTCTTGTCTCTTGGTAATGGTCCGTTATCGATTGGCATGAAAAAGAAAGTGAGACGTAACGGTGAATGTGTGAAAGCGTCGGTTGTTGATATCGTGCTTGATGGAGTCTCGGAGACTGTTGATCAAATGCTTGGAAATGCATTTTGCTGGAATCACTCGGATTACGTCAGAGTTCAGGTCAGTTACTTTCAGAGGTTCAGTTCATTTACATTCTTTTTGCTGATAGCCTGATACATATTTCAGTACTGTACAATTTCTGTACTAGATTTTATTCTGTTGCACTGTGTAAGCTTAAGTTTATGATGCTATGGAAGTATGTACAGTAACTTTTAAAGGTACAATTCCTGTTGAATAAGGTATTAAGAATTGTACATACCGATTACAGAGTTAATTGGTGTTTATTTTTAATAAATTAAAAAAAAAATCAAACATTTTGAGAAAACAAATTAGGGAAGTAGGATCATAGAGGATGGGATACAAGTAGAATTCTTTGACAATGCTCGTAAAGGGAGCAAGGAAAGTATCGCTACAGCAAGATGTGTTTGGTTAATTCGAGATTTGTTTTTGAATGGTGATATGTTAGTTTTGTAAGTTGTAACTAGAATTAAGAGGAGATTATATGTTTGCAGGCAAATGGGTGTGTTAGTGAAGGAGGTAAGCTGACAGCGGAACAAGTGCTGAAAGAGAGAGCAGTTGAATCTCTGCCGTTTGGTGGTAAGCGTTTGCTGGCGGAGACAAACGGAGATAGAATCGGAAGTTTCGTGCAACGACTTGTTGCCACGGGACGGAGTAGTTTGCCACCAAGCCCGTGCAAAGATATCGCGGTTAGCCCTCTTGCTAGCGGCCGTTAATAGTTTACTCTAGTATTTTATTAGCATGAAATTTTCAAATTTTAAATTTGTAGTGATCAGGTTGCTTTAATTGCCCCTGTAATCGAGTTTGATAGATAGAAATAACATGGTAACCTGTTTTTTAGCATCCAGTCTCCTCAGTTTTTGAATTTTACTACAAATAATAGTAGTATAGAATCAGAGGTGTTTAATGATCATATAAATTGACTGAAATCTAACAATCTATGTAGTTGAAGGCTTAATATACGGGGTCCCCATGTGTGCTTGCAATACCATATCGGTATGTGTACTTGGGATCATGTCTTAACATAAATGTTTGATACAACCAAATGAGACTCCACCGGGTCCTCTCCTAGAAAAATGTCTTTAAAAGTGACTTCATCTAATGTTATTGAGAGCTGGATCGAGTAAAGAAGCATAACGGAAATCCAAATGGATATCAAACCGAAATGCGAGGAAAATTGATAAAAACTTAAATCAAAATCCAAGTCATCATAACTAAATATTTTTATTTATAAGTTATAATTGTTCGAATAGAACGCTGACTCTTATTATCATGCAGATGGATATTCGTCTTAAGAATTCTGGTTCTTGACATACAATGATTTTGTAAGTTGTAATTATTTGTTCGTCAAAATTTTTCACGAAAAATTGAATTCAATATAAGAGGTAGGACGTTTACATCATTTTATCCGCACTTAGATATTTTAGAATTCCTTTTATTTATAGATATTTCCGTCGATAAATTACTTGATAACAATTGTTGGATGTGATAACAAACTACTTGATAACAAGAATTGGTTGTGGACTAGCACCCTTCTCTTTATCGTAAAATTGGTATTCCCTTGGCTATGTATCAAGATCACGCAGGTCTGAGCTCATGGTTTAGAGGATCAAAGGCAAGGATCAATTGAGTAGTTGCTTGTCATTTTATATTAAACAGAAATGTTAGCAGCTAGCACCCTTGGGTTTCTTTGTCGAAATTGATCGCATCTAGAATTATAGATGAATGTATATTTGGCAAGATGCTTTCAAGGCAGCTGCTAAGTTGGGTGACAGGGTCAAGTACTATAAATACATTTATCACAATACATGTATTATTAGAGTGATCAGAGATCGAATAGTTTCCCTAGTGGCCCAAAATCTATGTTGTGCTACTTAGGTGTATAAAGTACTAATACCGTATTATTTAAAATGGCGCTTAACAGTTTGTTTCTAAGCTTTATTTATATTCTAAAAAGAATTAATAACAAAGATTAAAAAAGGGCAACTAGTAAAACAAGGTTCTATGTATAAAGCTGACAAGATTAACAAGAGTAGAAGTAGACCGCCTCTGAAATAGTTAAGTACCCAAACTTGTTGATAAAGGAACAAGAACATAGTTAAGGAGTCGAGTGATTAGTCCCCAAGTATATAATCCAGTTGCGGATTCAGATTAAGACTTACATGGTGCATGCTACAATATGGGTTTAATTAGACTTGGGTGAATAGAGTTATGAGATTGATTTAGTGGGTGTATATTTTTGGTGATATTGTTCCCCAAAGAGACTGTTGTGGATGCTTTTATTGGCTAAGACATATAAAAGAAGATAGCTTCAGATCTCTTAGCTAAACTTTAGGAAGTAATATCTTTAAAATCTTCCATTCCTATTGTTTAGGAATTAGTATATTTATATATTAGGTAATATCTTTATTTCTTGAGGAGTACGTTAGGTATAATAATTTGTAATCCTATTTAAAGGAAGGAACATGGGAAATAAAAGGGGCATTCAGTTTTCTCTCAATTAAATATTAAGGAGAGTTGGTGATCTCTTAACAAATCACCATAGCAGGTTCAAAGGTAGGTTCCTCAAAGAACAGGAAAGACCAGGGAAATCAAGGAGATTTTCATGTTCACAGACCTGTGACGAGATCCTTTTCTCGGACTCATAATATCTTGGTATCAGAGCCTACCGTCATGGGTGACTTTGAGCAGCTGACAACCAGGGTTCATGATTTAGAGCACAAACTCACAGAAAATAATAAGGAGATGCGTGAAATCAAAGATGACGTGCGAGCACTGAGACGTTTAATGGAGTTACACTTTTCCACAAAGGAAAAGGGGTCTGAAGAGATGGGATCCAACACAAGCCACCAGACAGGTCCAAAAATATCTTCTACCTCTCACCAAACATCTACAGGAGCGCCGTTTATACCTAAATACAGTAGACTGGAATTTCCATCGTATGATGGAACAGGAGATCCTCTAGGATGGTTATACCGATGTGAACAATTTTTTTCCAACCAACGAACAGATGAACGAGACAAGGTGGGATTAGCCGCGTTTCATATGACCGAAGAAGCACAACTATGGTATTACAGATTGGAACAAGAGGAGCCAGGGATCAATTGGGTTCAATTCAAATCATATTGTCTCCTCAGGTTTGGTCCTCCACTAACAAATAATCCATTAGGTGAACTCATCAACCTTAAACAAACAGGTACCGTGGAAGAGTATCAAAGGCAATTTCAGACTCTTCTTGCTAGAGCAACGACTGTCCGATCAGACCAGCAAGTTGATATGTTCACTGCAGGGTTAGTCGAGACTCTCAGAGTAGATGTAGAGATGTAGAATCCTCCAAATCTGGTAACAGCCATGAATTTGGCCAGAGCGTTTGAAAGAAAAATGCAACTTAATCGTGGAAGTATTAACACTTGGAGACCTCAAACAACATGGTCAAGCCCAAAGGCCCTGGGAACATCAATACCTACTGCAACCAATCATGAGCCAAAGTCACAAACTAGCATTAACTTGAAGCCACCAGTAAGCAACAATTTAAAATCAGTATCTAGTGTGGGCAGCAGTATTGTACCTCCCATCCGGCGTTTGTCTAAAGCTGGGATGTCAGAATGAAGGGCAAAAGGACAATGTTATAATTGCGATGAACTCTATTCAGCAGGCCATAAATGCAAGAGAATTTTTTGCCTTTTGGTTGATGATCGCGATGATGATGGAGAAGAACCCCATATGTTCGAACCTGAAATTTCACTTAATGCAATTACCGGTATAAGGAATTTCAAGACTATGCAGCTACAAGCGTGGATAAATGGAAAACCGATATTGATACTTGTCGATTCAGGAAGTACACACAATTTTATAAATGAAAAGGTCGCCCTCCAATTGAAATTGCCGATGGAGATCAAGCAGAGATTACAAGTTGCTATAGCAAATGGTGAGAAGATACATAGTCCTGGAATATGTAAGGACGTGCACATCCAGGTTGATTCTGAATCATTCATTACTGATTTATTTGTATTGTCCTTGGATGGATTTGATGTAGTTCTTGGGGTTAAATGGCTTAGCACTTTAGGCCAAATCTTATGGGATTTTAACTCTCTGAAGATGACATTTTGTTTGAATGATAAGAAGGTCATCTGGCAGGGAGTTTTAGTGGAGGTAAAACATCCACATGTGCATATGTTGACAGACGAAACAACACACGCAATGGACATGAAAAGACTGATTACTGATTTTTCTGATATATTTCAAGAACCTAAAGGGCTCCCTCCACCTCGAGCTTGTGATCACAGAATCATCTTGTCAAATAATTCTGATCCGGTAGTAGTACGACCATATCGATATCCACACCTGCAAAAAGAAGAGATCGAAAGATAATGTGATGAAATGTTGAAACGAGGGATCATTCGGCCTAGTCGTTCTCCTTTTTCTTCCCCCGTCTTGTTAGTTGCAAAACATGATGGTACATGGAGATTCTGTATAGATTACAGAGAGTTGAATCAACGAACTATTAAGGATAAATTTCCTATTCCGGTTGTAGACGAGTTAATAGATGAGCTTTATGGTGCTCGATATTTCACGAAACTGGATCTCAAGTCAGGATACTTTCAAGTCAGAATGGATCCTCAAGATATTGAAAAGACTGCTTTCCGCACTCACCACGGTCACTTTGAGTTCTTAGTCATGTCGTTTGGCCTCACAAACGCACCATCTACCTTTCAGTCTTTAATGAACGAGGTATTTTATTTTTACCTTCGTAAATTTGTTTTAGTATTCTTTGATGATATTTTGGTGTATAGTAAGACTTGGGTGGAACACATTCAGCATCTAAGGATTGTGTTTGGATTACTCCGACAACATACACTATTTCTCAAACGGTCTAAGTGCTCTTTAGGTGAGAAGCAGGTCACTTACTTGGGCCATGTTATCACTGGCGATGGTGTCACAGTAGATAGTTCCAAAATTCAAGCAATACAAGAATGGCCTAAGCCTCAATCAGCAAAGGCTTTACGTAGCTTCCTTGGTTTGACAGGATATTACCGTAAATTTGTACAAAACTATGGAGCTATAGCTGCTTCGCTAACAAATCTGTTGCGCAAGAATGCTTTTCAGTGGAACAGTGCCGCAGAAACAACTTTTGTGCAGTTACAAAATGCTTTATCTACAACTCCTGTTTTGCAATTACCTAACTTCGATGTTGAGTTTCTCATCAAATGTGATGCTCCTGGCATGGGGATTGGTGCTGTTTTACAACAGCAAGGACATCCAATCGCTTTCTTTAGTCGAAAGTTAGCTGACCGACATCTAAAATTGCCAGCTTATGAACGGGAATTAATTGGATTAGCTAGAGCAGTTCAACACTTGAGACCTTATTTGTGGGGCAGATCATTTTTCAGTAAAACTGATCATTATAACCTGAAGTATCTACTAGAACAACGACTTGTAACTCCTCCTCAACAACATTGGGTTAGTAAATTAGTGGGGTTTGATTTTCGAGTTGATTATAAGGCGGGATCCTTAAATCAGGCAGCAGATGCATTGTCAAGGCGTGATGAAGACTCTATACTGCTGTGTGGTATTTCAACTCCACATTTGACTTATTGGATAATGTTCGACATGAGGTGGCAGAATCAGCAGATATGTCAACACTTGTGCAAAAAATTCAATCAGGAACAATAAATTCGAATTGGGCTTTTACCAATGGGTTGGTGACATTTAAAGGTCGTGTATACCTTCCAACTAATTCATCATTGATTCCAAACATCATATCTGCCATTCATAACTCCACGCACGAAGGAATTCAAAAAACCTTATATCGTGTTCAAGCTAATTTTTATTGGCTTGGAATGAAAACCAGTGTTAAGGAATACATCCAAAATTGTTCGGTGTGCCAGCAAAACAAGTGGGAAAATCTTCATTCGGCCGGTCTTCTGCAGCCTCTTGCTATTCCTGTGCAGATTTGGGCAGACATTTCAATGGATTTCATTGATGGACTACCTAAAGTAAGAGGCAAATCAGTTCTTTATGTTGTGGTAGATCGTTTTTCCAAGTATGCACATTTTATTCCTCTTTCACATCCATATAGTGCCACTTCTGTTGCTCATATTTTCTTTACTCAGATATTTCATTTACATGGGCTACCCGAATCTATTGTTAGTGACAGGGACCCTATTTTTACAAGCACATTCTGGCGAGAATTGTTCAGATTAAGTGGTACAACCTTATCCCTTTCTTCAGCTTATCATCCTCAATCGGATGGACAAACTGAGGTGGTAAATCGGACAATTGAGATGTATCTCCGTTGCTTTATTGGAGATCAGCCGCTAAAATGGATTGATCATCTTCCTTGGGCTGAATATTGTTATAATACCGCATATCATTCTTCTCTAGGTATGACACCTTTTCGATTTGTTTATGGTCGTGATCCTCCACGTTTGTTGTCTTATGAACCTGGTTCTACTCGTGTAGAAGAAGTTGATCGTTCTCTACAAGAAAGAGATGCTCTACTAGCAGATGTACATCTTCGTCTACAACAGGCACAACTCAGAATGAAACAAGTATTTGATAAACATCATCGCGAAGTATCATTTGAGCCTGGACAACTAGTTTGGTTGAAACTGCAGCCATATCGCCAACGATCTTTGGGTAAACGTACAAGTCAGAAACTAGCTCCCAAGTTCTTTGGACCCTTCAAGATTTTGCAACGCATTGGTGAGGTAGTATATAGGTTGAAACTTCCAGAAGGTAACAAAATTCATGATGTTTTTCATGTTTCATTGCTCAAGGAATTTAGAGGTGTTCCTCCGGCTAGTGTGCCCACTTTACCACTTCTTCAAGACGGGAAAATCATTCCTCAACCTGAATCAATTATTCGTTCTAGGGTGAATCGAGGTGTTGTCGAACTACTGGTGGCATGGGTAGGCCTGCCTTTAGCTGAAACAACCTGGATTCCTTTGTTTGAGTTCCAGGAGTCTTATCCCGATTTTAAGCTTGAGGACAAGCTTTTAGTCCAGGAGGGGAGTAATGTTGTTGATGCTTTTATTGGCAAGACATATAAAAGAAGATAGCTCCAGATCTCTTAGCTAAACTTTAGGAAGTAATATCTTTAAAATCTTCAATTCCTATTATTTAGGAATTAGTATATTTATATATTAGGTAATATCTTTATTTCTTGAGGAGTACGTTAGGTATAATAATTTGTAATCCTATTTAAAGGAAGGAACATGGGAAATAAAAGGGGCATTCAGTTTTCTCTCAATTAAATATTAAGGAGAGTTGGTGATCTCTTAACAAATCACCATAGCAGGTTCAAGGGTAGGTTCCTCGAAAAATAGGAAAGACCAGGGAAATCAAGGAGATTATCATGTTCACAGACCTGTGACGAGATCCTTTTCTCGGACTCATAACAGAGACTTATGTCAAGATGATCCCATACCACCATGCATATATATTATGTGTGCGGAGGGGGTTAAGTTCTATTATCAGGCAAAATGAGGAGGCTGGTCTTTTGTACGATTGTACTATTGTAAATGGAGCACATACTATATCATATCATTTTTTCGTGAACAATTGCTACTTCTTTTTTAAAGCAACAGGAAGCAAAAGAAAGCAAAGTTGATGTAATGAAACAGATTCTGAATAGGTATGAAGGTATTTTAGAACAGAAAATAAATTATGCAAAGTCAGCTATCACTTTTTCTCCTAATACGAGTCCAGGGTGTAAAGAGGATGTTTGTCATCAGCTGGGGGTTCGTGAGCAGCAAAATCCGAGAAAGTACTTGGGGATACCCATGATGGCAGGAATATGGAAGAGTGCAACTTTCTCTTTTTGTTAGAACAAATACATCAAAAGCTTCAAGGGTGGCAAAATCAGTCTCTGTCAAAAGTTGGGAAAGTAACTTTACTTAAAACAACGGCTCATGTAATTCTAAACTTTTGGATGAATATGTTTCTCATTCCTTTAGAGGTGTGTGAAGGGATTGAAAAAGCGATGACTGTATTTTAGTGGGGAAATGGTAGCTCGAGTAGGGGTATTAAGTGGATGTCATGGGAAAGACTTTGTGTAATTAAGGAATATGGTAGTTAGGGTTTTAAGAAGCTACCGAGTTTTAATTTGGTAATGTTGGCGAAGAAAGTATAGAGATTGGTTAATAATACAAATACTCTTATTACACAGTTAATGCGTGCATGATACTACTCAAAAATAGATTTTTTAAATGCTAAAATCCGATCAAATCCAAGTTATGTATGGAGAATTATATTAGAGGCTCGGGATGAGGTTCGATAGGGGTGTAGGCGTCGAATAGGAGATGGGTTAAGTACTAAGATATGGCAAATTCCATGGTTACCTTGTTAACAAATGATTTTCTGACTACGGAGATTTCAAACGAGTTACATCATGTGATGGTGCAAAGTCTATTCGATGAAAACCGGGGGTGGGATGAAGGAATTCTCAACGATATTTTAAATGAAAGGGACAGAGATTTGGTTCGACAAATTCCATTGTCGAGAAGTTAGAGGGAAGATTCTTGATTTTGGGCACTTGATGATAAGGGTGAGTTTAGTGTAAGGAGTTGTTATAGAAAATTAAGAGGGGGAACGGAGTGTTTGAATGGGTTGTTTTGGAGAAAATTATGGGGTCTGAAATTTCCTGGAAAAGTAGTGAACCTGATATGGCGAGCGTGTCGTAGTTGTTTACCTACAGCTAATGCACTAGCTGAGAAGAATATTAATGTGCACACACAGTGTTCTTGGTGTCAATTATTTGTGAAGGACGATATTCATGTATTGTTCCAATGTAGTTTTGCTCGAGAGGTGTGGGAGAATGCTGAACTTAGAAACCTTGTTATGGTCTGGCCAAATGAGACGATTTTGACAGTCATGCAAAGGATATTCTAAATAGGTCGTAAAGAACAGTTTTTGATGGTGAGTTTGATATATTGGAATCTTTGGCAGAGGAGAAATAATTGGGTATGGAACCATGTAAACACATCGAGTTTTGGTGTAAGATCAAATGCATGTAGCATGTTAGCGGAATGGCAGTGTGTTAGGGAAGAGATGAAGACCAGAACAACACATCAACATGTAACGGAGTGTAAGTGGTGTAAACCACCTACCGTATGGGTCAAGATAAATACAGATGCAGTGTGTATGCAAGGATCAGACCAGGTGGGTGTAGGATATGTAGTTACAGACGAATGAGGAAACTTTGTTCGTTCCTGGTGCAATATAGTACATGGCAGGTTCCAATCGCGGGAAGCAGAAACTATAATTCTTAGAGAAGATTTAAGCTGGACAAAGGAATGGAGGAGAAGTAACTGTAATTTTGAATGCGATGCAAAACTTCTAGTTGATGCAGTTAATGGAGTTAGGGAAAACTTATTTTCATGCGATGGTTGAAGATTTTATTGATATCCTTAAACACTTTAATGAAGTATCAGTTGTGTATGCACATAAATCTGCGAGTATTGTGACTCATAACTTAGCACGTGATACTTATTTTATGTCAGGTCTCACAGAGTGGTTATACACTGCTCCGGATTTTATCATTTGTATGCTTGATTCTGATAAATATTAATGCAAGTGCGTTTTATAAAAAAAAAAGATTTCTGTTAGTTAATATCTATCATAGCCGCGGGCGAACAGAGCCGAATCAAGTTCTGTCCGAGATGAGTTGAGATTAATATTTTTTAAAACGAGTCGAGTTTGATAATCAAACGGAAAGTAATGCTCAACCTCAGCTCGTTATAAACGAGCAGAGTCCGAATCAAATACGATTTTTAATCACGAACAACTGAGATGAGTCGAGTTGTCCACTAGTAGTTCGCATGTATGTTTCAATCGCCAATCTTAAAGTATTATAATTTATAATTTTACAAGTTGTATCGAGATCAAATAATAGTCTTATATTATAATTATATACGCACGCTCACACTCTACACTTGTTTCTTATACTATATCATTTTATATTTTAAGATGAGTTTTAGAAATTATCCAATTTTATTTTAAATTATTGAGACATTCATAACTTTAAAAATTGAACATTATTTTTTAAGTCGCCGATGTCGAAATCTTATTATTTTTGACATTTTACTCAAAATAGCATAATAGTCCATACGAGACATGGGTCGTTTCTAGCAATATCAGAATACGATGTATATAATTTTTAAATTTTTAGCTTTTTGCGATTAAAAAATAAAGTATGTAATCTATAATAATTTAATTTAAGTATACAAAAAATAACAAAGAAAATAGTTTAGGCTCAATGATTATTTGCACGTGATGCTTTATTTTGTTACATTTATTCTTCTTCTTTTTCAAGATTTGACGATTCTGGTGATAACAAATCGTTTTATTGGCTGTGACCTCTAAGTTAAATATGTTGTTTTGTATCATAATCTGCGCAGTTTCAGTTTATATGTGTATGAGGTAATGGAAATTTATCGCATATAAAGTAGAGGATGTGTCGGTCCAATCTCAAATTTCTCATGTTGAAATATGTCAGTATAATGTTTTTAAATATTTCGCGACAATGTTTATATAAAAAAATAGGCAGATCTATTATTTATGCATGTGACATGTACTTTAGAACATGTTATTGTGTATGTGTTAGTGTAATTTTCAGATTATATATTATTTTTTAGTATATAGACCAATATGCATGTGACATGTACTTTAGAACATGTTATTGTGTATGTGTTAGTGTAGTTTTCAGATTATATATTATTTTTTAGTATATAGACCAATATAGCGTTATTTTAATCATTCATAATTTTGTTCGTGAATGATTTCAAACTTTTTCATATCCAAATTCAATAATTATATATTGGCTTTTCGTGCCAAACTTTTCTAAATTCGATAAAATTGTTACAAATATTAGTACTTAAATTTTTAATATTTTAATGTTATTAAGGAAGAAATAGTACGATAATTTCTGTGACCAATATAATTATTTTTCATTTTTAACTTATAACACATCAAATGAAATCAAATTTTTAATGCGTGCATAAGTTTTATTCATATATTTAAATTTAAATATAAAAATATTTATATAATAATAATACAATTTTGTACCAAATAAACAATTAGAAAAAGTATCGTGTTTCATTCACAAACTTTTAAATATATGTAATTTTTTGAAAATAAAGTATTGTTAAAAATCGTTTAAGTCAATTCATTTCCAAAATTACATTTAGTGCTAGAATTATTTTTCTTTTATAAAATTATATAAAAAAATTTAATCTAATTTTGTATAAAACAAAAATTAGAATTTAAAATTTGCTTTTTAATAATTTAGCATTACTAAAAAAAGTCACATAGACATAGTTAAAATTTGATATTAATGTACATATTGTTTTAACAAAGTATAATTTAAAAAAAATGGTTGGTTAAGTACAAAGCCCATGGGAGGTAATTTTACCCGCCTCACTTTTTTAAACAAGGTGAATTCACTTGAATGAGACAATCCCGAATTCTGTTCATAATCTCACTAATTTTTGTAGTTCATTTGCCGCCTAAGGAGCTATGGAGCCCGTTGTCCCAAAATCAGAATTCTTCACCTTCCCAATAATGTCGATTACAAATTCGATGCTAAAATTCCATACTCTAATTGTTTTACATGATATTTATTACTAATATGTGTATTTACGTATTTTTATCGGGGACTCTCGATAAAATGTACGAATTCATATAATACATTATTATTTATTTTTTTCTTAAAAGATATCTCGTACCTTCTACTCAGATCCGTCCATGAATAATCTCGTATATTCTTTCGATAATTAAGCATACAATTAAACCTCGATAAATGAATATCCTTGAAACAGAAATATTTTATTCATTAATCGAGATTATTTATTTATCCAGATCAAAAATATATTGTCTCTATAATATTGGGACTGGAAAAATATTTATTTAGAGAGATTATTAGTTTATCGAATATTTATTCATCCATATTCTAGGTTCTACTAAACTCAGGGGAATAAAGAAATAATAATGAATTAATAAATATATGCAATAAAGTAGTGGCGGAACTAGAAGGGGCGAGAGGTATGAAAAACCTATTTAAATTATTTTACCCCTATCAAATTGTATGTTTGAGTGAATTTTTAATCTCCGCGCCTCTAATAAAGATGGAATTTAGCTAGACAAAATTAATCAAACATTACTTTATCAACTAAAAACACTCCAAAGAATTTTATTATAGGATAACAGCATACATTGAATTTTGCACATTTTTTGTACATTATTAATGTTAAAAATTTGAGCCCCCGTTGATCTTAAAGCTGAGTATAAAATCGAAAAAATCCGAATCTGAAACCAAAACCGTTAAAAACTGTTAAAATTCAAATCACAAGAAACCGATCTGATACCGAAATCGTAAAATTAAAAACTGAAACCGAATCCGATTTGCAGATGCGGTTATAAGTCAAAGCCGAACCGAAAAAATCTGATCTGAACCGGGTAATTAAAAATAAATAAATAATTTATATTTATTATATATATAATTCAAGTGTACTACTCGTTTCTTTGCATTTTTTAATGGTTTTCTCTTGTTATTCTTAAATTATTATCGGTTGTACAACTCTATTTCCTATTGTGTTTTTCGTATTACTTGAATTTGTATAGGAATTGAGTGGGAAACTTAGGAATAGCATTTTTAAAACCGAAACCGGACCGATGGTTTCGGCTGTGATTGCAGTTTTGATTTTGATTTTAAATTTTAAAAGTCGAGGATATGCGGGATCGATTTCGGTTTTATCCAAAACCCACCCTACGCCCTCTTTAATGCGTTTTTGACGCCGGTTCCGCCACTGCTATAAAGTCAACACCTTGCCCAAGTAAATTTACTCGCATTTAGAATTTAGAACCACGCAATTATGCAACGGAACTGCAGTATTCTATAAACATTAAACACCCTCTAATTAATAACTGAAACCAGACTTCTGCGAATATATTTCCGGGAATATGTCTTCAACTTCAAGTTAGTCAAAGCTTAACGAAGAAGAATCTCCAAGGCTGCTTAGGAAGAACTGTTTAGGGGGGTCAAAAAAGTTAATCTGAAAGCACCTGACCCCGACATTAGTAAAAGTAGGTCAATAATAAGTATGTATCTCAGTTTAGCTGGTCCCTGTGCTTTGGCTATCTTAACTCATAATCTTTGTCTTCTTTTACATGCATGTGCGAGATTGATTTAATCATATTTTTACCAACATATCTACGTTTTTGGCCCCAGCAATCCAGTTGCATAACTCATCTGAAGTCCATTTTTGTTAACGGTTAATGTTAATTGTACCGGATTTTTTAAAAACTTAGGTTGTTTTTGGTTGAAATGAAAATGGAACTTGATTTAACATGTAATTATTTATATTTTTTTATTTTTTCCTCCATTACATTAACCAAATAAACTAGAGTTCAAGTAGCTCATTTTGAAAAAGAATGCTCCATTCCTTTTTACACCAATTTTTTTTATAAATTCTATCGTAACAAATTTACACTCACCCAAATTACTTTATATATACTCTTCTTTCTAAACTTCATTATTGCCCATTAATTTAATTTATTTCATTCAAGTACATTTTATTTATTTCTCGGCAACCAAACACAACATTAGAATAATGGAAATAAAAAAGTTGTTACTTTAATTTTATATATCAATTCAAATTATGTTTCTCCTCGTAGACCTGAAATACTCAATTCTAATACAGTTTGCTCCGCAGATAAGGCTTTTCCAAATTTTTGTTGAAATAAACATTTTTAAGAATGAAGAGTGTTGAGATAATTCATTGACATTGTGTTGTTATATCTTAAATTTCGATAACTAGTTTCTGATTTCGGAGTGAGATGGTGCTAGAATATATGATGTGATACATTTTACATAAATGTGATTTTTATACCCGAAAAACATAATTAGAAAATCGGCTGGCAGCATACATGCCGATTTACAGTATCTAACTGCATAAACCATCCACCCGGACCATTCCGGCATGTCCCCCGCCTGAGTCCAGATCATTTACTCTCTCTCTCTCCCCCCTCTCTCTCACACACACACAGTAATCACAAGCAGCTACACTGTAAACATGTGTAGTGCATTATTAGGTTATACATTTGAATAGGATTCTGTCTCCCCTTGGTTTACTTGACAGATTCTTGCAATTTATCTTAATTGTTTTCATTGCAATACGACGACGAGCCAATCAAATACTTGTCCCTTTCGATCTTCTCATTTCCTCCTACGTATAATACTTGTCCTTATTTTCCTTCGCAACTTGATATTATCTTTTTCTAAATATTATTTGCATCTGTATATATGTGCTCCAAAAACAGCTAGGGACGTTGGAGCATGTGATACACTATTATATTTATATAATGCATACATATATGTTAGGAAGATCACAAACAAACCTCACAAACGGTTAGCGGAATAAGGATCAATCTACTGTTGAGGCTTTGTTTGTTTCTTAGCCTATCATCAATGTATACAACAACAAGGCATGTCACACATTTTCCCATAATTATTTGCTAGTACTTCAAAAGTTCATATCACAAGCTTCAACATGATATACGTATAATGAAATTCGATGGCTCGATAGATATAATAATATTCTAACTGTCAAGGCAAATGGGAGTCTCTTATGAAAATGGGACAGTCCCTTTACAAATGAGACAGGGTATGAGACAGTCTCTTTTAACTGCAGAAAGTAAATTACTGAAATATAAATGCAGTGATAAAGAAATTAAACAATGCAGAACACCAAGAGTTTTCACTTGGTTCGGCCCCTACACCTAATCTATGGACTACATCCGAGTCCCCATGCCAACTAACATAGAGAATGTATTATATCCACTTAAAACAAAGTACTTACAAACTTTCCTTGATTACAAACTTGGCCCACTTGAAAGAAACATTTCCCTAGCACACAGCTACCTAGCACAAAGCTACTTGGCCTTCCTGTTGTAATCAACCTCCCACAACCCTAGACAAGTGATATAATACACGATTCAGTTACAAGAATGTAATGTTAAAGTTTACAACTCAAACTAAGTTTCTTGTTTTTCTGGATATGAATATCTCGGGTATGGAACAAGAAAATGATTTCAGATGATGAAAGATTCTCGTGAAAGTGTTAGCTACAAATTTGAAATGAAGAGTTGTATTTATAAGCAAAGTTCTAACAGATTTATTTTCAAACACAAGATAAGGTTGGAAGATAAGTTTGTTTGAAAATATTTTGAATGAATCTTTGAAACTAATCTGTTAGTACGTTTGAAAGAGATAAATCAAGTAAAGATAAGACTTGAGAGATTTAAACTTGATTTATAATATAGGCTTTGTTTGAGATAAGGTTTATCCAGATAAACAAGATTTACACAAAACTCTAACAAACCTAAACCTGAGAAATAGTCTCCTGGAAAATCTGAATCAACTTGGAAAATCTGAATCAACTGCATTCTGCAATATCTGAACTCTATTATTCTGTTGCGTTGAATTCTGGAAATCATCATAAATCTTTGTATTCCAACATATAATACATGTGAGAGATTTATATAAGAATCACCAACATTGAATACACAAACCATAAACACAATCGTTCAACTAAACATACCCCGTACATTAGGCTTATAAGGGTGGAAGTGAGAAAAGTGAGAAATTTCCCCAAAAAAACTCAAGCTTAAACAAAAATAATAAATGAAAATGAAACAACACACGTGAAAAAATTGCGATCCAAATTCAAGTGATTGCATACAGCTTTATAGATATAAAATAGAATAATAATGTAGGAGGACTGAATAAAACTCAGCAAAAAGCTGATAAACTACAGAAGTTGAGCAAAATTTGAGACCATATATAAAAAGCTGTGATGAGTTCAAGGAAAAACTAGAGATGCATGTTATGTTATTCTGCAGATTAAATTTATTGAGCCTTGTGAAAGATGATCAGAAGCTTCAGAGCCTTTCCCTGAAATACTACATAAATTTGGAGAATGAACCCAATCGAGAGGTTTAGCAAGTGCATGCCACTTGGTACTTCATATCCATCTGAATTATTCTGTATTTTAATTAGCAGGCCTAACTTGAATTAAATCTCAATTTTTTCAGATTTACTGATTTAATTAGTGACTCGTTTTTGACTTAAAAATCCTCTAAACAGTACTTTACTAGGACAACACAGCTGGAACTGTCTAAACAGTTGACTATATACAAGTACCAAGAATATTAAATTATAATTCTAGCTGATCAATGTTAATGCCAGAAACTGCTAGTCTCCTTCACAAACTAAGATTTATAGGTATCGCAGTTGTTTCCAGACAAGTAGTATATTTTTTAATTGCATGTACAAATTCAAATTCTCGTCTTCAGCTAAGATTCATGTAGTTTCACACGTAGATGGGGGAGTTGTTTATGGGCTTATCACGTGACAATAAATCCATTCATTCCTTAATTTAATTTCTAATATTCTTGCTAAAACCGAACCATACTCAGAATAATTATTCTCGTAAAATGTTAGCGGATATTATTTTAATCGTAAAATATATTGTAATTTGTTCCTTAATTGAAGTTCTAATAGGCTTGTTAAACCCGAACCATACTCAATATAATCTTTCTCGTAAAATGTAAGTGAATTTTACATTAGTCATAAAATAGTCTAGCTATGTTAATAAGAATCAATGCGGAAAGCATGTGTCGGCACAATTGAGCTGTACAGTTGCTGTAAGCTATAGCAGCAAGGGTGAAATTGAGTGGACTGGTAAAGATTTGTGAGTATGGAGTATAAATGTGTGATTGTTCAGGTCAGGGACACAAGGACAAAAAGAAAAGGGGGAAGGTAGATGCCATTAACTCAGAGTTCTCATTTATTTCTGATCAAGGGTGTCCCCGGAGATTTAGAATTATGTGAAATGACATACTGTCTACTTCTGTCCTTTAGCATGCATGTCCTGCATGTAGAGTATATTGTAGTTGTAGTAGTACTTACTAGGGAAAAAAAAATAAATACAAATTGGTGAAAATTCATGCAACTCTTTAGAGGTAATATAAGGTCCTGTTACGTGACAATCATGTGTCAGAGAACCCTTAACCAACACATTATCTTCTGGTCGTTGGATCGTGATCCAACGATCAGGATTAAAAAAAATGGCCGGTCCGCGCTTTTTTTCCGCGGAATGCTACCCTTTCCGCGCTTTTTTTCCGCGGAACATATTTCCCTTCCGCGGATAATATTAGCGGAACGTCTATACTTGCAGTTTATAACCCTAAAAACAATCACACTTTCCTTTTTGTGCATCATTTGTCGATTTGGAGAGCAAATTTGGGGGAATTCTTAATTTTGTTCATCCTTATTCACTAATTACATTTGGTAAGCTCAATTTCTTGCTTTTTTCTTGTTGTAGTTATGGATAAGATGTTTGCTCGGTTTCAAGGTAGAAAAGCTTTGAGAAAAAATGATAATGTTGTAAATAATGAGGTTGTTGATATTAGTGGTAGTTGCTTACGTAATGATAATGTAAATTATGTTAACCTTGTTGATGATTGTGATGAAAATGTTTATGTTAGTGAACATAGATTTGAAAATGAAGATTTGCATGAAAATAATGATTTTGTGCATGAGGGTAGGGATAAGAGTGTTGTTGGGGAAGAAGATATTGTAATTCCTTTCTTGAGTCAAAATTTCCCTAATTTGGTAGCCGCCGAAAATATAATTAGGGCCTATGCTTTGAAAAATGGGTTTGCAATTAAAATCCAAAATACACAAAGGCGTGTGGACAAAACAATATATGCCCGTACTTATGTTTGTAATTTAGCGGGAGAAAACCGCGATAAAGAACCCGTAGAGGATGAAGACGTTTTGATAGAAAGTGTCGGTAGTGAGAAGAAGAAAAGGCGTAGAGATAAACTTCCTAGAAGTGGATGTAAGTTTAGGATCTATGTGATTAATAGGCGAAATACAAGGCATTGGGAGATAACATCATTGGAGTTAAATCATGTTATTCCTAGAGGACTAACAATGAGATTTACAGAAGGGGGGTTGAATGTAAATCTCAAAACTTTTTCAAGTTTTGAGAAGTTTATTAAAGCAGTGTGTTCTAGATGAACAAGTGTATGAATTGCTTTGAGCTAATGCAGACAGATATATATTCAAACACAAAATGTAAAGAACACAACAAACTTTAAAAACTTTTCTGGTGGATTTGTTGTTCCACCAGAGATGGTGTATTAGAAAATCTGTGTTCAACAATGTTGATCACAGCTGCATCCTAGTACAAACTAGATGAATTTTCTCTCAAGATATTTCTTAACAGCTCTGGAAAAATTCTATCTAATTACTAGCTTCTTCTTGGTTTATATATATTACCAAGTGTACAAGTGAAAAACAATATAAAATTACAATAGTAAAATAAGTTCTTCACTTGCTTCTTTTCCTGTTCACTCAAGTACTTTGTTGACTATTGCAACTTTGTACTAAAGAAGAACGACTGCTTTTTCTGTTGATCCTGAAATTCGGCTACCACATCTCAGGTTTTCTCTGTCAACCCACGTGCCTCTGTTTGTAGGTACAACTACCACTTATCAACGGCTAATTAGCAGAACATCCGTTGAAGCTTTCATCCGTTGATGACTTCATCCGTTGAAGGATGTTATCCGTTGAAGCTTTCATCCGTTGATGCTCTCATCCGTTGAAGGATGTTATCCGTTGAAGCTTTAGAGACATCCGTTGAAGCTTAGCTTCTCATCCGTTGAAGGTCTTTTAAGTCATCCGTTGATACCACTTCATTTATACAAAATTACAAGGCATGAAATATTTACAATTGGCCTTCCTATCTGCATATCATCTAGTAGTCAACATGACTCATAGTTTCTCTCAACTTCTAAGAATTACAATTTTAAATACAGAGACTGAAATATGCTACAATACTAGACTTATTTCTAAGTAAAGCTACACCATCAACGGATAGCCAAAGTGGTCTTATCCGTTGAGGCTACAGACACTAAATTTCTACTTAAGTGTTTTGTTAAACATATCATCAAACTAATGCACATATATTCCTAACAATCTCCCCCTATTTATGTCTATAAGAACTGTAGGCATAAATTCAGGGTTAACTTGATGATAACAAAACACTTAACAAATATTTGAATTGAAACTAAGTAGAAATATAAAAAGTGCTGCACAAGTGTATGTACTAGGAGGTAATTGAAGATTTACAGTATTTCCAAGGGTGCTCCTCTAGCCTGAGCAAATCATCATTTTCTTCTTTGTTCCCTGGTTTTCTTTCCTAGCCCTTTGTCATTTCCCTCAATTTGGAGTTGGAGTTGTCTGAAGAATTCAGCTTCATCTTCATCACTGATATCCAACTTAGATTGCATTTCCTTGAGAGTTTCATTGCTGGCAATCTTGAGTTGGTCTTCAAGTCTGAAAAATCTTCTGACTCCTTTGTCATCTCTAAATTCCATCAACCAATGAGGTGATTTGTGAATTTTAGTTCCCCTTTCTTGTATGAGTAAGGTTCTGGGCAAAGCATTTGGTTCCCTCCAAGTCTTCCTTATGTTGGC
The DNA here is from genome assembly GCF_009905375.1 of Apium graveolens. Lineage (NCBI taxonomy): Eukaryota > Viridiplantae > Streptophyta > Magnoliopsida > Apiales > Apiaceae > Apium > Apium graveolens. The sequence goes on from NC_133656.1 coordinate 133,680,850, forward strand.
AATCTTGTTGAGAATTTCAGTCTTGGCTGTTCTGGTAAAGCCAGAATCCTTTTTGATGGCTGAAAAGACTCTGATCAAGGTAGAGTAGCCTTCATTTAGAATCCTGTAGAGAGGCCATGTTCTTTCCCCAGCTCCCTTATATCTGAAAACCAATCTCTCTGGTAGCTGTCTGTAGGCAGCTATTCCCCTTACTTCCTCCAGCTCATCCAGATAGAGATTAATGTCTGAAGCTTCTTTTATGTCACAGATGTGAACATAATCATCTTTAGAAATGGGTGGCTTAGGGTTAGGTTTTTGTTTTTGAGTGAATTTCTTAGAGGTTAGGGGAGGTGTAGATTTAGATTTTCTTTTCTGTTTCTTTGGTAGTGGTATATTGGTTACAAAGGTAGGCAATGTGATGTTGTCCCAATCAATAGGTTCCTCTTTTGGAATGATTGGTTCACCATGGATATTTATAGAGGGATCAGCAACAAAAGGTTCAGGTATGGAAGGTAGTGGTTTAGATATAGATTTGGTATCTTCAGGGTTATCTTCACTCCTTCTGTGTGCCTTGGCCTTTCTTCTGTTTCCCTTCTGCCATTCCTCTCTTTCCTCCATACTCTCACCAAATATACTCCCTAGAACCTCATCTAGGTTTGCAGTCTTGTCTTCACCCCTGACTTCAATCCCTTTTTCTTTTTCCACTAGACTTGACTTTAGCTGTTGTTCAAGCTTTGCTTGTGCTCTTTTGTCAGCCTTTAATTTCTTGGCTTCTTCCTTCTTGGCTATTGAGAATTTGGGATGTCCTTGCATCACACATATGCTCTTTCCCTCTCTAATGATAATAGCTCTATTTCTCCTTACAGCCTCATCCATGGACTTTTTGAGATAGGCAATACTCCTGCCTAAAATCTTGTTCTCATCATCTTTTGGAGGAGGAAAGTCCACTTCTTTTAAAGGATTCTTTGTTGAGTCCTTATTGGATCTTTCATTGGGCTTGAGGATTATAGCTTGTAGCTCTTTGGAAGAAGCTTCTCCATCCTTATGACTCCCTACTGGCATGAGCTCCATGTTGATTGGTTCAATTTTTGTGCTGTGTTTCACAGATATTGATTTGTCTTGTGTAGAACCAAACAACAGTTGCAACCTTTCATCAATTCTCCTCCTTTGTTCTTTCACTTGAATTTCAGCTGCTGAAGGCTGAATCAAATCAATTCCATCAGGCTTGCCCTTGATTTGAATAATTGGAGAAGTAGTGATGGCAGGAACTAGCACTTTAGATATCTGAATCTTTGTAGAGGGCTCTTCTTCCCCTTCCCTTTTATTCTCCCCCTTTTTGTTATCATCAAGGAAAGGGGTCAAGCCTTGTGCTTTTGCCAGCTGCATTAGGAGATTGGTTTGAGATTGTTGGTTGAGAAGAAGGGTGGCCACAGAGTCTTCAATTCCTTGAACTCTGTCTTCCAACTTGGCCAGCCTTTGTTCAGTAACTGATTCCTTTTTCAATCTCGAAACCAAGTCCTGCAAAGTACCATAGGGCATGACTGAATCCAATTTTTCTGAAGTGAAGGATTTCAAGTCAGCAATATCTTTCCTGAGATCATCTAGACTCATATTTTGCTTTACTTTCTGCAACTTCATGAGATGCAGTGAGTCCAGGTGAGCTTGGAGGATAGCCTTGATATTTGCATTTGAAGTGTTCTGAATGGCCTTTTGAATAGTGATGATTTGTTTGACCAAGTGGACATTGAATTCACCTGTTCTATGCTCCTTAGTCAGGGCCCATTCAGGTAGATTAGGAATGGAACTAGGGTCTTCATCTCCCCCTATGTTCATGCTTCCATCAGAAGAAATAGAGTCATCATCATCAGAATTTACTCCAAATTCCTCAGATGGCTCACCAGCTGTAGAAGGCATCCTGTTAATAGCAGTTTTATCCCTTTGAAGAGATTCTGTTGTGTGCACTAGATGTAGTGTCCTTTCTGCCTCCTCATTGCCCTGAGCAGCCAACATTTGATAGGCTGTCACAGGATGAGTAAAAGTGTCAGCATCCAAGGAAATGTTATCAATTACAGCTTTGTAATGTTGCTGAAATTGTCTTTCCTTTTCAGCATCATCCACCATCATTGACTCATGAGCAATGGCTGGTTTCACCCTTGTATCAACTGTACCTGCTTTTCTCTCTTTTTCTCTATGTTCTTGCATCAGGGGCTCCCCCTGGCTCACACATCTCACTCCCTCACCTTCACCTTCTAAGGTGGTACTCCACTCACTGACTTTTGCCATGCTGGAAGAAATAGCATGCATTATTGTGCTCTCAATCTCTCCTTTTGCCTGGGAGCAACCCAGCCTCTCACTCAAATTTTCACTCCCTGCCCTCAATCCTAAAAGTGATTGCACAGTATTCATGTCTTCTACACTTGGAATCATTTCAGTTATTTGTGTAGAGACTATCAACGGATGTGGAATATCCGTTGAAGTTGAAACTGTTGTTATCAACGGATAACTGCTGTTAAGCTTATCCGTTGAAGAGCAACCACTTGTCAACGGATGAGTGATATCCGTTGAAGAAGGAAAAGAAGATGAAATTGAAAGTGATATAACTGTTGAATCTGTATAGATTGATTTGATGTGTGTTGATACAGATCCTTCAATTATATCTGAAAGAATTTGCGGGTGATCCAACAAATCATCTAAAAGATGATGATCACCTGTATTTGAGTGGGGCTCCTCCCTGAGTTGTAAAGAGGGAGAATCAGGAATTGATGGGAATAGCATATCCACATCCAGAGATGGTGAAGAAGTATTTGGTGATTGATGTGTAGTTATTGTGAGAGAATGGGGCTGTGACTCCACATTTATTGGAGTCACATCAAACTGAGTTTGAGAAGGCACAGAGACAGATGGATGTATCTGTGCAGTGTGTGCACCCTGTGTAGAAGATTGGGTTCTAGCCTTCTTTCTTCTAATAAAAGCTTTTGTAGGTGAGTGTTTGGCTTTAGTGTCCCTCCCTCTTTTGTTCTGTGTTCCTGGTTGGGAACTCTTTTCAATAGTAACATCCTTTTGGGAGGATGCTACTAGGGATGTGCTAGAAACCTTTTCAACCACCACAGCTTTTTGAGAAACTGGGGCTTGGCTAGCTTGGGAAGCACTCAACTCTCCTTCCTTATCCTGGGGGTTTCTTTGATGTTCACCCCTCCCCTCACCACTCACACCCTGATCACTTCCCTCAGGGTTAATGGTTGTTGTTTCAACTGTTGTCTTTTGAGAAACAACAGAGGTGGTTTTCTTTGTCTTGGATTTTGAAAGTTTAGATTTGGTGACCTTGGTAGAAATCTGTTGGGGCATTGACACAGATTTCATGGCCACACTAGAAGATAAAGAAATAGAGGGATTGGAAGAAGTAGGAGTTGTAGAAGCAATTACCTCACCTACCTGGGGTGCATTCATGATTGGTAGATATACCAATTGCACACTGCTGTTGAGATCCATTCTCAATAAGTCTGCAAGAACTCTTTTCTCTTGTGCCCAGCACTTGAGTTTATTATTCTCATTGATAATGACTAAACCTTCAGCAACATGGTTAGCCAATAACATAAAGAATCTAGCATAATAGATGTTATTAGGTCTATTAGCTTTGTTACCTAATCTAGTACCTAATTCTAGCATCACATAGTTGCTAAAGTTAAAGTACCTATCAGAAACAAGCATATAGAACATATTAACAAGAGATGAAGTTATGGCATCAAAATTACTAATTTTCCCAGAGAAAACCTTTATGAAGGCATCCCCAAGAAAACTCCATTCTTTCCTAAGGCCTTTTCGTCTAATACCCCCTAAATTAGCAGAGTTAAGAGAGTAACCTATGGAATCTAACATGCTGGATACATCACTATCAGTGTGTGGTGTCATGGCATTGTTCTCAGGTAATTTAAAACATGCTTGTAAGTCATCACAGTTAAGACAGTGATTTTTACCTTTGAGAGTGAAGGAGATAGTCATATCCATGGAGTTGAACTCAGCAGTTGTCCAAATCTCCTCAACTACTTCACAGAAAATCGTTGGGGCTTCCAGCATTGCATAGCTAAGTTTACAGTTTTTGATGAAGTCCATCATTTTGTGATAATCTGAGTGGGCTTCATTCTTTTCTACCAGAGCTATGAAATTGTTCTTCTCGTAGATGAACCCAGATTGAGACATAATCTTCACGACTGGTGCCATTTTTGTGAGTAGAAATTGCAGAGAATAACTTGAAGATTTTGCAGAGAGAAAATGGTAAATGCTTGAAATTCTAAGAAAGCGTAAAGTAATAATGAACTATCAGAAGGGCTTATATGCTTTCAAAAAAAAAAAAATAAATAAATAAAGGATTAATCAATAAATAGGTGTTAGTGAATTTCAGCCGTTTAAGAATAAACTGTAAGTATTCTAATAACTACCTTTAAAACCGATACATACAGATGTATGTATGGTATCAACGGTTAAGAAAATAGAATCAACGGCTGTGAAACACCTCAAACGTCTGATGTGACATTTCAACGGATAATGTACATTGTCATCCGTTGAAAGGTACTTCAGTTTTATCCGTTGACGGATAAAAGTTCCAGAGATATACTTGTCTTTCAACGGATAATGAATATCCGTTGATAGAGCAATTTTGACTTTCAACGGATAGGGAACATCCGTTGATGGAATAAACTTTGTTAAAAGTCAAATTTGTTCTAGCAACTAATATATTTCAGGCTTCACATCAAATTGCAAAGAAGACATGAATTTTAAGAGTAATTAAGCATACCTAGCTCACTTACCAATCTTGTGAATGTTGATTCATCAAGTGGCTTGGTAAATATGTCAGCAATTTGTTGTTCACTTGGAACAAAATGTAGTTCCACCGTACCATTCATGACATGCTCCCTGATGAAGTGGTACTTAATATCAATGTGCTTGGTCCTTGAGTGCTGCACAGGATTCTCTGTTATGGCTATGGCACTTGTGTTGTCACAAAAGATAGGTATTCTATCAACATGAAGTCCATAATCAAGGAGTTGATTCCTCATCCATAACATTTGAGAACAGCAACTTCCAGCAGCAATGTATTCAGCCTCAGCTGTAGAAGTAGAGACTGAATTTTGCTTTTTGCTAAACCATGATACAAGCTTGTTTCCCAGGAATTGGCAGGAGCCTGTTGTACTTTTCCTGTCTATTTTGCAACCTGCATAGTCTGCATCTGAATAACCAATTAGATCAAAGCCAGATTCTCTAGGATACCAAATTCCTAAATTTGGTGTACCCTTGAGATATCTGAAAATTCTCTTGATAGCAATTAAGTGAGACTCCCTAGGATCAGCTTGAAATCTAGCACACAGACATGTAGCAAACATTATATCTGGTCTGCTAGCAGTTAAATATAAAAGTGAACCAACCATGCCTCTATAACTTGTAATGTCCACAGACCTTTCAGTCTTATTTAATTCAAGTTTGGTGGCAGTGGCCATGGGAGTTTTTGCCGATGAACATTCCATTAAGTCAAACTTCTTTAAAAGATCATGAATATATTTAGTTTGACTAATGAAAATTCCATTACTAACTTGTTTAATTTGTAAACCAAGAAAATAGGTTAGTTCTCCCATTAGGCTCATTTCATAATTACTTTGCATTAGCTTAGCAAACTTTTTACAAAGTTTATTATCTTTAGAACCAAATATTATGTCATCTACATAAATTTGAACAAGTATACTAGAGCCATTAACATTTCTAAAGAAGAGAGTTTTATCAACAGTACCTCTAGTGAAGTGATTCTCCAAAAGAAATTTTGATAATGTTTCATACCAGGCTCTAGGTGCTTGCTTCAGTCCATAGAGTGCTTTCAACAGATAATACACATAGTCTGGAAAATTTGGATCTTCAAATCCTGGAGGTTGACTTACATAGACTTCTTCCTCTAATTTCCCATTTAGAAATGCACTCTTGACATCCATTTGATAGACTTTGAAATTGGCATGGGCTGCATAGGCTAGAAAGATTCTGATAGCTTCAAGTCTTGCAACAGGAGCATATGTCTCATCAAAATCTATTCCCTCTTGCTGAGAATAGCCTTTAGCAACCAATCTGGCTTTATTCCTTATGATAATGCCATTTTCATCCATCTTATTTCTGAATACCCATTTTGTATCAATAGGACTCTTGTTCTTTGGTTTGGGTACCAGCTTCCAAACTTGGTTTTTCTCAAATTGGTTTAGCTCTTCCTGCATAGCTAATATCCAATCTGGATCCAATAAGGCTTCTTCCACTTTCTTAGGTTCCTCCTGAGATAGAAAACTACTATACAGACATTCATCTTGAGTAGCTCTTCTTGTTTGCACTTTAGATGATGCATCACCAATGATCAGTTCAAAGGGATGATTCTTGGTCCATTTCCTTTGAGGTGGAAGATGAGCTCTAGATGAGGTGATCTCAGTATTGTCATGATGTGAGATAGAGTTTTGATTAGTTGAAACTCCCCCTGAGTTGTTGGTCCTTTGCAGGGAACTTGGAGTTCCATCAATTAATGATGTAAATTGATTATCAGTTGATGAGCTATGATCAACGGATGCTTCATTAAGTACTTCAACGGATGATGCACAATGTCTTTCAACGGATGCTGAATTTTGTGCATTATCCAGGAGCAAATTTTGTATTCCTTTTGAAGTGTCGTCTCCATCGATCTCTTCTTCACTATCATTACAATATATTTCAATATTGTCAAATTTGAGTCTCTCATAATGTTCCTCATCTGTTAGTCCATCAATCTTTTTATCATCAAACACAACATGCACAGATTCCATAACAGTGTTGGTTCTTAGATTGTAGACCCTATAAGATTTTCCAGCTGAATAACCAACAAATATTCCTTCATCAGCCTTTGCATCAAACTTCCCTTTATGGTCAGATTGATTCCTCAGTATAAAACATTTACATCCAAAGACATGAAGAAAGTTTAGAGTTGGTTTTCTTTTCTTGAACAACTGATAAGGAGTCATGCCTTTAGCTTGATTGATCAAAGAAATATTTTGAGTGAAACAGGCACAATTAACAGCTTCAGCCCAAAAATATGTTGGTAACTTTGATTCTTCAAGCATTGTTCTGGCAGCCTCAATTAAAGATCTGTTCTTTCTTTCAACTACCCCATTTTGCTGAGGTGTTCTTGGAGCTGAGAACTCATGCATGATTCCATTTTCTTCACAGAACAGCCTTAATGTCAAATTCTTGAACTCAGTTCCATTGTCACTCCTGATGTTTCTTACCTTTAAGTCAGGATGATTATTGACTTGCCTGATGTGATTGATAATGATTTCACTTGCTTCATCCTTTGATCCAAGAAAACAGACCCATGAGAACTTTGAGAAATCATCTACAATCACTAAGCAATGTCTTTTTCTTGCTATTGACAATACATTGACTGGTCCAAACAAATCCATATGTAGCAGCTGTAATGGTTCATCAATTGTTGTTTCAAGCTTCTTCTGAAATGATGCTTTCCTTTGTTTGCCTTTCTGACAAGCATCACACAGACCATCCCTTGAGAATTCAACAAGAGGAATTCCTCTTACTAAGTCCTTTTTGACTAGATCATTCATTGTCTTGAAATTCAAATGGGATAGCTTCTTGTGCCATAGCCAACTCTCAACTGAACTTGCTTTGCTGAAGAGACAAGTAATAGATTCTGCATCTGTAGAGTTGAAGTCAGCTAAGTACACATTTCCTTTTCTAACTCCAGTTAGAACCACTTTGTTGTCTTTCTTACTAGTGACAACACAGGCTTCAGAATTGAAGGAAACTGTATTCCCTCTATCACATAGTTGACTGATACTCAGTAAGTTGTGCTTGAGACCATCAACTAATGCAACTTCTTCAATGATGACATTCCTTGTTGAAATCAAGCCATATCCCATAGTAAACCCTTTGCTGTCATCTCCAAAGGTTATGCTGGGGCCAGCTCTCTCTTTAAACTCTGTGAGCAGGGAGAAATCTCCAGTCATGTGTCTTGAACAGCCACTGTCCAAGTACCATAGATTTCTTCTATTTTCCTGCACACCACAAAATCAATCAATTTGATTTTGGTACCCAAGTTTCCTTGGGTCCATTCTTGTTAGCCTTTCTCCTAGACTTCATTCCTCCTGCATCTTTAGACTTAGGTGAGTTTGAGTCAACCTTGGTCTTAGATGTGGTTGGTTGAGGTGTAGAGTTAGTCACAACATTATCCAGCATATTTATAGAATTATTGAGCATGGATTGTGCATACATGTTATTCCACATTGGCATATTGTATGGCAATTGAGGCATACTGAATGCAGCAAGATAAGGATTGTTAAAATATGGCATGTTTGCAAAATGTGCATAAGGATTTTGTTGAGACATAACAGGCATAGCATGTAGAGGTGATACAGACATGTTAGGCATGGAAGAGGGTACAGTTATGGGAGATTTCTTAATAGATTTACAATTAGCAGATAGATGATTAACACTACTACAATGCACACAGCTTTTTCTAGGAGCATACTTATCAGGTGTGTAATTGTTATGTTTGTTAACTCCTACCTTCCCATTTCTGTTGGATTTCCTTTTGGATTCCTTTTTATCCTCAACCATCTTGAGCCTATTGTTTAACTGTTCTAAGGTCATGTGCCCTACATTCACCTTTCTGACATCTTTGGATGTGCTTGCTTCTTCTTTGACAAAGTTCTTTGAAGTTGAACCAAACTTTTTGTTGAGTTTCTTTAGATTTTCTCTTTTAGAAACATCTGCCTGTTTTAATTGAGGAACCTTCAACGGATGTTCCTTTTCTTCCTTCAACGGATAACTTTCATCATCCGTTGATTCCACATCCGTTGACAGTCCATCAATTAATTCCAGTTTCTTTTTATTTTTATCCCAGGCAGTTTCACAGAATGATTCAATTCCTTGGACTTTGGCAATTTGAGCACTTACATCCCTAGATGTTTTCCAGGCTTTAATCACCTCTTGCTCTTTCTCTAATTGATTGGAAAGTATTTCTACTTTCTTAAGAGATTCAGCTAGTTCATTCTCAACAGATATACAATGCAATTTGGTTTTCTCTAGGTCAATCAACTTATTTTCTAACACATTATTTCTATTGCTTAAAAACAGATTGTTCTCTTTGATCCTACTATTTTCTTTAGCAAGAGATTTAAGAGACACACGCAAATGATACAATTCAGTAGACATGTCATTGAAAGCATCATTGCACTCTTCTTTAGTAAGTTGTGTTAAATCAGTAGTGATTACCTGATTGCTTGATGAACTAACTTCGTTTTCTTCAGAATCAGCCATGAGAGCAAGGTTGACATAATCCACATCTTCATCCTCTTCATCTCCATCAGCTGCCCAGTCCTTTTCTTGAGTGATGAAAGCCCTTTCCTTCTGTTTGAGTAGATCAAAATATTTCTTTTTGTAATCTACTTGTTCAAATTTCTTCTTTTCAGAGGTTGGCTTTCTGCACTCACTTGCAAAGTGTCCACTTATACCACAATTAAAACACTTGAACTTGGATTTGTCCACCATGTTCTTATAGGGTTTAGTGGCTCCAGTGTTTTTCCTGAACTTCATCTTTGCAAATCTCCTGGACAGAAATGCAAGATGCTCATCAATACCATCAGAGTCATCTTGACTGGAGTTGTCTTCATTTTCAGCAACTTGCCCTTTACCCTTGTCTGATTCTGGATTTCTTACACCATCTTTGGAGCTTGATGTAGATCTCACAGTTTCTTTTCTGCATTCTTTCTCATTTTCAGCTACCAATGCAACTGAACCTCCTTTCTTTCTCCCCCTCTCCAATACCTCATCCTGTTCCAACTCTAGTTCATAAGTCTTCAAGATTCCATATAATCTTTCAAGAGTAAAGTCCTTATAATCCTGAGAGTTTCTTAAGGAAACAGTCATGGGTTTCCATTCCTTTGGTAAGGATCTCAAAAATTTAAGATTTGAATCCTTCACCTGGTACACTCTACCATACAGTTTCAGTCCATTCAACAGTTTTTGGAATCTATTGAATGTGTCATTTAAAGATTCATTCTCTTCAAAATGAAAGTACTCATACTGTTGAATGAGAAGCTGCATTTTGTTCTCTTTTACTTGTTCTGTACCTTCACACAGCAGCTGAACTGTGTCCCAAACCTCTTTGGCAGTTGAACAATTTATCACATTATCAAACATATCCTTGTCAAGACCATTAAACAAAATGTTCATAGCCTTCTTATCCTTGTGGACTTCTTCTGTGTCTTCCATTGTCCATTCTGCTCTAGGTTTTGGAATGGATTGACCAACAGCAATTGTGGCCGTAGCAACTGTGGCTACTTTGTGGGGAATGTGAGGACCATTCTCAATGCAGTTTACATAACCTTCATCTTGGGAGAGTAGATGAAGGTGCATTTTCACCTTCCAGTGGTGATAACTGTCTTTGTCAAGAACTGGGATCTTTACTCCAATATCCTTCTTACTCATCTTTGTTAGATTCCAAGATCTTTAAACTCTTTGTGTGTCAAGAGCTTGCTCTGATACCAATTGTTATTCCTAGAGGACTAACAATGAGATTTACAGAAGGGGGGTTGAATGTAAATCTCAAAACTTTTTCAAGTTTTGAGAAGTTTATTAAAGCAGTGTGTTCTAGATGAACAAGTGTATGAATTGCTTTGAGCTAATGCAGACAGATATATATTCAAACACAAAATGTAAAGAACACAACAAACTTTAAAAACTTTTCTGGTGGATTTGTTGTTCCACCAGAGATGGTGTATTAGAAAATCTGTGTTCAACAATGTTGATCACAGCTGCATCCTAGTACAAACTAGATGAATTTTCTCTCAAGATATTTCTTAACAGCTCTGGAAAAATTCTATCTAATTACTAGCTTCTTCTTGGTTTATATATATTACCAAGTGTACAAGTGAAAAACAATATAAAATTACAATAGTAAAATAAGTTCTTCACTTGCTTCTTTTCCTGTTCACTCAAGTACTTTGTTGACTATTGCAACTTTGTACTAAAGAAGAACGGCTGCTTTTTCTGTTGATCCTGAAATTCGGCTACCACATCTCAGGTTTTCTCTGTCAACCCACGTGCCTCTGTTTGTAGGTACAACTACCACTTATCAACGGCTAATTAGCAGAACATCCGTTGAAGCTTTCATCCGTTGATGACTTCATCCGTTGAAGGATGTTATCCGTTGAAGCTTTCATCCGTTGATGCTCTCATCCGTTGAAGGATGTTATCCGTTGAAGCTTTAGAGACATCCGTTGAAGCTTAGCTTCTCATCCGTTGAAGGTCTTTTAAGTCATCCGTTGATACCACTTCATTTATACAAAATTACAAGGCATGAAATATTTACAATTGGCCTTCCTATCTGCATATCATCTAGTAGTCAACATGACTCATAGTTTCTCTCAACTTCTAAGAATTACAATTTTAAATACAGAGACTGAAATATGCTACAATACTAGACTTATTTCTAAGTAAAGCTACACCATCAACGGATAGCCAAAGTGGTCTTATCCGTTGAGGCTACAGACACTAAATTTCTACTTAAGTGTTTTGTTAAACATATCATCAAACTAATGCACATATATTCCTAACAAATCACAATCACGATGTTGTGTCGCCTTCTAAGATGAATTTGATTAAAAGGGAGCGACATGTAATCGCCGCCCAAAAGAATTTAATTAAGAGTTTACATGTTTCGGGTATTGCGCCTACACAACAAATGAATATATTTGGAAAAATGCATGGAGGAGAGGAGCAAGTAGGGTTTCATGCCCAACACTTGAGAAATGTCGTGCGAGATTTTAGAAAAGATAATTTGGGTATGAATGATGCGCAAGCGGGATTGGATTTGTTACATAGGTTAGAAGAGGAAAGTGGAAGAAATTTTTTTATTCGGACTCTAATTGATGAAGAAGGAAGATTGAAGTGTCTTTTATGGATTGACCCCCAGTCGTTGTTGGCCTACAAAAATTTTGGTGATGTGGTTGCATTTGATACAGCATATCGAATAAGTAGGTATGCTATGCCGTTTGTGCCGTTCGCCGGGTTGAATCATCACTATCATTCGGTTCTCTTTGGTTTTGCACTAATGCGTGATGAATTGAAGACTACATTTGAGTGGGTTTTGGGTACTTGGTTAGAGGCCGTTGAAGGAAAAGCACCTTTGGCTATTATCACCGATCAAGATCAAGCGATGGCGGGGGCAATTCAATCTCAACTACCGAACATGACACATTTGTTGTGTTCGTGGCACATTAGTAACAAATTTCCGGAGAAGCTCTCAACCTACTATGCAAAGGAGGAATTTAAAGGTGACTTCAACAATTGCATATATCACTCGTTGACCGAAGAAATTTTTGAGGATAGGTGGAAAGCATTGATCTTGAAGTACAAGTTGGAGGATAATACATGGTTGCAAGGCTTGTATAAATTGAAGCATAAGTGGATTGATGCTTATACACGTAACATTTTTTCCGCGGGTCAAAAAACAACTTCAAGAAGCGAAGAAATAAATGCCTTTTTTGATGCTTATGTAGGGTCTTGCACGGGGTTGAAAGAATTTGTCGAGGGTGCACAAAAAGCATTAGAAAGACAATTTATGCGTGAGAAAGAAGATGATTATAATACACGTCATAAAATTCGTTGCATGCGACTGAACACCGCCTTGGAGCAACATGCTGCTTCCATTTATACAAAAGAGATGTTCAAAAAATTTCAAGAGCAATTGGTTGAGGCCGCAAAGTACTTTGTGGAGAAGGATAGAGACCGTTCCTTAGAAGATGTGGAGTATACGTACTACAAATGTTATCGACCATTAATGGTTGAGTATAGGAGAACCACTTATCTCGTTACCTTCAACAAGTTGTCATTTCGGGGTTCTTGCATATGTAGAATGTTTGAGCATTCGGGCATGCCGTGTCGTCATATTATTACCGTGTTGACAAAGAGGTGTGTTGCCGAATTTCCCGAACATTTTGTGAAACGGAGGTGGACTAGGGACGCCAATAGAGTTGATGGTGTGTTTCCATATCACATGTCCGGAGATGATGCCTCATCCCATGATTTGACTCAAACGGAAAGATTTAATCACATGACTTTACTTACTATGGGGTTTAGTCATAGTTGCATGGCGTCGAAGGAACGTTATGAGTATGCCGTGAGAGTTATTAATCGAGAGACCGAAATTATTGAGAAAATGCCCGTTCATGGGGTGGAAGGTGTTGGAAGTGAATTTGATACCAAACTTTCTCAAGAAAGTGGAGAGAAGTTGTAAGAAACTATTCTTGAACTCGTTGTTTCAAAAACCAAAGGACGCAAAAAAGAGCACCGAATTAAAAGTCCCGTTGAGGAACTTGCAAAGAAAAAAAGGAAATGCGGACATTGCAACATTGAGGGACATGATGCTAGAAAATGTTTAGTGAAATTGGAAGAATTGAGAAAAAGTCAAAGTGGCCAATTGTAATTCAAATTTTATATAACAATCTCTTATATACTGTCTTGTCATCCTTTACACTTATATTGATTTTAGTAGTTCCACCTCATTTTGGTAACATGCATTTGTTCTTATTATATGTAGGTGAAATGACCAATACCTCGGATGACGAATCGGTATCTCACGTTAGCAACACATTCTCAAACTCGGACTCTGAATTCGAGGATTGTATGTCACCAACATTTAGCGAGTTGGATGTAATCGCTCGTGAATGGAGCGAGGAACTAGCACGGTTAATCGAAGGACCTCCCCTAGTGGAGGAAGAAGACCCGGAGTTGCACCCTCCAGAAGAAGAGGCATACCGTTCAAGGGTTTGGGCCGAAGCATGCCACTGGTTAACCCTTCCTTGCATGTTTGTAAGAGTTTGGAGCAATGAGCCGCCTTACTTTTTCCCATTTTTGAACTTGGGTAAGGACTCCCCCGATGGCCCTTGGAGACTTTCCGAATGGGATGACGGTAAAATTGTGGAATGTGATAGGATCGCAGACATACGTAAGTTGAAGCCTTGTGAGGGTGCCACCCGGGACCAAGTACGCATTGATCACGTCAAGGGTTGGGTGTCCAACTTACGTGGTGACGATACCACCGCATGGGCTTGGAGGCATGCACCATGGTGCAAATTTACTCTCTACGACGGGTCAAGCACCATTCCCGTCACAATATGGAATGATCACGAGACCCATAGAGAAGTCACTGAAGGTGTGCTCCGCGAAGGATGTGTTGTTGTGCTCTATTGGGTTACATGCATTGTCAGGGCCGACGCCCCCCCGGGGTCTCAACGCACCGACTATCGTGCGGCTTCTCTAACTTTTTAGAGATATTTAGTTAGTTAGGGTAGCTCGTACGAGAATTCCCTTTATTTAAGTATTTTTTTTATTTCGATGTAATTTTGTCAAACTAGACAAGTTAAGCACTTATTTGGATTTCAATTGCGACAATTATGTAATTTCTAATTTGTCATTGATCCATTACTTGAAAACTTATTATGTCGAAACACAACTCTTTTAATGTGATATGAAATAGAATGTAACTTTATTTTGTAATATTTATGCTTGTCATGCATGGGAATTTACATTCAAAGTTGGCAAAATGACCATATGCTAGTCATTATAGTCAAGTAATTCTTAAATTTTGGAAGTCATAAGAAACGATATTCTAATCAACATTTTATTGCATAATCCAGTTCATATAGTTGAAATACATCATTATTTTACATATTTCACATAAAATAGGGGATAAAATTTCCAGAATCTTTCTGTCCTTTCCGCGGAAAATAACTGCGGAAGACATTAACCCTTTCGCGCTTATTTTCCACGGAAAGAGCAGAAAGATTTTTGGAAATGTTCCTTCTGGAAAGGCACATCCTACCTGTTTTACATGATACCAACCAACCAAGCAACAATCTATGCACAATCAAACAACAACAACCTGTAAAATATAAAAAAAAATTCGCCAAATTTAGGCACCCCTCCAAATATGGGCCAAATCGCCAAAAAATTACAAAACCTCAAATTTTAAAATTTCTCCAAACTTTTTAAAATTTGCACACAAATGTATGGGGGCCATTATATATACAAATCAATAAAAAATAGAAACAAAAAACTAAAAAGGGGACGGGAAAGGGACACGGTCGATAAACGCCCGATATAAACGAAACAAATGTCAATTGTCATTAAACCAAATAAAGGGGACGCGATGATATTCAAATGTAACGAAACAAGTTCAACTACACTACACAAGCATAAGATTAAGTCACAAGTTCAACTAAACTACACAACTAGATGAATGACCTAACTACTACTCTTTGCGGCTACCCTCTCCATCTTTTGTCTCATGCGATGTGTTGGTATGGGTTTAGCCATCCCTCTTTGAAACTCCTTCGCAATCTTATAACGAAAGATCTCCACGTTCGAGACATCCCAACGCACTTTAGCCAGGTCATATCCCTGCAAGGTGTAGTCCATATATTTGTACACGTACACACCGCAATCTGAGTAGTTATCTTGTTTAGGCATTGCATCTCAAACATGAACTAAAGGCTCTTCATCTGGGACATTTCTATTCTTGCCAACATAACGAAGCATTCCTCCAAAAACTCCAACCTAACACACAACAAAAAACAACATTAGTTCACGTAAGCAATAAGGAAAGATTTAGAAATTACAATATAAGGTATCGTCGAGGAACTATTACCACACACTCTTCCTCTTCGGGATATTGAGCGTTGAAGTATATAAGATCAAGTACCATCACGCCCCATTCCTTCACAGAAAATACCATGAGAATCTAATGGTCTGGTTCACGTTTGCAGGAAAAAATATGTAGTCCACCTGGTTAATTGGTGGACCTACCCCACAACTCGCCCAATTAACAAAGAAATGCATGGTCCTCGCAGAATAGGGACGTGAGTAGTCCACTTTTTTCGCCAACTCCATAAAAAGTGGATCCATGAAGTAAAATGAAGGCATTCTCGGATACACCCCCGCGGCAACTATGGCCTCCTCACGATCACGTAACAACCACTGCAAGAAACATGTTATACGATAAATGAAGCAAAAAAAAAACATAAATGAAAGAAGGTCAAAGATTATACCATGTAGGTATATATGATCCTATCATCTAGCCATCCTTTGGGGTTCCAAACTCTGCATAACACTTGTGTCCAAGGTCCACTTAAGATCGTGTTTAATAGGACCACTCCCGGGAAAACCACCTCATCCCAATCCCTCCTAATAGCGTCCATCCTCTCCCACTTTAGTCTCTTATTTATATCCCATTTCTCTTCCACAGGGCGGCGGATATCCACCTTTTCAGCCCTGGAAGACAAGCCTGCAGCAAATACAGATACCCGTGTCGGGGCCTGTGACACCTGCTGAGATGGCCATGTCATGTCAATTACATCGGCCTCTCGAGTCTCTCCAACTTTAGGCCTCAGCGCCTCGGGAGAAAGATAAACATGCTGGAACACTGGAGCCATATATGTCGGACCTCTAACATCCTGCATGAATCTACAGTACGGCTCAAGAAACATAGAGGCAATCCTCCCAAATTCCTGCTCATACTCAGGGGGAATGCTACTATCCATAGCTTGCAGACATGCCAACCCCTTCTGTATCTGCAAAATACATTTTTGGCATATAATCAGATGTTACTATAATGCAAAGGAGGAAACAATTCTACAAAATATCGGGGAAATAATTATTAACAAACTTACAAGATCAAATGCCTGGGAGTTGTTAAACAACTCCCGGGTGCTGTACTGTGCTCTGGCAATGGTTGTGGCTTCCCAACACGCATCCGTGCAATGCCCGAGTACCACTGCATGTAGCCTGTGTCATCCACTGCGTCTGGCTGATGAGCAACTACAACCTCGGGGTGCTGACTAAAACGGGTCTACTGACCAATCTCAGCAAACCATATACCTCGCCAGTCATAGGGATTAAACAGAATCATAGGCTTCCTATACTCTGTCATGTTAACAGGTGACCGTGGGATACCCTATCTGAACCCGAAGTGTCTCATCACCCTGTCTGAATGCTGATACTCTACAACATCATAGTATAGCACTGGAATCCTGGCAAGACCAAAGTAATGAGCCTCCCAATCCTCAGCCGATATGTCATGATCCCCATTTGAATCCTCCTCCACATTGTGAAAGTGGGCATATGGCATCCAAGACATAATATCAGCTGCTACTCCATCAAACTCGCCTCTATAATGTGGCAAACTATGATGAGGAGCCAATCTACTATCTCGCCTACCTATAGCCCATTTTCTCTTAAGAACAATCCCAGTCCCAGAACATCCCCATCCATAAGATCATCAGGAACAACAGCAGCCTGCACCTTACCCTTCCTTCCCCTTCCCCTACCCTTACCCCTAACCTCCTTCACCTCTGTCACCGTCTTCCCCCTAACCTCCTTCCCCTGTTTCCCTTTCACCTCCTTCCCATTCACCTCCTTCCAATCCTTCCCCTTCTTCCCCTTAGGCTCCTCCTCCGCCTCCGCCTCCTCCTCCTCCTCAGCTACCACCTCATCTGCCGGCCTAGCCCAAAACTCAGCTACTGGATATGAATCCCTGATAGGATCAGGAAGAGGTCTCCCAATCAAGAACCGTTTATATGCCCACAACTGCAACAACCACGTACAACAGGCAATCCTCTTGGCCCCTTTCTGTGCTGCATGCTCGAGCCCCCTATATAGATATGAAAGAACCGCAGAACCCCAAGACCAACTCTGCACACCCGTAAGATAGCGGAGGTGTCCAATGTACATCGGGTGCACCACATTCCTACTACTGGTAGGAAATAGAACAGAACCAACGATGATGAGCAGGTATGCCTGTGTGTGGATAGAAATCCTCCTCGGATCAGGACCCAGATCAGCCCTCCCATATCTCTGATACAACCAAGTGTACTTTATGCCGGCTCTGGCCCATCCCGCCTTCACCTCATCCAATGGCTCAAACCACTGTCTCGAAAAATATGCCAAACCACTATCCAGACCGTCCCAACTAACGCATGACCAGCAACCGGTAAACCCAAAATATAGCCAACATCCTCCAAAGTCACTGTCATTTCCCCCTGTCTCATGAAGAAGGTGTTGGTCTCGGGACGCCACCTCTCCACAAGTGTCGTGACAAGCCTCGCATCATTCTGCAAAACCGCACCCGAATTTGCAAACATACCAAAACCAATGCTATGCAACAAGTCCTTCTGTGCATCAGATAAAACCCACATACTCATGTTCCTGTTCCCACAATAACACTCCAAAGGACCCCGCTCATGTCCCTCCCAAACATCCGAACTCACATGATAGGAGTTATCAAAGATAATGTCATGACTAACTGGACGCGGCAATATGTTATCCATCCTGAACAATAAACACACAATTTAACGTTAGTTACTTCCACATTTAAAATTGACTGTATAATGTACAAGAACCAGAATGTAACAAAATTTAGGCCTTGTTAATTCAAATCTCAACCAACAACATTACGGAATCAAGACATTCTCACAAATACGACACAACCACAATCAACAATATTGAACAAAATGCAACCAAGACATTCTCACGTTACATATTCCTACACAACCACAACCATCAACATTCGACAAAATGCAACCATTACGATTAACTAATCACGATCAAGTAGAAACAATCATCACCATTAACGTAGAATACGCATAAATCAAAATACGCACAACAATATGATCAGAAACACATCTTAAAGAATGAATGAAATGCTTGTTGGAGATATGAACTATGATTAAACACGACTTTGCATCAGACTTGACTTACACAACATAGGGCAAACAAGATATGGTCTTCGTTAATGAGTTGGGCTAAACATAGATAGATTTCAACATTATGACAATGTAAAAGGACCCAATACATACATTTCATAACTAACCAACTGCTTAAAAAATGGTTTGGCTAAAATCACCAATTCCAAACTTATGGACAATTAAACAGATACAAGTACCAATACACTCTCAATCAATCCTCTATACATATAATTCTATACCTAGAGATATAAAATATTAAATTTCAACCAATGAACCGAACCATAATTCGATTACAGTTTCCCGTACATGGTGCATTCAGTAGCTTACGATTTTGATCACGAGTATACTGAATCAAATCAACTAAATCATACTACACTAAATATCAATTCAATCAATTCAATCAATTCAATTTCAAAAACCCAACCCAAAGAACATACTAATACAAAGAACAATCGATAGAATCGAACCTTTGGGTAGAAAACGGTTGTTGGTTGGTTGTTGTTTCGGTTGAAATCACCAGAAAATCGCCAGAGAAGGAGGAAATCGAACCTTTAGTGTTTGTGTTTGTGTATATAACTGATGGAAAAGAAAGTCGGGCTGTTATTAGTTTCTGCACATTCCGCTAATATTATTCGCGGAAGGGAAATATGTTCCGCGGAAAAAAAGCGCGGACAGGGTAGCATTCCGCGGAAAACAAAGCGCGGACCGGCCAATTTTTTTTTAATCCTGGCCGTTGGATCCACGATCCAACGGCCAGGAGATAGTGTGTTGGTTAAGGGTTCCCTGACACATGATTGTCAGGGAATAGGACCCGTAATATAAAGGTATGGGTTTAAAAGTAGAGAAAGTTACAACTTACAACCATGCTTCCCCGGAGATAATAATAGACAAGAGTATATGTGGTCGAACTTAACATATTTCATTCAACTACACAGTCTCATATCACTACACATTATTGTTATTGTTATATGTTTTTAATCGTACACATAATATGTAAGTGTGCTAAATAAATATTTATTTAACTTTAAAGATAGTTACTTGAATTCCGCAAAAAAAAGATAGTTCCTTGGATATTTGAACAGTTAATTTTAAAGAATTTTATTTCGGATATAAAATTAGACATAGTACATAGATTATTAACTTATTTATTAATCATTTTTTAATTTGAAAATATATCTCATATATTTTTAACATATTTTTTATTATAAAAAGTAATTAAAATGTACTTATATATATTTTTTTAAAAATATTGAAAATAGAATGACTTATATATAAATAATCTATATTGATATTACATATTTAGATACGTTCAAATTATAATGAGTCAATGTATTTTAGTTTATTTTAGAGCTGTTCGCGAATCGAGACGTTCGCGAACAAACTCGAGCTCGGCTCGTTAAGGGCTCGGTTCGGCCCGGTTCGTTAAGGGCTCGAGATCAAACACAAAAATGTGTTCGTTAAGAAAACGAGCTCGAACCAAGCTTTTGGCATGTTCGGCTCAAGCTCGGCTCGAGCTCGGTTCGGCTCGAGCTCGGCTAATTTTTTTTAAAAATTATATATATATATATATATTTGATTATTATGAATTTTATTCAGATTTTTTATAAATAATTTTAAATTATTGAACCATAATAATTTCAAAATATATATTTTAGTAATTTGAAAAAAAATCAAATAGTAAAAATTAATTTCTTATTTTGATATTTTAATAATTAACAAGTGATTTAACTACTACTTGTAACTAGTATTTATTTCCTGATTGGTGTTTATCTTTTTTTAAAAATATTTATAAATGATCCAACCGTACGAATGTCAAGATCTATATATTTAAGTGATATAATAAAAAAATTAGAAAAAATGAATATATTTGGTTTGCTATTTTAACAATTAACCAGTAATTTGACCAGTACTTCTATTTAGTCCCATATTGATGTTTAAGTTTTTTTAAAAATATTTATGAATAATCCAGCCATACGGATGTTAAGATCTATATGTTTTAGTGATATGACAAAAATTTTAGAAAAATATTAATGTATTTGGTTTGTTATTTTAATAGTCAACCGGTGTTTTGACCTATGCTTGTAACTAGTGTTTAGTCTCGTATTAATGTTTTGATTTTTTAAAAAATATTTATGAATGATCCAACCATGCGGATGTTAAGATCTATATATTTTAGTGATATGATAAAAAATTTAGAAAAAAATAAATTTATTTTATTTATTATTTTGATAATCAACCAATGATTTGAACAGTACTTATAACTAGTGTTTAGACTCATATTAATATTTCAATTTTTAAAAAAATATTTATGAATGATCCAACCGTACGGATGTTAATATATATATATTTTAGTGATATGATAAATTTTTTGAAAACAATTAATGTATTTGGTTTGTTATTTTAATAGTCAACCGGTGTTTTGACCATACTTATAACTAGTGTTTAGTCTCATATTAATGTTTTAATTTTTTAAAAAATATTTATAAATGATCCAACCATACATATGTTAAAATCTATATATTTTAGTGATATGGCAAATTTTTTAGAAAAAAATAATTTTTTTTTTGTTATTTTGACAATTAACCAATGGTTTGAACAGTACTTGTAAACAATGTTTAGACTCATATTAATATTTCATTTTTTAAAAAAATATTTATGAATGATCCAATCATACGGATGTTAAGATCAATATATTTTAGTGATATGACAAATTTTTTAGAAAAAAATAAAAGTATTTGGTTTGTTATTTTAACAGTCAACTAGTGTTTTGACAAGAATTTGTTACTTCGGCTCGGCTCGTTTTGATGGAGAAAGCTCGTGTTCGGCTCGGCTCTATTTTGTTTGATAAAAGCTTGTGTTCGGCTCGTTCGTTAACGAGCTCGAGCTCGAATACAGTTTTATGTTCGTTAAGAAAACTCGGCTTAGCTAGGTTTGTCAGAAAAAACTAAAGATCATCTCGGTTCGATCAAAACTCTGTTCGGCTTGGTTCGTGAACAACTCTAGTTTATTTCGAATTCGAAATTAGAGCTTGGCCTATTGTTAAAAAAATACTCGTAATTTAATTACATGACCCGACCAAAAAACATCGTCACATTCTACGTTTAGTAAATTTAAATTACAAGTTCGGCCATAATATCTTACTAATAATGTGAAATATTTTAATATCTGATGTTAATATAAATTAATATATTTGAAGTGTTTATAGGATCAAGCCAATTGATTATTTTAATTAAAATTACTAACTTCACTGGTAGCGCATTATTGTTTTTGGGACTTGTCCCAATTTTAAAAATATTCGAAATTTGATATGAGATCTCACGAGATTTGTTAAAACTACGATGATATATTAAATCGATTTATTTTTCATTTTTCACTTTAAAGAACTTGCTTTTTAAAAAACAATTCTTTTAGATAAACAATATTCATTGATCAAAATAATATTGTACAAATATTTTGAATTATTTTAATATTTTGAATTATTCAAATAAAAGTTATATCTATACTATATTGTAGCATTTGATTCACTACATTTTATACTATTTAATATATATATATATATTATTCAATAATTTGAAGGAATTAACCAGTTAAATTGATATTTATAAAATTTTATCGAATTGAAAAATATTTATTTTAGAAAAATAGTATACAATGTTATCAAATTATTATATAAAGAAATATTAGTGTCCTAATGAAAGAAACTTAAAAACGGTTTAAATAACGATATAATTACAATTTTTCCTTCGAATTCTTGAAAAAAATCATGAATATCAATAATAAGTCTTTACAATATATAATTTATTTTTATGTTACTATCATGATAGATACTCGGTTGCGTAAAAAAATAGATATAGATTGTTTGTCAGTGATAATGTAAATATCATACACTCCCTTCGTCCCTCCCAAATGTTTACATTTGGGTTGGACACGAAATTTAAGAAAAATGATAAAGTAGTGCTGGAAATTTAAAAAAGTGACTAAAGTAGTGCGACCGATTAATATTATATGTTTAAAATGAGTATAGTGGAGATAAATAGCGGATGTAGTTATTTTAAAAATTATAAAAACTTTACTACTTTTGAAATTTTTTGAAATGCAAACAATTGGAAGAGACATCCTGTTATTCCTAATGAACTAACAATGAGATTTACAGAAGGGGGGTTGAATGTAAATCTCAAAACTTTTTCAAGTTTTGAGCAATTTCAAAGGCTATGTGTTTAAGATAAACAAGTGTATGAATTGCTTTAAGCTAATACTGACAGATATATATTCAAACACTAATGTAAAGAACACAACAGACCTTAAAAACTTTTCTGGTGGATTGTTGTTCCACCAGAGATGGTATTTCAGAAAATCTGTGATTCAAGAAGTTGATCACAGCTGCGTCCTAGTACAAACTAGATAATTTTTCTCTCAAGATTTTTCTAAACAGCTCTGGAAAAATTCTAATCTAATTACTAGCTGCTACTTGGTTTATATATTACCAAGTTTACAAGTGAAGACAAAGATAAAAAGTACAATAATAAAATAAGTTCTCCACTTGTTTCTTCTCCATTTTACTCCAGTGCATTGTTGACTATTGCCTCTTTATACTAGAGTAGAACGACTGCTTTTTCTGATGTTCCTGAAATAGGCTACCACATCTCAGTTGTCTCTGTCAACCCATGTGCCTCTGTTTGTAGGTACAACTACCACTTGTCAACTGCTATTTAACAGAACATCCGTTGAAGCCTTCATCCGTTGATGGCTTTATCCGTTGATGTGTTAGCAGTTGAAGCTCTATCCGTTGATGCACTCATCCGTTGAAGGATGTTATCCGTTGAAGCTTTAGAGACATCCGTTGAAGCTTTGTTTCTCATCCGTTGAAGGTCTTTAAGTTATCCGTTGACACCATTTCATTTATACAAAATTACAAGGCATGAAATACTTACAATTGGCCTTCCTATCTGCATATCCTCTAGTAGTCAACATGACTTATAATTTCCCTCAACATTTAAGAATTTATATCTCAAATTCAGATACTGAAATGTGCTACAACACTAGACTTATTTCTAAGTAAAGCTACACCATCAACGGATAGCCAAAATGGTCTTATCCGTTGAGGCTACAAACACTAGATTTCTACTTAAGTGTTTTGTTAAACATATCATCAAACTAATGCACATATATTCCTAACAATCTCCCCCTATTTATGTCTATAAGAATTGTAGACATAAATTCAAGGTTAACTTGATGATAACAAAAGACTTAACAAATATATGAACTGAAACTAAGTAGAAATTCAAAAGTGCTGCAAAAGTGTATGTATTAGAAGGTAATTGAAGATTTACAGTATTTCCAAGGATGCTCCTCTAGCCTGAGCAAATCATCTTTTTCTTCTTTGATCCCTGGTTTTCTTTCCTAGCCCTTTGTCATTTTCCTCAATTTGGAGTTGGAGTTGTCTGAAGAATTCAGCTTCATCTTCATCACTGGTATCCAACTTAGATTGCATTTCTTTGAGAGTTTCATTGCTGGCAATCTTGAGTTGGTCTTCAAGTCTGAAAAATCTTCTGACTCCTTTATCATCTCTAAATTCCATCAACCAATGAGGTGATTTGTGAATTGTAGTTCCCCTTTCTTGAATGAGTAAGGTTTTGGGCAAGGCATTGGGCTCCCTCCAAGTTTTCCTTATGTTGGCAATCTTGTTGAGAATTTCAGTCTTGGCAGTCCTGGTAAAGCCAGAATCCTTTTGTATGGCTGAAAAGACTCTGATCAAGGTAGAGTAGCCTTCATTCAGAATCCTGTAGAGAGGCCATGTTCTTTCCCCAGCTCCTTTGTATCTGAACACCAATCTCTCTGGTAGCTATCTGTAAGCAGCAATTCCCCTTACATCCTCCAGCTCATCCAGATAGAGTTCAATGTCTGAAATTTCTTTTATGTCACAGATGTGAACATAATCATCTTTAGAAATGGGTGGCTTAGGGTTAGGTTTATGTTTTTGAGTGAATTTCTTAGAGTTTAGGGGAGGTGTAGATATGGATTTTCTTTTCTGTTTCTTTGATAGTGGAAGAGTGGTTAAAAAGGTAGGCAAATTGATGGTGTCCCAATCAATAGGTTCCTCTTTTGGGATGATTGGTTCACCATGGATGTTTATAGTGAGATCAGCAACAAAGGGTTCAGGTATGGAAGGTAGAGATTTAGTTTCTTCAGTGTTGCCTTCACTCCTTCTATGTGCCTTGGCCTTTCTTCTGTTTCCCTTCTGCCATTCCTCTTTTTCCTCCATACTTTCACCAAATATACTCCCAAAAACCTCATCTAAGTTTGCAATCTTGTCTTCACCCCTGACTTCAATTCCTTTCTCATTTTCAACTAGACTTGACTTTAGCTTTTGTTCAAGCTTTGCTTGTGCTCTTTTGTCAGCCTTGAGTTTTTCAGCTTCTTTCTTTAACCTTTTGGTTTCTTCCCTCTTGGCTATTGAGAATTTGGGATGTCCTTGCATCACACATATGCTCTTTCCCTCTCTAAAGATAATAGCCATGTTTCTCCTTACTGCCTCATCCATGGTCTCCTTGTGTTTTATGATGCTAGTACCCAAAACTTTGTCTTCATCAGGCTTTGGAAGAGGAAAGTCCACTTCTTTCATCTGAGCAAAGTCTAGAGGGTTCTTTGTGGAGTCCTTGCTGGATCTAGTGTTGGGCTTGAGAATCATAGGTTTTAGATTCTTGAAAGAAGTCTCTCCAACCTTATTTCTCCTTTCTGGCTTGTGCTCCATATTGATTGGTTCAACCTTTGTGCTATGTTTCACAGATATTGATTTATCTTGTGTTGAGCCAAACAGCTGTTGCATCCTTTCATCAATTCTCCTCCTTTGCTCTTTCACTTGAATTTCAGCTGCTGCTAGCTGGATTAAATCAATTCCATCAGGCTTTCCTTTGATTTGAATGATTGGAGAAGTAGTGATGGCAGGAACTAGCACTTTAGATATTTGGATTTTTGTAGATGGCTCTCCTTCCCCTTCCCTTTTACTCTCCCCCTTTTTGTTATCATCAAGGAGAGGGGTCAAGCCCTGTGCTTTTGCCAGCTGCATAAGTAGATTTGTTTGAGATTGTTGGTTGTGAAGAATGGTGGCCACAGAATCTTCAATAACTTTAACTCTGTCTTCCAATTTGGCCAGCCTCTTTTCAATATGTGATTCCTTTTTCAATCTCAACAAAATGTCCTGCATTGTACCATAGGGCATGACTGAATCCAATTTTTCAGAATTGTAGGATTTCAAGTCAGCAATATCCTTTCTGAGTTCATCCACACTCAGATTCTGTCTTACTTGCTGCAACTTCATGAGATGCAGTGAGTCCAAGTGAGCTGTAAGGATAGCCTTTGTACCAGCATGAGAAGTTTTCTGAATGGCCTGTTTGATAGTACTGATTTGTTTGACTAAGGAGACATTGAATTGCCCTGTTGTAGACTCCTTTGTGAAGGCCCATTCAGGTAGATTTGGAATAGAACTAGGGCCTTCATCTCCCCCTAAGTTCATGCTTCCATCAGAAGAAACAAAGTCATCATCATCAAAATTTACTCCAAATTCTTCAAATGACTCACCAGCTGTTGAAGGCATCTTGTTAATAGCAGCTTTGTCCCTTTGAAGAGATGCTGTTGTATGTACTAGATGTAGTGTCTTTTCTGCCTCCACATTGCCCTGTGCAACCAATAATTGATAGGCTGAAACAGGATGAGTAAAAGTGTCAGCATCCAAGGAAATGTTATCAATAACAGCTTTGTAATGTTGTTGAAATTGTCTTTCCTTTTCAGCATCATTCACAATCATTGACTCACTAGCAATGGCTGGATCCATCCTTATTTCTGCTATACCTGCCTTTCTCTCATTTTCTCTATGTTCTTGCATCAGGGGCTCCCCCTGGCTCACACAACTCACTCCCTCACCTTCACCTACTAAGGTGGTACTCCTCTCACTTACTTTTGCCATGCTGGAAAAAATAGCATGCATGTTTGAGCTCTCAATCTCTCCTTTTGCCTGGGAGCAACCCAGCCTCTCACTCAAATTGTCACTCCCTTCCCTCAGTCCTAGAAGTGATTGTACAGTAATCAAGTCTTCTACACTTGGAATTGTTTCATTTGAGTGTGTAGAGACTATCAACGGATGAGGAATAGCCGTTGAAGGTGAAACTGATGGTATCAACGGATAACTGATGTTACGCTTATCCGTTGAAGAACAACCACTTGTCAACAGATGAGTGATATCCGTTGTAGAAGGAAAAGAAGTAGAAATTGAAAGTGATATAACTGTTGAATCTGTGTAGATTGATATGAGTTTTGGTGACACAGATCCTTCAATTACATCTGAAAGAATTTGCGGGTGATCCAACAAATCATCTAAAAGATGATGATCACCTGTATTTGAGTGGGGCTCCTCCCTGAGTTGTAAAGAGGGAGAATCAGGAATTGATGGGAATAACATATCCACATCTAGAGATGGTGAAGAAGTGTGTGGTGATTGATGTGTGTTAATTGTGAGAGAATGGGGCTGTGACTCCACATTTGTTGGAGCCACATCAAACTGAGTTTGAGAAGGTATAGATACAGATGGATGTATCTGTGCAGTGTGTGCACCCTGTGTAGAAGATTGGGTTCTTGCTCTCTTTCTTCTAATAAAGGCTTTTGTTGGTGAGTGTTTGGCTTTAGTGTCCCTCCCTCATTTGTTCTGTGTTCCTGGTTGGGAACTATTTTCAATAGTTACATCATTTTGGGAGGATGCAGCTAGGGATATGCTAGTAACCCTTTCAACCACCTCAGCTTTTTGAGAAAATGTGGCTTGGCTAACTTGGGAAGCACTTATCCCTCCTTCCTTATCCTGGGGGTTTCTTTGATGTTCACCCCTCCCCTCACCACTCACACCCTGTTCACTCCCTTCAAGGTTAATGGTAGATGTTACAACTGTTGTCTTTTGAGAAACAACAGAGGTAGTTTTCTTTGTCTTTGATTTTGAAAGTTTAGTTTTGGTGACCTTGGTAGGAATCTGTTGGGGCATTGTCACAGATTCCATGGCCACACTAGAAGATAAAGAAATAGAGGGGTGGGAAGAAGTAGGAGTTGTAAAAGCAATTACCTCACTTACCTGAGGTGCATTCATGATTGGTAAATATACCAATGACACACTGCTGTTGAGATCCATTCTCAATAAATCTGCAAGAACTCTTTTCTCTTGTGCCCAGCACTTGAGTTTATTATTCTCATTGGTTTTGACCAAACCTTCAGCAACATGGTTAGCCAATAACATAAAGAATCTAGCATAATAGATGTTATTAGATCTATTAGCTTTGTTACCTAATCTAGTACCCAATTCTAGCATAACATAGTTGCTAAAATTAAAATACCTATCAGGAATAAACATATAGAGCATATTAACAAGAGATGAAGTTATGGCATCAAAATTGCTAATTTTCCCAGAGAAAACCTTGATAAAGGCATCCCCAAGAAAAGTCCATTCTTTCCTAAGGCCTTTTCTTTTAATACTCCCTAAACTGGCAGAGTTAAGAGAATAACCTATGGAATCTAACATGCTGGATACATCATTATCAGTGTGTGGTGTCATGGCATTGTTCTCAGGTAATTTAAAATATGCTAGTAAATCATCACAGTTAACACAGTGATTTTTACCTTTGAGAGTGAGGGAGATAGTCATATCTATTGAGTTGAACTCAACAGTTGTCCAAATCTCCTCAACTACTTCACAGTAAATCGTTGGGGCTTCCAGCATTGCATAGCTAAGTTTACAGTTTTTGATGAAGTCCATCATTTTGTGATAATCGGAGTGGGCTTCATTCTTTTCTACCAAAGCTATGAAATTGTTCTTCTCATAGATGAATCCGGATTGAGACATAATCTTTACTACTGGTGCCATTATTGTGAGTAGAATTTGCAGAGAATAACTTGAAGGTTTTGCAGAGAGAAAATGGTAAAAGTTTTGAAATTTCAAGAAAGCGTAAATTAAAAAATGAAAAATCAGAAGGGCTTATATACTTTCTCAAATTAAAAAGCATAAATAAGAGATTAAACAATAAATATATGTAAGTGAATTTCAGCCGTTTAAGAATAAACTGTAAGTATTCTAAAAACTACCTTTAAAACAAATACATACAGCTGTATGTATGAGTATCAATGGTTAAGACAATAGAATCAACGGCTGTGAAACACCTGAATCGACTGATGTGATATTTCAACGGATAAGGTAAACTGTCATCCGTTGAAGAGCACTTCAGTTTTATCCGTTGACGGATAAAAATTCCAGAAATGTATATGACTTTCAACGGATAATGAACATCCGTTGACAGAACAATTTTGACCTTCAACGGATAGGGAATATCCGTTGATGGAATAATCTGTGTTAAAAATCAAATTTGTTCTTGCAGCTAATACATTTCAGGCTTCAATTCAAATTGCAATAAGGACATGAATTTTAAGAGTAATTAAGCATACCTAGCTCACTTACCAATCTTGTGAATGTTGATTCATCAAGTGGCTTGGTAAATATGTCTGCAATTTGTTGTTCACTTGGAACAAAATGAAGTTCCACTGTACCTTTCATCACATGTTCCCTAATGAAGTGGTACTTGATATCAATGTGCTTGGTTCTTGAGTGCTGCACTGGATTTTCAGTAATGGCAATGGCACTTGTGTTGTCACAAAATATTGGAATTTTGTCAACAGTCATACCATAGTCAAATAACTGGTTCCTCATCCATAGTATTTGTGCACAGCAACTACCAGCTGTAATGTACTCAGCTTCAGCTGTTGATGTGGAAACAGAATTCTGCTTCTTGCTGAACCATGATACAAGCTTGTTCCCTAGAAATTGACAGGTGCCTGTTGTGCTTTTCCTGTCTATTTTGCAACCTGCATAATTTGCATCTGAGTAGCCAATTAGATCAAAACCAGACTCTCTAGGGTACCAAATTCCTAGATTTGGAGTCCCCTTGAGATACTGAAAATTCTTTTAATGGCCACTAAGTGAGATTCTTTAGGGTCAGCTTGAAATCTAGCACAGAGACATGTAGAAAACATTATATCAGGTCTACTAGCAGTTAAATATAAAAGTGAGCCAACCATGCCTCTATAACTTGTAATATCCACAGACTTTTCAGCCTTGTTTAATTCAAGCTTAGTGGCAGTGGCCATGGGAATTTTTGCAGGTGAACAATCCATTAAGTCAAACTTCTTTAAAAGATCATAAATATATTTAGTTTGACTAATGAAAATTCCACTACTAACTTGTTTTACTTGTAACCCAAGAAAGTAAGTTAGCTCTCCCATCATGCTCATTTCATATTTACTTTGCATTAATTTAGCAAACTTTTTACAAAGCTTATCATCTGTAGATCCAAATATAATATCATCTACATAAATTTGTACAAGTATCTTAGAGCCATTAACATTTCTAAAGAAGAGAGTTTTGTCAACAAGTACCTCTTGTGAAATGATTATCTAGAAGGAACTTTGACAAAGTCTCATACCAGGCTCTAGGTGCTTGCTTTAGTCCATAGAGTGCTTTCAACAGATAATACACATGTACTGGAAAATTTTGATCTTCAAAACCTGGAGGTTGGCTTACATAAACTTCTTCCTCCAATTCCCCATTTAGAAATACACTCTTGACATCCATCTGATAAACTTTGAAATTGGCATTAGCTGCATAGGCTAGAAAGATTCTGATGGCTTCAAGTCTTGCAACTGGAGCAAATGTTTCATCAAAATCTATTCCCTCTTGTTGAGAATAGCCTTTAGCAACCAATCTGGCTTTATTCCTTATGACAATGCCATTTTCATCCATCTTGTTTCTGAATACCCATTTTGTGTCAATGGAACTCTTGTTCTTTGGCTTGGGTACCAGCTTCCAAACTTTGTTTCTCTCAAATTGGTTCAGCTCTTCCTGCATAGCTAATATCCAATCTGGATCCATTAAGGCTTCTTCCACTTTCTTAGGTTCCTCCTGAGATAGAAAACTACTATACAGACATTCATTTTGAGTAGCTTTTCTTGTTTGCACTTTAGATGATGCATCACCAATGATCAGTTCAAAGGGATGATTCTTGGTCCATTTCCTTTGAGGTGGAAGATGTGCTCTAGATGAGGTGGCCTCAGTATTGTCGTGATGTGAGACAGAGTGTTGATCAGTTGAAACTCCCCCTGAGTTGTTGGTCCTTTGCAGGAAACTTGGAGTTCTATCAACTGATGATGTAAATCGATTATCCGTTGATGAACTATGATCAACGAATGCTTCATTATGTACTTCAACGGATGATGCACTATGTCTTTCAACGGATACTGCATTGCCTCTTTCAACGGATGCAGAATTCTGTGCATTATCCTAGGGCATATCTTGAATCCCTTTTGAAGTGTCATCTCCATCAATCTCCTCTTCACTATCATCACAATATATCTCAATGTTGTCAAATTTGAGTCTTTCATGGTGTCCCTCATCTGTTAGTCCATCAATCTTTTTATCATCAAACGCAACATGCACAGATTCCATAACAATGTTGGTTCTTAGATTGTAGACCCTATTAGATTTTCCAGCTGAGTAACCAACAAATATCCCTTCATCAGCCTTTGCATCAAACTTCCCTTTATGGTCAGATTGATTTCTCAGTATAAAGCATTTACATCCAAAGACATGAAGAAAGTTTAGAGTTGGTTTTCTTCTCTTGAACAACTGATAAGGAGTCATGCCTTTAGCTTGATTGATCAAAGAAATATTCTGAGTGTAGCAGGCACAATTAACAACTTCAGCCCAGAAATATGTTGGTAACTTTGATTCTTCAAGCATTGTTCTAGCAGCCTCAATTAAAGATCTGTTCTTTCTTTCAACTACCCCATTTTGCTGAGGTGTTCTTGGAGCTGAGAACTCATGCATGATTCCATTTTCTTCACAGAACAGCCTCATTGTCAAATTCTTGAACTCAGTTCCATTGTCACTCCTGATATTCCTAACCTTCAAGTCAGGATGATTATTGACTTGCCTGATGTGATTGATAATGATTTCACTTGCTTCATCCTTTGATCCAAGAAAATAAACCCATGAAAACTTTGAGAAATCATCTACAATCACCTAGCAATATCTTTTTCTTGCAATTGACAATACATTGACTGGTCCAAACAAATCCATATGTAGCAGCTGTAATGGTTCATCAATTGTTGTTTCAAGCTTCTTTTTGAATGATGCTTTCCTTTGTTTGCCTTTCTGACAAGCATCACACAAACCATCCCTTGAGAATTCAACAAGAGGAATTCCTCTAACTAAGTCCTTTTTGACTAGATCATTCATTGTCTTGAAATTCAAATGGGATAGCTTCTTGTGCCATAGCCAACTTTCAGCTGAACTTGCTTTGCTGAAGAGACAAGTAATAGATTCTGCATCTGTAGAGTTGAAGTCAGCTAAGTACACATTTCCTTTTCTAACTCCAGTTAGAACCACTTTGTTGTCTTTCTTACTGGTGACAACACAGGCTTCTGAATTGAAGGAAATTGTATTCCCTCTATCACATAGTTGACTGATGCTCAGTAAGTTGTGCTTGAGACCATCAACTAATGCAACTTCATCAATTATGACATTCCTTGTTGAAATCAAGCCATATCCCATAGTAAACCCTTTGCTGTCATCTCCAAAGGTTATGCTAGGGCCAGCTCTCTCCTTAAACTCTGTGAGCAGGGAGAAATCTCCTGTCATGTGTCTTGAACAACCACTGTCCAAGTACCATAGATTTCTTCTTTTTCCCTGCACACCATAAAATCAATCAAGTTGATTTTGGTACCCAAGTTTCCTTGGGTCCATTCTTGTTAGCCTTTCTCCTAGACTTCATTCCTCCTGCATCTTTAGACTTAGGTAACTTTGAGTCAACCTTGATCTTAGATGTAGTTGGTTGAGGTGTAGGGTTAGTCACAGAATCATTTAGCACATTTGGAATTTGATAAGGCATGGATTGTGCAAGCATGTTATTCCATATTGGCATATTGTATGGCAATTGAGGCATACTAAATGCAGCAAGATAAGGATTGTTAAAATATGGCATGTTTGCAAAATGTGCATAAGGATTCTGTTGAGACATAACAGGCATAGCATGCAGAGGTGATGCAGACATATTAGGCATGGAAGAGGGCACAGGTATGAGAGTTTTCTTAATAGATTTACAATTAGCAGATAGATGATTAACACTACTACAATGCACACAGCTTTTTCTAGGAGCATACTTATCAGGTGTGTAATTGTTATGTTTGTTAACCCCTACCTTCCCATTTCTATTAGATTTCCTTTTAGTTTCCTTTTTATCCTCAACCACTTTGAGCCTATTCTTTAACTGTTCTAAGGTCATGTGTCCTATATTCACCTTACTGAAATCTTTGGATGTGCTTGCTTCTTCTTTGACAAAGTTCTTGGAAGTTGAACCAAACTTTTTGTTGAGTTTCTTTAGATTTTCACTTTTAGAAACATCTGCCTGTTTTAATTGAGGAACCTTCAACGGATGCTCCTTTTCTTCCTTCAACGGATAATTTTCATCATCCGTTGATTCCACATCCGTTGACAGCCCATCAATTAATTCCATTTTCTTTTTGTTTTTATCCCAGGCAGTCTCACAAAATGATTCAATTCCTTGGACCTTGACAATTTGAGCACTAACATCCCTAGATGTCTTCCAGGCTTTAATCACCTCTTGCTCTCTCTCTAATTGATTAGAAAGTATTTCTACTTTCTTAACAGATTCAGCTAGTTCATTTTCAACAGATATACAATGTAGCTTAGTTTTCTCTAGGTCAATCAACTTATCTTCTAACACAACATTTATATTACTTAAAAACAAATTATTCTCTTTAATCCTACTATTTTCTTTAGCAAGAGATTTAAGAGACACACGCAAATGATACAGTTCAGTAGACATGCCATTAAAAGCATCATTGCACTCTTCTTTAGTAAGCTGTGTTAAATCAGTAGTGATTACCTGGTTGCTTGATGAACTAACTTCATTTTCCTCAGAATCAGCCATGAGAGCCAAGTTGACATATTCCACATCTTCATCCTCTTCTTCTCCATCAGCTGCCCAGTCTTTTTCTTGAGTAATGAAAGCCCTCTCCTTTTGCTTGAGCAGATCAAAATATTTCTTTTTGTAATCTACTTGGTCAAATTTCTTCTTTTCAGAAGTTGGCTTTCTGCACTCACTTGCAAAGTGTCCACTTATACCACAATTGAAACACTTGAACTTGGATTTGTCCACCATGTTCTTATGAGGTTTAGTGGCTCTAGTGTTTTCCCTAAATTTCATCTTTGCAAATCTTCTGGACAGAAATGCAAGATGCTCATCAATACCATCAGAGTCATCTTGGCTGGAGTTGTCTTCATTCTCAGCAACTTGCTCCTTACCCTTGCTTGATTCTGATTTGCTTGTGCCATCTTTGGAGTTTAATGTTGATCTCACAGTTTCTTGTCTGCATTCTTTCTCATTTTCAGCTACCAAGGCAACTGAACCTCCTTTCTTTCTTCCCTTCTCCAATACCTCATCCTGTTCCAGCTCTAGTTCATAAGTCTTCAAGATTCCATATAATCTTTCAAGAGTGAAGTCCTTATAATCTTGAGAGTTTCTCAAGGAGACAGTCATGGGTTTCCATTCCTTTGGCAAGGATCTTAAAAATTTAAGATTTGAATCCTTCACCTGGTACACTCTACCATACAGCTTCAGTCCATTCAACAGCTTTTGGAATCTATTGAATGTGTCATTTAAAGATTCATTTTCTTCAAAATTAAAATACTCATACTGTTGAATGAGAAGCTGCATTTTGTTTTCTTTTACTTGTTCTGTACCTTCACATAGTAGCTGAATTGTGTCCCAAACCTCTTTGGCAGTTGTGCAATTTATCACATTATCAAACATATCCTTGTCAAGACCATTAAATAAAATGTTCATAGCCTTCTTATCCTTGTGGACTTCTTCTGTGTCTTCCATTGTCCATTCTGCTCTAGGTTTTGGAATGGATTGACCAACAACAATTGTGGCTGTATCAACTGTGGCTACTTTGTGGGGAATGTGAGGACCATTCTCAATACAGTTTACATAACCTTCATCTTGGGAGAGTAGATGAAGGTGCATTTTCACCTTCCAATGGTGATAACTGTCTTTGTCAAGAACTGGGATTTTTACTCCAATATCCTTCTTACTCATCTTTGTTAGTTTCCAAGATCTTTAAACTCTTTGTGTGTCAAGAGCCTGCTCTGATATCAATTGTTATTCCTAATGAACTAACAATGAGATTTACAGAAGGGGGGTTGAATGTAAATCTCAAAACTTTTTCAAGTTTTGAGCAGTTTCAAAGGCTATGTGTTTAAGATAAACAAGTGTATGAATTGCTTTAAGCTAATACTGACAGATATATATTCAAACACTAATGTAAAGAACACAACAGACCTTAAAAACTTTTCTGGTGGATTGTTGTTCCACCAGAGATGGTATTTCAGAAAATCTGTGATTCAAGAAGTTGATCACAGCTGCGTCCTAGTACAAACTAGATAATTTTTCTCTCAAGATTTTTCTAAACAGCTCTGGAAAAATTCTAATCTAATTACTAGCTGCTACTTGGTTTATATATTACCAAGTTTACAAGTGAAGACAAAGATAAAAAGTACAATAATAAAATAAGTTCTCCACTTATTTCTTCTCCATTTTACTCCAGTGCATTGTTGACTATTGCCTCTTTATACTAGAGTAGAACGACTGCTTTTTCTGATGTTCCTGAAATAGGCTACCACATCTCAGTTGTCTCTGTCAACCCATGTGCCTCTGTTTGTAGGTACAACTACCACTTGTCAACTGCTATTTAACAGAACATCCGTTGAAGCCTTCATCCGTTGATGGCTTTATCCGTTGATGTGTTAGCAGTTGAAGCTCTATCCGTTGATGCACTCATCCGTTGAAGGATGTTATCCGTTAAAGCTTTAGAGACATCCGTTGAAGCTTTGTTTCTCATCTGTTGAAGGTCTTTAAGTTATCCGTTGACACCATTTCATTTATACAAAATTACAAGGCTTGAAATACTTACAATTGGCCTTCCTATCTGCATATCCTCTAGTAGTCAACATGACTTATAATTTCCCTCAACATTTAAGAATTTATATCTCAAATTCAGAGACTGAAATGTGCTACAACACTAGACTTATTTCTAAGTAAAGCTACACCATCAACGGATAGCCAAAATGGTCTTATCCGTTGAGGCTACAAACACTAGATTTCTACTTAAGTATTTTGTTAAACGTATCATCAAACTAATGCACATATATTCCTAACACATCCCAAAAAGAAAAGTGTAAACAAATGGAAGGGACAGAGGGAGTATAAATTATTATAATTTATTTATTACATAATTTTAATTTTTGAATAATTATAAATGCATGTTATTTAAGTAATCAATTGACTCACTAGATGTTAATAATGATTATACATATACACAAATCAGATATTTAACATATAAATAATTAAAACCATCATAATTTACTAAGAAATATAACATACGATAATTTACAAACTAACACACACACATATAACTTATTCTTACTTTGTTAAAAGTAGTGTAAATAAAGAACTAACGTTTTTCATACATACATACGTTAAATTTCAAAAACTAACATTTTTCATTAAAATCAACTTTTATATTAACAGTAATGTAAAGTTTACATTATTGTATATTATGATTGCAAGTCATTATGACTTCAATTATGCATTTTTTATCTTTTTAAATTGAGTAAGTTAATTGTAAGTTAAGAGTGAACTCAGTAATAATACAGAACAGTACATATAATTTATTTAAATAAAATTCAAAATTTTTTGTCAACTCTGTATTCAACATATATGTTAATTTTTAGCTTTTTCTTTGTAAATATAGTAATGGCATTCTATAGATTAAGTTTAATCGTTTCGTTTTAAACGTACACTGACTACCTTGTTTATATTCATTTATTAAATACAAATTATATAACACAAACAAGAATATATATATATATATATTTGTTTAATGATCTATATTCGAAATGTTGTATAATTTGATAATGTCTTATATGAAAATAATACACATAAACAATCAACTTGTATTTGATATGCGTTAGACATTGTACAACATTTACAAATAAGAAACAACAAAAAACATTATAATTGCATGATGCATAAAAAACTCTAGAATATGACCCGTGCCTCGCACGTGTTATTATGCTAGTTATAGATGAAAACTAAATCCTCAAACGCAAATTCTCCTCAGGAGGATAAAGGATAGCCTCAACCGTATTTTATACTTTTCAGTACTCTTCTCCAATCATATGATATAATCTTATACTTTTAATAAACACCCTCCTTCAGTTATATAATACATTTCATTACGATCGATATGATCGATAATAACAAATATACAAATTATTAATATTGATAACAAATATTTAAATACATGAGGTGGGAGGTGTTAGGTAATGAATTACACACAGGGGGGAATGTGTTTTTGTGTTTTTATGCTTTTCTTGAAGTTTTTATGGTCGTGAACAAAGTAAATTAAATCTTGCAGTGAGATGTGTTAATACTGAAATTAAACAAGCAATAATAGTGAACACAAATCTCTCAAAACTCACTTAATTTTATATTAAAATTAAGAATATTTTGCTACAAAATTTCTAGGCTCTTTATTGCTAAAGAGCTTAGCTTCTTCCTTGAGAGAAATACAAGATTTTTCTGATCTAAATTGTTAAATCTAACAAAGGACCAGTGTTAACATTATACGATAGTTAACTACTGGTTTACACAATGTGTAATAAGAGATGCTATTCACTTTAGTAAACTGTCACTAATCATTCCATTTTAGGAAAAGTATATCTTCCATTTCTGGATTAGCATGTCTTTGCATACTGTGTTAACTTTGATCTTCCTTTGTCATTTAATCTTCACCCTTGATCTTGCACACTCTTCAAGCTGCTTTTTGTAGACTTGTCAATCCAACTGGTTGGATTATTTGTTGATTATTAATCTTGGATATTGAACTGGTCTGCACTTTGTACTTTGAGTGTTACCTCGAGATCTCCAGTTTGGTATATAGAGAACTTAACATCTCGATAAGTATATTGGCTTATCGAGATCTCTCATTACTCTATAGTTGATTTGACTTGTAGAGGTCTCTGAGTTCTCTATAAGAGAATTTAGCTTGTCGAGATCTCTCCATTTCATTCTTCACTTTGGCTTATAGACATCTCGGAGTTCTCTAGTGACTAATTGACTTGTCGATAACTCAAAGTTCTCTAGTTATTTTGACTTGTCGATATCTCAGAGTTCTCTAGTGATAATTGACTTATCGATATCTCAGAGTTATCTAATGATATTTGACTTGTTGATAACTTAGAGTTCTCTAGTGATATTTGACTTGTCGATAACTCTGAGTTCTCTAGTGAAGAAATGACTTGTCTATATCTCCAATCTTTATGTCTTCAATTTCGCTTGTCGATATCTCTGAGTTCTCTAGTACTTTTATGAGTTCTCTATAAGTCATTCTGGAGTTCTCGAATGACTTCTCTATAACAATAAATCTGTGACTTGTAGAGATCTTGATGTAGAACATTTTTCTCAAAACAGATTTATTCAACTCCAAGCTTCTTCATAATTCTTCTGAGGCATGATCTTCTTGATCTTCTTCCAGATAGAATTCTTAGGCTTGATACTGTTTAAAGAAAAAGACTCCAGTCTGGTCTTTGACATTTTTACAGACCTTAAATGTTACAATACAAAATGCAAACTAAGATTACAATACAACTTACTTAGGGTTGTCAATTTGACTTAGTATTGTTATTGTACAGGCATGTCTTGTACAACAGGAGGATTTTATACTTTTCAGCAATTTACATAACTATAGTACGAAATTAAGTTTGTTGTATCTTACCGGATGAATTTTATTTATCATCAAAAATGTTAATATACATTCTAAATCACCGGTTGGTCCTGAAAGAGATATGTCCTAAGTCCAATCATGTATGAGGATTTAGGAATAACTTTTATGTAATCTGTTTTGATTTCATTGATATTAATAAAAGACTTTTTTTGTTTTTATTGCGGGCTCTATCTATTTAAATGTTTAAATAAGATATACCACAATTTAGAGTAAAGCTTTTTATGGATTATGATGAGATCATAATAATGAGACCTAAAAGATGATAACTCTAAACTTAAATAGTTCCTGGTTGTAGGATTACTAACTGGTAATTAATAATCCGCAAAGATCGGTACATACTATGCTTGCTTCATTATGAAGGATGTCTGTTCTCATAGACATTTGTGTGGTGACACTATAGCTAGTATGTAGGTGCTTATTATAGAATAAGTTCACTGAACATGACTCACACAGCTGAACAACTGATGAAGTTCACTCACGTGTCAGCAGTTGTTCACATAGTGATAGTTGTACAAGTATCCTTAGACTTGAGATCATCATAGTCATCTTGTGTACACTGAACTATGCTTTGGTTTAGTTCTTAGTCTCCAGGGAAAATTATAAGGGCTCTACTGGGTATAGGAATTTGTACACGAAGATAGTGTATGATCAATAAAGGATCTACCCCTTCCAGTGAAGGAAGAGAATATTCAATGCTGATCCACTTATGCTAGTTCAGGAATCTCTGGCCAGAGTGAATGAAATTAGAAAGTAGTTTCTACTTTACATTAAATAGAACTAAGCATAGTGAATGGGAAAGCAAGTGATTAAATAAGATAGACTTGACACAAGTTCCATGCCTTGTATTTAATCGTGACATTGCAGGGTAGAAGGAATTAATTGTACGATAACTATTCACTGAATAAGTTCTTGATATTCTAAGCCGTGAATTCGTATTATCCGGATAGTCGCGATATGCTGAGAAGTATCCCTCACGATGTAGAATAAATATGATTAATTAATTAATCATATTTAATGAATTAGAGAATTTATATAAATAATGATAAAATAGTTTTATTATTATTTATTTCTACTACCGGCTTAATATTGAACCTACAAGGTCACACCATAAAAGAGAATGATTTAATGGTGGAGGAATTAATTAATAATGGCTGATAATTATTTATTTATGAAATAAATAATTAATTGGCAAATTTAATAATTGATTAAATGAGATTTAATTGATTATAAATTAATTAAGAAAAGGTTCTTAATATTATTAATTAAGAATTTAATTTTTGGAAATTAAATCAAGTGAGAATTATTTCTAAAGAGTTTAGAAAAAGGATTAATAATTAAAAGGTGTTTTAATTATTAGTGAGAATAATAAAGGGTTAATAATAATAATATTTTATGGGAAAATTTTCAGCTGAAAATTTTGCCTATAAATATACTATTATAAACCCTATTTTTGCCTCAACCAAAAAGATTTACAAAACCCTAATTCTCTCCATCTCCTCCTCCTTCATTACATCGTTTTCTTGGTGGATACCGGTGGAGTGCTTCACACTTGAGGAGCAGCTACTAAGGATCTCCGTTCATCGTTCTTGGATCGCTTTAAAGACCTCCATCTTTCCATTACCGTAAAGCTTCTTAAGGTAAACATAATGAACTACGAATTAAATATTATTTTTTTTCGCATGGATCCTGCGGAGGGTTTCGGTTTTTTTAAGATTAAATTTACGTTTTCGCTGCGTTTATGTGCTAAAAACCCTCCAGGTCCCATTCTAGAGCTATGTGTTAGGTCACACACACTGTAGAAGGGGGT
Organism: Apium graveolens; assembly: GCF_009905375.1. Classification (NCBI taxonomy): domain Eukaryota; kingdom Viridiplantae; phylum Streptophyta; class Magnoliopsida; order Apiales; family Apiaceae; genus Apium; species Apium graveolens. Next base: position 133,721,398 of record NC_133656.1, read on the forward strand.
TGAATATAGTGTATAGCACAATCAAATCGAATTCAAAGAACACAAGTAACAAAAAACTAACTTTATTAAACTCTGTTACAATGTAGAACTGTCCTCTCTCAGTGATGAATAAAATATCACGAGAGCTGCTAGGGTTACAATGAATAATATTCTTGATAATGATAACACTTATAGTGTAAACCCTATGTCTGTATTTATATATTACACAGTTACAAGATAATCGCTAATTGATATGGAATATAATTCTGCTTCCTAAAATATATCAACCAGTTATCTTTTCTTCCAAGTATTCTATTCTTCATAGAATTTCTTCTTCATGCATATCTCTTCTTGCGTTTGTCTTGATCTTCTTTCCTTTCAATCAGCCGCCTTCCTTATCTGAAAGTTTCCTTTAAGTCCTGATATTATCTCCTGATAAATATCTCCTGAACCTTAAGTACTGATAACTTAAGTTTTGACTTCAGTATAAGTGCTGATATCCAGTTAAGTACTGATTTGTCCTGTTTAAGTAAGATCTGAAAACTAAACACAAATCATATTAGATATGACATTATCAAATATATCTAACACTATACATTGGACCGCTAGTTGTAATTTAAAATTAAAAGTTTATTTTTTGATCACAGGCTATAAGAATAGATATTCTTGATCAAAATTACTAATTTTTCGCATCTTTCATATTACATTACATCCTTTATAAACATACATTAATACGACAATATATTTATATATATTCTAGATGATTTTTTTCCTATATTATTTATATTTTGCATTTAATTGGATCTTTACTAATTAGATTTTAATATATATTGTAGGAAAAAGGAATTCTAAATTGGAAATGATTGAAGTTAAATTAGAAGAAAATTCGGATTTATTAGGGCGCAAGACTCTTTGTTTGGACCGTATCTTGAGTTATATTTATCGGATTTGGGCGATTTAACAGCCCACGTGTTGTGCAAGACATGCCTGTACAATAACAAGACTAAGTCAAATTGAGAACTCTAAGTAAGTTGTATTGTAATCTAAGTTTGTATTTTGTACTGTACCACTTAAGTCTGTAAAAATGTTCAAGGGCAGACTGAAGTCTTTTTCTGTAAACAGTATCAAGTCTAAGAATTCTATCTGGAAGAAGATCAAGAAGATCATGTCTCAGAAGAATTATGAAGAAGTTTGGAGTTGAATAAATCTGTTTTGGGAAAATATTTTAAGTCAAAATCTCTACAAGTCACAGATTAAGTGTCATAGAGAACTCATTCGAGAACTCAAGAATGACTTATCGACAAGTCAGGAAAAGCTACTAGAGAACTCAGAGTTATCGATAAGCCAATTTGTCACTAGAGAACTCAGAGTTATCGATAAGTCAACTTGTCATTAGAGAACTCAGAGTTATTGATAAGCCAAAGTGAAGACATGAAGATGAGAGATCTCGACAAGCCAAATTCTCTTATAGAGAACTCAGAGACTTCGATAAGTCAAAACAACTATAGAGTAATTGGAGATCTCGATAAGCCAATATACTTATCGAGATGTCAAGTTCTCCATATATCAAACTGGAGATCTCGAGGTAAAATTTCAAAGTACAAAGTGCAGACCCGTTCAATATCCAAGATTATCAATCAACAAACAATCTAATCAGTTGGATTGACAAGTCTACAAAAGCAGCTTGAAGAATACAAGATCAAAGACCAAGATTAACTGGCAAAGTAAAGTCACGCGAGTGCAAGATTGGAAAAGATACACTAAGCCAAAAAATAGAAAGATTTGATTATCCAAAAATAGGGTTTAATACATGCTAATGCATGCTGTGTAATAACCAGTGTTTACTGTTCTATAAAGTAAACACTGAATGCTTTGTTAGCTGTAACAATTTAGATTAGAAAAATCTTGTATTCTCTCAAGGAAGAAGCTAAGCTCTTTATTAACAAAGAGCCTAGAAATTTTGTAGTAAAACATTCTTAATTTTAATATAAAATTAAGTGAGTTTTAAAAGAATTGTGTTAACTGTTTTATCTGTCTAAATTCAGTACTAACACATTTAAATACAAGAATTAATTTACTTTGTTCATCACCATAAATACTTCAAGAAAAGCAGAAAAACACAAAAACACATTCACCCCCCTTCTGTGTGTGATTTATTATCTAACACCATGCGAATATAACGTGATTTTCTTTCATTCTAGACAGGCCCATATATCAAATTTTACTTTGACCAGCCCAGGATCCGATGAGAAAACTCAACTACGAATTTTGACCTGAGAAACCTTTTCAGTTTGAGAAACTTTTATTTTATTCCTATAAACAATAAAAATACTTTTTATATTAGGTTTATATTATTAGAGATAGGATATACATATCCTTAGCCACCGAGAGGAGAAGCCAAAAATAGGAGAAGAAGGACTTTATCCTTGAAGATTTCAACATTAACAATATAGGCATAATTTTTCGTTCTCTACACTTTATATTGTATTCTAATCTTCTCATGTATCTTATCACTTTTACTATGATTATGGATATGTAGTTTATTATTATTGGATGACTTTTTTGAAACCCTCAAATTTTATGACAATTATACAAGTTTGATATTATGAGATGTGTTCTTGATTGTGCTTATATATACGTCAATGCTTATAGAGATGCATGAATTGACTATGATATATGGTCAACCAATTATGTTTAGTGATTGCTATCTCTGTAAAGTCAATTAATCTTTTAATGTGTTAATGGGATTAGTTGTATAAGTGTGTAATTTGTTTTAACCTTTTTATGTGGTCATAGGGTAATACGGGTAGCAAAACTTGTTTCTACGTGATCGTGGCAGGTTCTCTACAGGTATCTTTCAGACATATCATAAAAAATTTAGAATTGTGTCATGGATTTGGGCCTTTTTAACCTTTTTTTAACCTTTTTTGGCATAGGTCCTAAACATATTCCTACGAGCATAAAAAATTAAATGGGCCAAAAGAGAAATTGGTCCTAAATTTATGAAAAATATGAGATGGGTCAATTGGCCCACACTTTGATCTATTTATTGAGAATTGAGCTGCAAGCCTACAACATGATGAACTTTGAAAGTCCATTACTTTAAGGTTTGTCAACTAATAGATAAGCCATACGAGATGGGCTCGTAGGCTCGCAACATGAACATATCATATGGTACCGTAAAGTTGAGGGTTTAGATAGGATAGCATCGCATTAAGAGT